>NC_143536.1:378731-678731 GCF_031878675.1 Megascapheus bottae
TAGATAGGGATGAAAGCACTCTGCCTCGCTTAACTTACCTGGTTTGCTCTTCTAAAAAATTATTTTAGCACCAAAGTGGGGAGGGCGCCTTGAACGCATGTCGTCTGACCACCACACTCTGCGCTCCCTAGCTGTGTTTACTGGAGGGGAGCCAGGCTGTGGGGCTGGACGCAGTCCCTCTCTCGGCCTCTGAGGCCCGTTCCCACAGTGACGTGGCGTGAGTCCATGCAGAATGCTTCTTGGGGTCAAGGGGAGGTTAATGGTGGTGACTGCTTTCCCCCTCTGGACGGCCCCTCCTCAGAGAGGGGAAGCAAGGACATGGTGACCTCGTAGTCCTTCTGTGGAGATGACACCAAGAAAGGGAGTTGCCCACTTCTGTTCCCATGGACCCAGACTCTGGTGCTGTGTGTCTCTTCACTCAGTGTCGGAGGCTGCTGGGCACTGCGTACCTGGCTGGGATGACCGTGGCGGAAAGCCAGCAGATCTGTCTGCATGGTGCCCAAGCCAGAGTGATGCACACAAAGACGGATGCAGAGACGCACGCTCTCAGTTGTGAGGTGTGGGGAGGTGCTTAGCGGCCAGACCCCCTGGGTAAGACCCCACAGGGCGCAGGGAGGCCAGAGGCCTGGTAGGGAGGTGGTGATGAGGGTCCCACAAGGAGGTGACAAGGTCCCTGCAGGTAGGTGATAAGACCCCATAGAGAGGTGATAAGGGCCTGTAGGGAGGTGACTGTAAGGAGGTCCCTGTAAGGAGGTCCCTGTAAGGAGGTGATGAGACCTTGTAGGGGGTGATGAGGGCCTAATTAGAAGGTGACAGGAGGCAGTGTCCCATCTGTGACTGAGGAGGGTCTGAGGAGAGATCCGAGGCGGGGCAGGCCAGCCGGCGGTGCGTCCCGTGGGCCCCGTGGCAGAGGGCGGATGAGAGGGCTGCCCTGTGGTGGCCTTCTTTCCTCCTGCTCTGCATGGATGGGACACGAACTCCGGCTTGGGGTGGAGCTGACCCAGGCTCAGCAGCTTCGCACTGCTGCAGGGCTGGCCACCAGGGTGTTGGTGGCAGGACTCGGGGGAGGCTGAGGAGAGAAGCACCTGCACCTCCAGATCACCTCCAGATCACCTCCAGATCCTCAGGAACACCTGCACCTCTAGATTACCCCCAGATCACCTCCAGATCACCTCCAGATCCTCGGGAACACCTGCACCTCCAGATCACCTCCAGATCCTCAGGAATACCTGCACCTCCAGATCACCTCCAGATCACCTCCAGATCCTCAGGAACACCTGTACCTCCAGATCACCTCCAGATCCTCAGGAATACCTGTACCCCTAGATCACCTCCAGATCACCTCCAGATCCTCAGGAACACCTGCACCTCCAGATCACCTCCAGATCACCTCCAGATCCTCAGGAACACCTGCACCTCCAGATCACCTCCAGATCACCTCCAGATCCTCGGGAACACCTGTACCTCCAGATCACCTCCAGATCCTCAGGAATACCTGCACCTCCAGATCACCTCCAGATCACCTCCAGATCCTCGGGAACACCTGCACCTCCAGATCACCTCCAGATCACCTCCAGATCCTCAGGAACACCTGTACCTCCAGATCACCTCCAGATCCTCAGGAATACCTGCACCTCCAGATCACCTCCAGATCACCTCCAGATCCTCGGGAACACCTGCACCTCCAGATCACCTCCAGATCACCTCCAGATCCTCAGGAACACCTGCACCTCCAGATCACCTCCAGATCACCTCCAGATCCTTGGGAACACCTGTACCTCCAGATCACCTCCAGATCCTCAGGAATACCTGCACCTCCAGATCACCTCCAGATCACCTCCAGATCCTCGGGAACACCTGCACCTCCAGATCACCTCCAGATCACCTCCAGATCCTCAGGAATACCTGCACCTCCAGATCACCTCCAGATCACCTCCAGATCCTCGGGAACACCTGCACTTCCAGATCACCCCCAGATCACCTCCAGATCCTCAGGAACACCTGCACCTCCAGATCACCTCCAGATCACCTCCAGATCCTCGGGAACACCTGTACCTCCAGATCACCTCCAGATCCTCGGGAACACCTGCACCTCCAGATCACCTCCAGATCACCTCCAGATCCTTGGGAACACCGGCACCTCCAGATCACCTCCAGATCACCTCCAGATCCTCGGGAATACCTGCACTTCCAGATCACCTCCAGATCACCTCCAGATCCTCAGGAACACCTGCACCTCCAGATCACCTCCAGATCACCTCCAGATCCTCAGGAACACCTGCACTTCCAGATCACCTCCAGATCACCTCCAGATCCTCGGGAACACCTGCACCTCCAGATCACCTCCAGATCACCTCCAGATCCTCGGGAACACCTGTACCCCTAGATCACCTCCAGATCACCTCCAGATCCTCGGGAACACCTGTACCCCTAGATCACCTCCAGATCAGCTCCAGATCCTCGGGAACACCTGCACCTCTAGATCACCTCCAGATCACCTCCAGATCCTCGGGAACACCTGTACCCCTAGATCACCTCCAGATCAGCTCCAGATCCTCGGGAACACCTGTACCCCCAGATCACCTCCAGAGCACCTCCAGATCCTCAGGAACACCTGCACCTCTAGATCACCTCCAGATCACCTCCAGATCCTCGGGAACACCTGCACCTCCAGCTCCTCGGGTCTGCCTGTCTCCCCTGCAGAGGTCAGGGACAGTTCTCACAGCCCTGCTGCACACAGCCTCTCCAGTGCTAAGAAGTGGCTTCTGTCATGAGAAGTCTGAGGGCTCTGGAGATGCTCGGCTCACCTGCAGGGTGAGATGCCCAGCAGCCTCCTAGGAGAGACTTCAGGACCCCTCTGGCTGCTCTGGGAGGGGGCCCTGGGCCTCGAAGGAGAAGGACAGTCCCTGACCCCTCCTTTGCTCACCTCTGCTCTGGGGGAGCTCGCTGCCCAGAGCAGAGTGGGGCCCAAGTTTACCAGGCAGGAAACTCATTTCATTTTAAATGATTTCCAGTCTAGAATTTAGTAGATTTTAGGAGGCTCTTAAATAAATTTCCTAGACATAAAGCTGTGCTTCTGGGTTTACAGTAAAACTTAATCTGTCCCAACTGGACTGTTTGGGGAGATTTAGCCTAGAGAGGCCTGAGCTCATGGGGCAGAGCAGAGATGGCTCTGTTTTTAAACACATGGTGGTGAGCTTGGTGCCCGAGGCCCATGACTGTCATTCTAGCTACTCAGGAGGATCGAGGCTCCACGCCAGCCAGGGCAAAAACTTCTTGAGACTCCATCTCCACAGAAAACGCTGGATGTGGTAGCTTGCGGCCATTTTCCCAGTTGTAATCAGAAGCACAGATAGGAAACTGGGGCAGAAACGAAGAGCTGAGGGAAAAAAGAGCTGGAGGTGTGGTGCAAGCAGAAGAGCGTCTGCCTAGCAAGTGCAAAGCCCTGAGGTCAAACCCCAGTGTCACCAAACCTTTCAAGCCTATACCACAGCCTCCCCAGTCATGTAGGCAGTCGATGATTATTGCAGATAATGCACAAAGTAGAGCCAAGTGTGGATTCTGTGAGGTCCTGCAGGTCACCCAAACACAGCCTTGGGCTTCTTGTCGGCAAAGCAGAAGTCGGGGTCTCTGGGTCCTGGGCTCTGTGGGTGAGCGGAGTGCATCCGGGAAGCCCAGGGCCTCTCCGTGGGTTCTGGGGACACAGTGGGCTTGGAAGTATCACGACCATTGTTTGAGTGCATGGGAGACCGGGCCTCAGGCCCTGAGATGTCCCCTGCCTCTGCGGTACACCCGACAGCCAGGGACCCATGCCCAGGTCTGCGCTGCCAGATCTGTGCCAGCGCTTTACTTCATTGTCCCCGCTCGTCCTCCCTCCTGCCACCCCCCCAGCTCAGTGCAGCCCCTGGGGGGCCATGGGCGTCTGCTGAAAATGACTGCTCCCGTTTTAATTGAATGTGGAAATGTGTTCCGCCCAGGCAGCCCTGTTATTATTTGGTGTTGAATTTTTGAGTAAAATTAAAATTAAAATTCTCAGCACTGGTTCCTCTGCACTCATGAATCTCATCCCTGTTGCCTACATGGTGAGCCATGTGTTTGTGGAATATCACGCTAATGGATTCAGAAATGTAATTATGTTTATAATTGGACACATGAATTAGCCACTTCTCCAGGACTCTATCTGACGGGCATGTCATGCATGTGCAAGCCTGCGTGTGCCCAGATGTGATGAGCAGGACTCTGTACACGCGTGTGCTCGGAGTGTGCGCTCGAGCACACCTGTGTAGGAGTGCAGCTCCGGGTGCATATGCTGCACACGTGTGCTTGCGAGAGTGCGGGCGTGCGCGTCGGTGCGCACGTGAGACTATCCATCGTGCTGGTGCAGGTGTGTGTAGGGCGTGAGTCTGCACTTCCACCAGGCACTGCCCGACTGAAACTCATCTCTAAGCCTCTGGGAAGGACAGGGGAAGCCCACGGGACAGCTCGTCCTACATGGCCCCTGGCCTCCTCGCTGAGCACCCAGAAAAGGTAGGCTCAGCCTGGGGGCCTGGGCAGGTCCTATTTGGGCTGGAAAGAATGACCGGTAGCAGTGTGGCTTACCCGCCCTCCTGCTCTGCCTGGCCAGCCTTGCGGAGAAGGGGCCGGCATGGCTAGTTGCCTAGGCAACCAGACCTCAGTGAACCCGTGTTTGAGGTTGCAGCTCTCGGGGCCGGTCTCCTTAAGAGCTGGACAAGGCTTGAGGCCTGGGCTCCTTTCTTCCTGTGGTCACCACTTAAGAATCCAAGGCAGGCTGGGCGAGGTGGCTCACACCTGTCATCCCAGCTACTCCAGAGATCTGAGGATCGAGGTTCACAGCCAGCCCAGGCACTAAAGACCATGAAACTCTTCTCTCCAATGAACCACCAGAAAACCAGAAGTGGGGCTGTGGCTCCAGGGGTAGGGTGGTAGCCTTGAGCTGAGGCGCTCAGGTCCAGCGCCCAGGCCCAGAGTCCAAGCCCACACAGTGGCCAGGTGTAGGGCGTCACCACTGCTGGCCACCATTTGTGCCCAGGGTCTATCAGGGACTTTTACAGCTTGTGGTGGTCAAGGCTGAGGGACCACAAAGCCGAGCACATGGACGACAAGGCTCCTCTTTGTCTCTTTGGTCCACACTCTGACACGCAATCTCTCTTTGAGGACATTAAAAAGAAAGTCATTTTCTTTTCTTTTCAGTTAGCATATATTAGTTATACAGCAGGAGAAATTTCACTGTGGCATTTCCACATATGTATATAATGTAACCCAACCAATATCAGTCCCTCTGCCACCCTGTGCCTCTCCCCTTCCTAAAACAAGTTCAGGAGGTTTCACTGTTTAATTTTCATACATGTCATTTTCTAAGGCTGCCCTAAACACTAGACCAGGCCAGGCATCAAAAGGGAGAGGGTAGCCCTATGCCAACATGTGACTGTCAAGTGAAACCATACCAGTACAGGATGGTACAGACTCAGCCATCCCAGGAGGGAGTGGAAGGGGAAAGGACAACCCGGAGAGAGGGTGGGGAGCCTCTGTAGTCAGGGAAATGGATGGTTTTGCTTTGTTCCGAGGTTCAGGTTTAGAGGAAATGGAGTGTTGTTGAGCCTGTTCCCCTTTGCTGGCTGTGACAGGCAGGCCCTGAACCAAAGCCGCTGCTCAGGCAGGGGCATCCCGTGCGGTACCCAGAGTGGCCAAGCCTGGCCACGTGTCCACCACCCACGCTCCGAGGACAGGCTGGCCCCCGAGGCCCCCTGGGAACGATGTGCTGAGCTCATCACCAAGGAGGTGCTGTTACTGCACCATCTCACCAGAGAGAAAGCCGAGGCCCCAGAACCAAAACCACTTCTCCACGATGGCTGCACAGAATGGAGCTTGAGTCTGGGGCTCTGGAGAGAGGGTCTCACGGGGGGCAGTTGGCACCCCTCTGAGGTCGGAGCCTGCTCCAGCCTGCTTCCCTGGGCTCTGCAGAGAGCAGTCTCAGTGCTGTTGTCTGCTCCTGCCCAGGAGGAGTGAAACATTGCGGATGCGTTTTCTTCCAACATGCCCACTCATTCTCCAGGCAGGGCAGGTTTGCTGACAAACAGAGGCTGGGATTGCATCGCCAGGGCTTTGTCTGTAACGATTAAGCTTCGTCCAGGAGGGGAGCAATCATGCGTTTACCCCGTCATTGCAGTGGCATCTGAGCGGGGCTACAACTAAGGATCTTCCTGCAGAAGGCTCCCCAGCCCACAGCGGACAGGGATGGTGCAGGTGTGCTGCTCACAGCACAGTGCTCCCTGAGCAGGCACAGCAGCGGTGGCTCTGCCTCCTCCACACCTGAGGAGGCAGAGTGACCACAGGAGTCCGTGTGGGGACCCAGGGCGCGCTCAGCTGGACGGGTCCTGGAGGAGAGCTAGTCTCTCCCAGCAGACGGCCCTGGGCTCCAAGAGGTCAAGGGCGCAGGTATCCATCAGGCCAGTGGAGCTCAGGGCCTGGCTAAGCCACGAGGGGAGGAAGGAGACCTCAGAACGCTGTGTTTTCTGAGCCAGGACGATGGCCTAGCTCTCGCTCCTGTTGGAGACGTTGGGGCTTCCACCTTCCCTCAGTGAAGCAGGGGAAGAAGGAGCCCCACCCAGGGCTCCTGTGACCCTATTTTCCTCTCTCCTCTCCACCCCCTGGCCTAGAGCTTAGAGCCAGGCCTCACGTGGCCAGAACCACGCGCCACGTGAAGGCCAGCTCCCTCCTGTGTGGCCGCTCACAGCAGCTCGGGCAGCAGCCTGGGAAGGGGAACGGTCAGGGAGCAGGCACTCACTCCTTCCCAGTGGCTGGGCCCTTGGCTGAGCCCAGCAGAGAGCATCCGGGTCGGTGAGCGGTGGGCTTCATTAGCAGGAAGATCAATCGTGAGTGGGGGGGAAGATCACAGCAACAGCTAAGCTGCCCTGTCCTGTCTGACAGTCTTTCCTTCAGTCCCATTCCTGGCTCCCCCCACAGGCAGCGTGTTCCGCACAGGGCAGTCTGCAGGCTGGAGACCCAGGCGGAGGCCTTTCTGGGGTGACAGTGTCTGATTTGGGTGTGAAGTCCACAGAGACGGCTGAGGGGCTGTGCTTTGTGCCTCCAGCTGGCACCTGCATGTCTGCATTCCGGAAGCAGTCACAGGATGCAGACAGCATCTTCCAGACCCTCCACCCATCAGCACGGGGGCGTCAGCCAGCACGCATGCACGTCCACCGCTGTAAGCTTTGGTCAGTGCTAGCAGACAGCACAGGGGGCTCCTCAGAGGGGCAGGTGCAGCGGTGCTGAGTGGAGGCGCTGGGGGAGGGGAGGTTGGCAGAGCAAGCGTGGATGTGGATGGAGGGGAGGGATGGGTGGAGTCCACGTTTCTTCCCCAGCTCCTCAGTCAGATCCTTGTTATTCCACCCCTGGCCACCAGCAGGCTGGATGGTAGAGCGGTGTGCGGGCAGCCGCTCCTGGGGGAGCCCCCCACTCCTTTGGGAATGGTCCCAGGGGTGTGCATTCTGGGACCAGGGTCCCCCGGCCCGGGAGCCCCAGCCCGGGCCTTGGGTCCAGCTGGCAGCCTCTGTGGGCCTGGGTGGGGCGCGGAGGCTTCTGTCCTCTGGCCTGTGCACAGGCCCCTCACAGTCCCGAGCCTCACCCTTCGCCGGCCTGCCATCCTCCCCCACCTGGCATCGTCCTTCTCAGATGATGTTTCCATCCTGGCTTTTTGCCTTTTCCTTTTCCTCTCTGGCTTGTTTTTAAAGGACGGAAAGCCAGCTGCTCTGTGCCATGAGAACATATGAGAGGAAGCACAGTTTCCCTACACAGTCCCGCCCAATCGCAGACCCTAGGAGTGCAACGTTTCAGAACGAAAACACCACGGAGCTGTGTTGAATGCGCCAGATGGGCAGGCTGAGGTGGTAGAACAGATCCCCGGAGCCTGGAACACCACGCAGCCACTGAGCTGATGCCAGAGCCCTCTTCCCCCATGCCCCCTCTTCTCCAGACACCCGGGGACATGGCCAGCAGGGACCGAGGTGATTGGGGCACACGTCAGGTTGGTGCCCTCCGTTCTGTGCGGGCAGGTCTCTGAGCCAGGGCTCTCAATTCCTGCAGAGGTGGACTGGGGAGAAGCTGCCCTCCTAGCGCCCCAGAGGTGGCAGCGGATCCACACTGGGACAGAGCTGTGTCCAGGCAGGAGAGCCTCCTCGCTGGAAGGCCTCGCTGGGCCGGTGCAGCTCCCAGTTTCCCCTCACAGGGAGCATCCTGTGCAGTGAGGACCCAGGGCCTGACCTGTGTAGCTCAGTTGTCACACTGCTGAGCTTTTGCCCTGGATGTAGCAGCTGGGCCCAAACCCGGGCCAGCAGTGTTCTGATGCTGGGAACCCTCTCCCTCAGACTGTCAGCAGAGGGGAGCTCCTGGAAAACCCCGCCCCATCCCGGCAGATATTTGAGAAAAGCATCAGGCTGGCCCCCACTGGCGAGCTGTCCCCGAGGGGTGCATGTGTCCTCTGGGACCGTGCTGGGCTGTGAATCAGGGGACACTAGGCAGGGAGTTCCCCCAGTGCCAGGGGCACTCCTGGTTGCAGGGGGATCATAGCCCGGGCAAGTCCAAGGCCCCAGTGTGAGGGCCCCTCTGGGGGCACAGGCTGGAGACAGGCTTCCAGCTCCTTTTGTCCCCAGGCTGGAACTAAAGAGGTAAGCGAAGAACAATCAGAATGAGACTTTGACCCAGCGTCAATCATGGATGGATTTATTCTGCTTCTGCTGTCTTCCCCCTCCCCCTTACGTGAGGAAAGTCGGGAAGGAGCGTTTGGACAGGCAGGGAGGCCGGGCACAGCCAGGCCTGGAATGCTGGCAGGAGGACAGGCTTGCACCATCCTCTTGAGACGTGGCCCCTCCAGGAAGCAGCATCCATTCCCCCTGGCTGGATCACATGCCTGATCCACGTCCATTCCTAAGTCTCCTGCCAGCAGCCCAGTCTAAGGCTGGGTCTGGGGTAGGGAGGAAGGGGTAAGAGGAGGGGAGAGAGAGGGATGGGGGTTCACAGGGGTCTCGTTGGTGTTCCTATTATTGTGTGTGTGTGTGTGTGTGTGTGTGTGTGTGTGTGTGTGTGTGTGTGTGTGTGTTGGGGGGTTGCTGGGCCCCTCAGCTCTGAGCTTAAGGACTGGGGATGTGGTAGATAAGGCCTGGGGGACTCTGAGATATGAGGTAACAAGAACGGAGGACTGCAGAGGGGTGAGGAGGCTTGTTTGTCTGGTTCCTTTTCTAGACATTCTCAGGGTTGTGGCCTCCTGGTCTCTGGGGCTGGTGTTGGCCTCAGCCCTGCTGAAGACCCTGCCCTGCTGCCTCTCACTGCTGTACCACACAAGATGGCTGCGTGGTCAGTAAGAGCCCCGGGGCCTGCACCGCCTGGCACAGGAGGCAGACCGGGTACTTCTGCCTAGATTTCGCTAGAGACACAGGGAGGAAAAGGACCTGAAGGCAGAACCAGAAACACAAAACAAAACAAGCTGACTGAGGAGACGTGCAGAGGGGTCTGGAGGCCAGAGCTGAGCCGTGTGCATCTGATCTGGTGGTGTGGAGCAGGGTCTGAAGAGGCAGATATCTCGGCGACAACTGTGGGCTCCTGAGCAGGCAGAGCTGAGCTGCCCCGGGTGGCTGGAGCGGCACTTAGGGGGGCTGATGTAATGAGCAAAAGGCAAACATGTCACCGGGAGGCCTGGTAAGGAAGGCATAGTATGAGCCCTACAGGCAGAATGCAGCCTGGAGCTGAGTCCCCAGCCTGGAGAAATGCCCCGGTGCCACTTCACGCCCGCTGGCCCCAGTGAGAGTGGGATGTGTGCAGTGGGATGGGGCTTTCGCAAAGAGAAGCCACCAGCGGGAGCAAGACCACCGCTCACTGTGCTTGCTGTCTTAGTCTATTTTCTGTGGCTCTGACAAAGCACGGAAGCCGCATCCTTGACGAAGAAAAACCCATCCAGCTCACAGATCTGGAGGTTCAGAGCTGCAGTGCTGCCTGTGGCTTCACGATCTTTTCCCCTTAATGCCACCACAGGGGGAGAAGTCCCAGCACATGCAGTGTGGGGAAGCACATGAAAGTCAGAAGCAAACCTGCTGGGGCTGGAGAGGCCATGGGGCTCCCAGATCTTCCTGGAAGGAGCCAGGGTCTGTGCCCAGCCTGGCCCCGGAGGACATGGCTCTGCCCCAGCCAGGAGCTCCCAGGTCATTCTCTTGTCTGAGGATCCAGACAGAGGCCAGCAGCACAGATCTGGGGGCAGGGGGACGTGGGGGGTGCCTAGGACACGACAGGAGGAGAGTGGGTGGTCTAACCAGGGGCCAGCAGGGAGCGGGGTGGGAGGGGTGGACAGGCCTGATGCAGGAGAGTCCAGAGGACTGTGTCAGGGGAGGAGGGTGAGGAGGATGGGATCCCAGAGGAGAAGCTCTGCAGGGGAAGGAGGACTACAGGCCTGGAGGCATGAGCTCCCTCTAGCTCGGCAGGGATTGGGAGACCCTGCTGTGCAGTATTCCATGTTCAAATTAAAATGGTGCTTATTTGGGGGAAACTCAGTTCCACAGAAGCCGTGTAATTGGAGCCTGTGGGAACGTTTACACTTATGGAGAATGAATGAAAGCTCTGCTGCGGCATTTAAGGTAAAATCTAGGGGATCTCGCCGCCAGTACCCAATGCTGAGAGTCCCTCCCCAGCCTTGCGGGGGACAGTCACCAGCAGGCTGCTGCTGGGCTTGTTTGGAGGAAGAGGTCTTCTGAGGGCCTTGGTGGTAAAGGAAAAGAATTCTGGGCTGGAATTCAGAGCCAGGCAGCGCGGGTGGAGGGTGGAGGGCTCCACCATCACTTTAAGACCAGCAGTGGCAGGCTTGCCGTTTCCACACGTGTTTATTCCGGTGTCCTCACAACCACATCCGAGGGCAGAAGGTGCCTGTCTCCAGGTGGAGTGAGGCAGGCCTGAGAGGAGAAGGGACTTGCCCAGGGCTGCAGGCTTCTAGTTGATCACTAGGGACTCGGCTATGTCCCAAAATGCAGGGGAGCCCTGGCCACAGTCACAGGCAGGGAGAGGGCAGCCACGAGAAGACACACAGAACCTGGCGCCTGTGATGGGCCCGTAAGGGCGCTGAGGTTCCACGGGAGGTGAGACCTTGAGATCCTGCTTGGGTCACTCAGCCCCCAGACAGCTCCTGGACTCTTGCTTTCTTTCCCAAGCTGTGTTCTGCATTCTGCGCTGCTCTGTGTCTTCCCTGAACCCCAGATCCTGCTCCAGTTGCTTCAGATTCGTGTCTCTTATCAACAGCCACAGACTGACACGTGGACTGACTGCATCTTCATGCAGAGACCAGGCCCTCGCCTGTGGCCATGAAGGCTCCTTCCACCCAGATGCCATGACCCTGTAGGCCAGCGCCAGCCGAGACACAAGTTGTCTTGAAACCGTACTTGCACGTGTTCGCGTGGCTGAGGTTTGGGTGTGGAGAATCCCCCAAGGCCGAGTGTTAAGGCTTGGTCCTCGGCCTGTGGCTCTACTAGGAGGTAGCAGACCTTGAGAAGGTGGGGCTAGTAGGTGAAGTGAGGTCACTGGGATGAGGCCTTGAGAGTGTCCTGGGACACTGGCTCTTCCTCTGCTCTTTTAGCTTGCTATCTGCAATGAGTCCAACCACCTCTGCCCCATGCTCCCACCAGATGCTCTGTGCTACCACAAACCCAGCACAATGGGACCAACTGACCTTGGATTGAAATCAGACCCTTGAGCCAAAATAAACCTTTCCTCTTTATACGTTATTTTATCCCAGTGACAGAAAGCTAACACACATACATGTCTTTTTTCTTCTTCTTTTTGCCAGTCCTGGAGCTTGAACTCAGGGCCTGGGCTCTGGCCCCGAGCCTCTCTGTGCTTAAGGCTAGCGCTCTACCACTTTAGCCACAGCATCACTTCTGGCTTTTTCTGTGTATGTAGGGCTGAGGAACGGAACCCAGGGCTTCACACATGCTAGGCGAGCACTCTACCACTGAGCCACCTTTCCAGCCCCAGACACCTCTTCTTTTGGCCCACGTCACCAGAGCAGATGTCTGGACAGCCTGCTAGAGGACAGTGTCTGGCCTGGGCCCAGAGGGACTGGCGGAGCCTCCAGATGAACACAGCCTCTCAGTAAGCTTGGTCCCGGAGACCCACGCCAACCACAGACATATGAGCAAAGCTCAACGTTTCCTTCTTGACTCCAAGTGTCGTTTGAGTGGCTGTTTGTCATGCAGCACAGCTGTGGCAATAGATAACAGCGATTTAACTGAACAGAGTCGAGCTGTGATTCCAGTCTCACTTGATGCTGGGAAGAACCACAAACTCGTGTACGGCCAGATGCACCCTCAGCATTGAGGGGTGGGACGCAGATGGACAAGGGGCGCCTTTTCCTTCTGAGTCCCCCGCCCCAGAGCCAAACTCCAAGGACAGACGTCCCCCTGCATCTCAGAGATCTGGAGGGCGCAGTTCCCACCAGGCAGATGGCAAGCTCCCATGAGTAATTTCCTTTGATAAAGTCGTGAAGAAAATTATATGTAATACTGAAGTTACAGAACTGCTCTTACAGCTTATTTAAAATTATTTGGATTTAATTGATCAATTAGATTAAATTATATAGTAGTAATGGTTGGCAAGGGCCCAGGCCACAGCCGGCAGAGTTTGAACAGCCCACAGCCCCAGCTCCAGGAACTATGCAGCCAGGGATGATTTTTTTTTAATAAAAGAGTTTTATTTGGCTTAATTCTGGTCAAAGCCTGTGACTTCTGGCGCTACTTTTTTTTTTGGGTGGTTCATGGGGCTTGAACTGGCCTGGGCACGGCCCCTTCAGCTCAAGGCTACCGCCCTGCCCTTGAGCCAAGCCCCACTTCTTGTTTTCTAGAGACTGATTGGAGATAAGAGGCTCAGGTCCTTTTGTGCCCAGGCTGGCTTTGAACCTTGATCCTCAGATCTCAGCCTCTTGGGTAGCAGGATGACAGGTGTGAGTCACTGCACCCAGCTGATTTTTAAGTGAGGTTGTTCCGGCCTTTTCTAAATGGTGAGATGGGCGACATCTTGACTCCCCATGGTTTTTATCCGTGGTTTCTCCCAGAGGTGGCAGGGAGAATCGGGGTTCTCCCACGCAGGGCTCTGGGGTGTGGCCAGCCTGTGAGGAAGCTGCTGAGTCATGTGGAAACGAGTCCTGTCACACCGAAGTGGAGCAAGGGCCTGGCTGCAGTCCACAGCACAGATCCTGGAAAATAACACCTTAAAAATGGCCAGAGTGAAATGTCGGGCAGGTGAGTGTGTGTGTGTGTGTGTGTGTGTGCATCTGCAGGTATGTGTACCTGTGTGTGTATGTGTGTGTGTGTGCATCTGCAGGTATGTGTACCTGTGTGTGCGTGTGCATGTGTGCATGCCTGTGCATGTGTGCATGCGTGTGCACCTGCAGGTGTTGGGAAGGCACAGGTCTCAAGCTCAGGGATGCTGGAAGGGTCAGGATGGAACTTCTGAAGGCTGCAAGCTCATTCCTCACCCACTGAACAGACAAATAATGCTGTGCAAGCAGAGATATTCAAAATGACCGCTAGCCACAGGAGAGAACGAGCCAAGGACGCTGGGCAAGGCCCGGCCCACCTGGGCTGGACGGCGTGCCAAACGGCCTGATTAATGCAGAATGTGTAAATGTGATTCGGGAGCAGCTTGCTCCTTTGCACTAAATAAAATGAAAAGGCAGCACAGCAGCGAGGTGTCTGCGAGCACCTCATGTATACAAATGACTGCCGTGAATCTTCAAGTGACTGTTGTGCTCTGTGCCTTATCTTCAGAGAGCTGCAGAAACACTATGGCTAGAGAGACTGTGGGGAGGGGGAGGGAAGGAGGCATGCATGCTTGTGCAGACGGGCTGAAGGCCGGGGAGGGGCAGGGGTCCAGGAGGGGCAGGGCACCTCTGTCCCCATCCTGTGCCTCAGACCCCAGCATCTCCAACAGAGTGGAGCCCACTTGCCTGTCCAGGTGGCAGACTGAAGCCCGTGGGAACTCCAAGAAGAGCATCTGTGCGTCCTGGAGCAGCTCTCGGAAGAAACAATCCCCTGACGTTCCGGACAGATCGGTTTCCTGCTAGTAAAGTAGAATTAGTTAGCAAATAGACCCAGCCCAAACCAGCTTAATGAGAGAAGAAATACCTTGATTTTTATAAGGAGGAGCTGCATAACGACCCAAGTCTTGGTCCTGTCATTACAATCCTGGCACGTGAGTGACCCTCATTTTCCTCGGTGGTCTCCTGCTCTGGTTTCTGTCTCCTTAGTGGAGACAGACCATTGGTCCTGGGGCACACAGGGGCCGTTGCGTCTCTGCTCTAGCTCTTCATCCACCATCAGTGCATAACCATGGTCTACGTGTGCAAGCTAAAAGATGCCTGGTTTGATGTAGACTAACATGGAGATCCCAGCACCAACACTGGACCACAGACCTAGCTGGTGGTCGGATGAGGGCTGCTGGGAGGGGTGGGGCGGCGAAGATGTGCACAGTTCAGCCCAGTGAGAAGGTGCAGCAGCCATGGGGCCAAAGGCAGTGAGTGTACAGGCCTGCTCTCAGTGTTGTGGCACAGGATTTGAGAGGTGAGAATGGTGTATTGGTGGTTGAAACAGCCAAAAGGTAGCCTGCCATGGGGGTGGAGGAGCCTGGCCTGCCGTGGGGGTGGAGAGGCCTGGCCTGCCTTGGTCTGGTGGAAGGAAGGAATCTGAAGACTCAGGAGCACTGGAATTGGAGAATAGCTTTGTCACATGAGACTCCGTACTGCCTGGCAGTGTCAGAGCACATGCCTGTCAAAAGGACCTCAAGGAGCGGATGTGAGGACTCCAGCACACCTCCCAGATTGCTGAGGGCTGAATGGTGACGCATGATCTCCCAGCACAATGTGGCATGGCTCCCACAAGGGTCTGCAGAGAGCAACCCGAGAGGAGCGACGCATACAAACCCCCACGCTGACTAGCTGGTGGTGGTGGCCTTGGAAGCAAAGTAGACAGCAAGCCTGATGCCTCTGAGCTTGAGCTACAGAAGCAGAAACACTTCACAGTCAAGCAAAAGAAAATCCAGTCTGAACTTCAAGAACAGAGGAATTTTAGTCCCTCTTCCAATTCCAAGATGTGAGCCTGGCTGAGACACAGACACCTGGGTGAGATGGTTGCCTCCCGAAGTACCCAGTGTGAGGTTAGGAATTCTCTCCCAACCGTGCCCTGTGAGGCCAGAGAGGAAGCCAGCACCTTTGGGGGCTACTGCCCGTGCCCCTGACCTGACCCTGATCCTGGGAAGCCCGAGACCTTACTGTGACCTCCAGCCAGAGCAGGCGATGGTGGAAGTCAGAAGAGCAAAGGGACATCAGCCTGGGGCTTGGTGCATCCCGAAACCTATTCCAGGGCCAGCTCCCTGCTTCCAAGAGCATAGCTTGGACAGGCAAGCAATGGACAAAGTTCTGTCATCAGGGCTCTGACGCAGGGCATGCCGGCTGTTACAGGAGGAAGGCGGGGTGCAGGCCCTTACTGCTGCCTCTGTCTGGAAAAGTGGCAAATCAACAGCACTATGGCACTCTTGGAGGGATGAAAAATCAGTGACACCATGAGGACTTGAAGGACGCAGGCTGCCCCCTAGTTGGCCTGTGCAGAGGACAGGCGGGTCCTGGAGGACGGCATTGGTTATCAGCGCGATCATAGCTGTAGCTGTAGCTTCCCTATTCGGTGGAGGAGCACAGCAGGCCCTGGTGTATCTTCCTCGCTACTGATGTGGAAAATGGCTTCATTTGTTTATGGGGCCAGCAGGGGCAGTGTGCTGCCAGCTGGCGGGCCCTCCCAGTGGACAGAGCTTTGTTCCCAACCTTTCTGGATGTCCTGAAGGACAGTGGTGAGGGGGCCACTTGACTGAGCTGTGTTTGGAAGGAGAAACGGCCCGACAAGTGATCATGTATCGATTCGCGTGTCTTGGTCGAGAGGGATTTGGAAGGCTCATGATCAGACATCAGAGACAGCGACACTGGCGACTAGACATGTGGATGGATTTCTCCAAATGAATGAAAGAGGTGGAAGTTTTTGTGTCCCACTCGGATGGAAGGACATTGAAAATCAAATGGGCCAGACGTGGTGGCTCATGTCTTTTTGATGGGTGGATTGAGGTTCGGGTCCAACCCATAAGACATATTAGTGAGGCCTAATTTCAACCAATTGAAAAGCTAAGTAAAGTGTCACTTACCTGCCATCCTCGTACTCTGGGAGAATAAATAAGAGCACCATGGCCCAGGCTGGCCTGCACATAAACTCAAGAACCTATTAGAAAAACAACGAAAGCACACAGGGACCAGCAGAGCGGCTCAGGTGGCAGAGTGACTCTCTAGCAAAAGTGAAGCCCTGAATTCAAATCCCCAGTACCACTCGTTAATAATAATAATGAGTCAGTGGGTGAGAGGACCCATTCTGTAGAGAGCTGTTGACTTCTCTCTGCAGTTAACCCTATCGTTGTGACGATGGATGCTTGCGGGAGCTAAATGAATCAGAGGACCACGGAGGCCAGGCTCATAGAGAAGGCCTGAATGGTTCAGCCCAACCCATGTGCGTAGCAGCTCATCAGGTGCAGGGAACCCGGCTAATAGTGGTTCCAGCCAGTAATGGTTCATTCTTCTTACAGAACAAGAACCCTGCCAGGAGTGTGGCCTAGTGGTAGAGTGCTTGCCTAGCATGCACGAAGACCCGGTTCGAGTCCTCGGTACCACATACATAGAAAAAAGCCAGAAGTGGTGCTGAGGCTCAAGTGGTAGAGCTCTGGCCTTCAGAAAGCCCAAGGACAGTGCTCAGGCCCCGAGCTCAAGCCCAGGACTGGCACAAAAAAAAAAAAAAAAAAAGAACGAGAGCCCAGAGGCAAGCAGCTGAAAGGAACTCTCTCCTTTCTTCAGGTTGTGCTCTGCCATTCTTGTAGCTTTATGGCAACCAAAAGGCTGATCCTCCTCTGACCATCACGTCAAGTTCCAGTTCCAGAAAGAAACAAGGACAGGGCACAAGAGGAATGGGTTGGCGCAGCAAGTCAGCCTCATTTAGGGAGGGCCTTCCTTATAAACTCCACGTAGACTTCTACCCACACCCCACTGGCCCAGACTCAGCATCCTTAGATCGGCACATTGGCTTAACCAATCATGATTTGCATTTGGGTCTGGAGCAGGTGCTGGAGGCCCAGAGGCTCTCAGAGAAGAGAGGATACAGGGCAGGCAACTGTCTCCGCCATGGGCCCCAGCCCCAGCCTGGGAGCTAATGAACTCAAGGGGCATCAACAACACAAGTGACATCAAGGCTGCGCCCAGGCGAGACCCTGGCCCCTCCAGGGCTGGTCCTCCCGGCACTGGACTTGTGTTAGAGTAGCCACTTCTTCTGGAGGTGACGTGGAGAAACCGATCATCTGGCCAACAGGCTGCTTAAGGAGGAGGCCCAGGTTGAAAGGTTTTCAAATGCACCCACAGATTGTTTGTACCCCCAGAGGGTACAAATCTACGGTGGGCCTTTACAGTGGGGGCAGTGGTAACTCTGTGTAGCTCCAAGGCCAGGCCACAGAAGGCCCCTGTTTCCTACCCAGCTGGACTACTCCGAATGCCTGTCTGCCACCTTGTAGGAAAGCTCAAGCCTCATGGAGAAGCCAGGGTCAGCGACGAGGCCTCCCAGCCCCAGCAGAGATCAGCAGCGTCTGCCAGACCGGAGAGCATAAACCAACTGCTGTGCCAGCCCCTGCCAACCCTGTGCCACCAGGTCCAGAAGCAGGGAGCAGGCTCGAGACTCTCCAAGCCCTGCCCTGATGTTGCTGGGTGACTGGTAGTGAGTCCTATCCACTGTGGCTCGACTGTGGATTACTGACCACTGGCACAGGAAGATTTCTGCAGAGGGATGAGTTTCCAACAACACGGGCCAGCAGGAGACAGGAAGAATCAATACTGAAGTGGTGAGCCAGAAAAGCAGCCCAGGATGGCTCACTGGAGGCGGAGGCTGTGCGAGTGGCTCACAGAAGCTGAATGGGTCCGCCAGCCACTGGGGGGGAGGGGGGTTCTGGCCTCTCTCCTGTGTCTGGGCCATGTTAGGCAAGCTGTCAAGCCTCTCACGTCTCCATGTGCTCGCAAAGCGGGCACTGAGACAACCTACTACAGAGGCTGCCATGGGGTTGAAGAAATGAATCTTCATGAAATAGTTTGCGCAGCATCCAGCACATGGTAAGTGCTCTTTATTTACGTATTTTATAAATGGAATAAGTAAAAAAATAATTGAACTGAAGGCCTCTAGCTGGGTGTTGGTGGCTCACGTCTGAAATCCCAGCTACTCAGGAGGCTCAGAGCTGAGGGTCACAATTCAAAGCCAGCCCATGCAGGAAAGCCGGCGAGACTCTTATCTCCACTTAGCTATCGAAAAGCCAGAGTGGAGCTGAGGCTCAAGTGGTAGACAGCCAGCCTTGAGTGAAAAATCTAAAGGCCAGCGCTTTGAGTTCAGGCCCCAAGTACCAGCACACACCTCGCCCCACAAAAGACCCCAAACCCTAAAGTCCTCCTCACAGGAGGCTCTGATCTGCAGAGGAGACCAGAGAGGAGCAGAGCTGCCCGGGGCCGGGGCCGAGCCAGAGCTCGTAGGGGGGCTAGCTGTCTGCAGGACCTTAGGGACAGAGGCAGTCATCGCAGAGAAGCAACACCTACAACACACACATTCTACAATCCTTTTAGGGTGACTTAATAAGGAGCCTCCTATGTGGCGAACCCTTCATGCTTTCTCCAACCGGCCACGCCTCATCCTCCCTTTGTCTTTCTCTCTCCATCCATCCTTCCTTTCTGTTGCTGTCTCCTTTCTCCTCTCTGTGCCTCAGTCTCTTACCCTTGCTGGCACCGTGGAGAACAGTGGAGCCGAGGCACAGGAGTGAACCGCTGCGTTCTCATGAGTCGTGACAAGCCGTCAGTCCTACAGACCCTGTGTCCCAGCGGTTTCCCCACAGTCCCACAGACACCCTGCGTCCCTGTGCTCCCGTCTCCTCAGCTCAGACACAAATCTGCTGCACCGTGGGACCCGCTCTTCCCCTGCAGAGCTGTGCCATTTCCCGAACCCCACTGTGCTCGCGTTTCCAATGAAATTTAGCCAAAGACTGATGCAGATTTAGCATTAGCATTTCCTGCTAGGTTTTAAGACCGCATGATAATGTATTTACATGAACAATATAACGTCTTCTCCTGAAAAATCACTTTCACATCACTTTCAATAAACATATAATGAAAAGTATTTGATTTCTTTTCTCAAACGACAGTGGCTAATAAATTTGATTCTGGTGCCGAATAGTCTGGGCTTTCTTCCCAGATCCAGGCTCTGCCACCAGAGTGACCTTGAGGGAGGACTGACACTCCCCAGGCCCCGCTTACCCCTGTGGGGAGTTAGGTAAACTAGTCTGGACCTCAGTGTGCAGCTGCAGTTAGAATAATTCAATCAATGGCCCCCCAGGCCTAGAAGGGAACCTGTAACCCAGTGCTGTGTCCTGTCACTGCAAAGGCTGTCCTTGAAAACTTAGAAAACGATTAACAATGCCAAATGCTACCAACAGAATAGCATAGCGTTTCCAAAGAAGCAGCCTTCTAAAAGTATTTCTGAAACCAGAAACTCCTTGTGTTGTGAGAATCTCGTGGTGATGACGAGAAGTTTCTCCAGACTCCGTCTCAGGTCACAGGACTTCTCCAGCAAACCCTGCCAGGCACCAGCTCCGCCTCGGTGGCTGGTGTCCTCTGCATTTCCCAAGACAATGTCCTGAGAAAGGAAAGAAAGGCTCGTCCAGGAAAGGACAAACGGACCTTTCAGTTCTTGTCACGCTGGATAAACGGGTGTGCCTGTGTGGGAAGTACATGCTTGAAGAGCGCACTAGATTTCTAGCCAGCACACTGGAAGTCCTGCACCCAGCACGCACATGCAATGGACCCTCATACACATATACCCATGCATGTGTGCATACAAACATATGGCTCACGCTTGTAATCCTAGCTACTCAGGAAGCTGAGATCAGAGGATCTTGGTTCACAGCCAGCCTGGGCACTAAAGACCATGAGACTCTTATCTCTAGTAGAAAATGGTAAGTGAGCTATGGCTCAAGGGGTAGGGTGGTAGTGCTGAGCTGAAGACCTCAGGGATAGCGCCCAGGCCGAGTCCAAACCCCACAACCATTAAAAGAAACAAAACATACAACTAGACACACTGACACGCACACACAGGGGAACGCTCACACATCTGAACACGGACACAGACACATGAACGGGTACAAACATCCATCGTAAGAGCACACATAGACACGCCCAGCTGTGCCCACACTCCTTTACACAGACTCGCACACGACACACACCCGGAAACGCAGGCATCCTTCCTCAGCACACATGAGCACGCTCGCACACACGCGGACCTGCACGCGCGAGCATGCTCGCACACACGCGGACCTGCACGCTCAAGCAGACACCATGCTCACACACGCGTGGACCTGCACACATGAGCACGATCACACACGCGTGGATCTGCACACACGAGCACGATCGCACAGGCGCGGACCTGCACACGCGAGCACGCTCGCACAGGCGCGGACCTGCACGCGTGAGCACGCTCGCACAGGCGCGGACCTGCACGCGCGAGCACGCTCGCACAGGCGCGGACCTGCACGCGCGAGCACGCTCGCACACGCGCGGACCTGCACGCGCGAGCACGATCGCACACGCGCGGACCTGCACGCGCGAGCACGATCGCACACGCGTGGACCTGCACACGCGAGCACGCTCGCACAGGAGCGGACCTGCACACACGAGCACGCTCGCACACGCGTGGATCTGCACACACGAGCACGCTCGCACACGCGTGGATCTGCACACACGAGCACGATCTCACACGCGTGGACCTGCACACACGAGCACGATCGCACACGCGTGGACCTGCACACACGAGCAGACGGGTGGCCGGGACGCCCAGACCGCACCGCCGCCCGCGCTCCTCCCTCCAGGGGCTCGTGCGGAGCCCGGGGGCCTGGCCCGGCCTGCGTTCGCCCCGCGGCTCTGACCCGCCCCACGCCTCACCTGCCGCTCTGCTGCGGTCCCGCTGCGCCCCAGCCGCCTCCGGTCCGCGGGGTCCAGGGTGGGGTCAGCGGGGGGCGGGGCGAGCGAGGAGGGGTGGGGCTGGGGGCGGGGCGGGGCGGGTGAGGAGGGCGGGGAGGGGGCGGGGCGGCCGGCGCCGCGCGCCTGCAGATGAACGAGCCGGCGTCATTGCGCACCGGCGCCGTGGCCGCGGGGCGGAGCGGAGCGGGGCGCGCCGGAGCTGGGCGCACAGGAGCCGGGGGTCCCCGCGCCGCCTCCCGGCCCAGGCGGCTCCCGCGTCGGGCGGACCCTGAGGACGATGCCCGCGGCGCCTCGAGCCTGCGGCCCCCGGCGGACCGAGCTCGGAGAGCGGGCCGCGGCGTCCGCGTGCGCACGGTGCTGAAGGGACAGCGCCCGCCCCGCCCCGCGCGCCCCGCCTGCCACGCACTCTCCGCCCCGCACTCCCCATCCGCCCCGCGCGCCCCGCCCGCCACGCGCTCTCCGCCCCGCGCGCCCCGCCCGCCACGCGCTCTCCTCCCCGCGCTCCCCATCCGCCCCGCCCGCCCCGCGCTCTCCTCCCCGCGCTCCCCATCCGCCCCGCGCGCCCCGCGCTCTCCGCCCCGCGCTCCCGCCCGCCCCGCGCGCCCCGCCCGCCCCGCGCTCTCCGCTCCGCGCTCCCCATCCGCCCCGCCCGCCCCGCGCTCTCCGCTCCGCGCTCTCCGCCCCGTGCCCCGCCCGCCCCGCGCTCCCGCCCGCCCCGCGCGCCCCGCCCCGCCCGCCGGCCCATGGTCCCCGCAGCGGCCCGCCGCGCCCAGGCTCCCGCGGCCGCCGGACCCCGGGGATGCCCCGAGGGTGAGGCGGCCCCGCCCGAGCCGCGCTCATGGCGGTGGCCAGGAAGATCCGAACTTTGCTGACGGTGAACATCCTGGTGTTCGTGGGCATCGTCCTCTTCTCCGTGTACTGCCGCCTGCAGGACCGCGCCGAGGCGCTGGTGCAGGTCGTGCGCGGCGCCGACCGCCGGGTGCGCAGCCGGCACGCCAGGGCGGGCGCGCTGGCCGACCGCGAGGCCATCCTGCAGCGCCTGGACCACCTGGAGGAGGTGGTCTACAACCAGCTCAACGGTGAGCCCGCGACGGCGCGGCGGGGGGGCCGCGCGGCCTGGCCGGGCGCCTCCGCCCGTTCATTCGTCCGGTGGCCCCTCGGGCTCGGCCGGGCAGAGGCTCCCGGGCCCCTCCCCGGGGAACTTGGGGGAAGTCTGGAGGGCCCGGCTGCGGGGCGCGCAGCCGGGGTCCGGGAGGGCCGGCCTGCTTCCTGGGCCTGCGCTCGCTGGGACGCGCGGGGCTGGCGCAGGGCTTTGCTGGAGGGAGGCGCAGAGGCCGGCCCGGCTGTGCGGCCGGGCCGTGCGGCCGGGCCAGGGGTAGCTGGGCTGACCGGACCCCGCGCCCACGTGCAGTGAGACTCTGGTCCTGGGGCTCCCGGAACTTGGGGAGTGGTCGATCGATTCTCTGCGTCGTGGAGAGCCGTGGGGTGGCAGGTCACAAGCTTCTCCATGCGGAGGCTTTCAGGCAGATGCGTGGATGAGGGCAGGCGGAGGCTGCCGGGCCGGGGCTCGGGTGAGGTGCCAGGAAGGAGGGAGTTGGCATGTGCCTGGGTTCCAGCGTCTCTTCCTTCTTTGCTTTTCTGTGCAGCTCGGCGCCCCTAGCAACCTCTTCCCAGGGGTGCTGGCTACAGAGGGCTGTGGCCAGGGCTCTGGATACCCACACCGCAGTCCCTGGGGGAGGTGGGGCCGGGGAGCAGGGGAGGTGAGCTGGGTTCAGGTGGTGGAGGAGCTCAGCCTGGGGGAGCCCCAGTACCACCTGGGGGACTGTCTGCTCTGCAGCTTGCTAACCCTTGAAGAGCAGAGCCCCCCAGACTATGGATGCCCTTCCAGACAAGCCCTATGGCTTCTCTGGCCTTTACTACTGGGTTGAAGCCAGGAGAGGAGGAAAGTTTAGCTCCAGCAGCCACTTGGCCACTCCAGCAGTGTGCCACCTCCTGGAAGGCAGTGTGGCCCGGCCATAGCACAGACCTTTACTGAAGTGTGTTTGCCAAGGTGTTGTCACCTGTTTTATGGGGAGGACCAGAGGATTAATAAAAACATTGGCAGCACATCAGGGTTGTGTAATATCAGGCCAGCCAGAGGCCATGTGAGCTTCAGCCTCCACAGAGAAGCAGCTGAATGCTTGGTGTGGGAAAAGCTCTGCTCCCGGATCAGTGTCCGTCCGGGACTCCAGGTGGGAGAGAACGCAGTGTTGAAGCAGGCATGCTGTCTGTCCCTGCTTTTCCATCTCCCTCATCCCTTCTGTCCTTGCTTGGGTTCTTCCTCCCATCTTCCCATCCTCCCTCTCCTCTTCTTCCCTTACTTTTATTCTTTTTGAGTGTCCCCCCTCACCCCCAAATCTTTTCTTCCTCCCCAATTTCCCTTCCTTCTCTCCCCACTCCTTCCTGTTTCCGTCTTTCTCCTCCTTCTTAGTGCTGGGTGACTCATGTACCTTGCACAGTATTTGAGCCCAGTTGCCATTCCATCTTATCCCAGAAAATAACCAGGGAAACCTAACTATAGACCTGACCCCAGGCAGGCCTTGCATAGAAGCCAATGCCCCCCAGTTTGGGGGAAGGGTCTCTGTGTCAAGGGTATTGGAGAAAGCTCGGAGAACTTCCAGGAGGAGGCAGCCTTCTGTCCATCACAGTGTGTCCTCTTTCAGATCCTAGAGATGCACCATCAACCCCTGGGAGTTTCCTCCCGATATCCACCCAGCTGAGTTTAGACACAGAGGACGAAACCTAAACCAAAATTGATTTATTGCTTACATTTTCTTGGCTTTGATAACTCTCTGGAATTCTCTTCTGGCTGAAGTGGTTGGGTGACAATAAAGTCTTGAGGTGAGCCACCAGGCTTCTTGGTATTGGCTTAGAGGCAGGACATCTTCCCTGCCCTTCTGCTGCCCAATGACCTTCACTTGGGGTGTCATTGACCTTGCCAACCCGCCCTCCCCAAATGGTGTGTGTAGACTCGCACCGACAGGCTCCGGAGGAAGTGTGCCGTGAAGACAGCACCTCTCACGTCCATATGTTCTGGAGAGTTTGCTTCTAAATTCAGTGCTCAGGGCAAGGAAAAATGTTTATGGACAAGAACCAACTCTGAATACTTCAGATTGCATATAAAGCACAGCTCCCACAGTTCTTGTATGCTTGACTCTATGGACACCCAATCTGACAGCTTCTATGCTCGATGAAGAAGGGAAAGGGATGTTCCCTTAGGATGGTTGGGTATTCACGCCCTCTGCTTTCAGGGTTCACGCCTTGGCATCCACACAGGCCTCTGCACAGTGAAAGAGTGCCCCCATTTCTGCTGTTGGAGGCGTTGTGCTAGATCCAGAGGGGCCCTTCCAGCCTCATCCTCACCAAGGATGGATGCCATGGAGGCCATGTGGGGTGGGTGGCCCCGTTCTCCTGGCTGTGTCTGAAGGGCGGTGCCCATCATCAGAGTGCACGAGCCTGATTCCCTGTCAGCCAGAGCTGGTCAGAGCTGCAGCTGGGCTCACGGTTTGGAGAGGACTGGGAGTGAGGGTGGGGGATGACTTGCCCAGACTCAGCTAGAAAGTTGGTACTGGCAGCTGCTAAAAGTGGTACTTGCTTCAGAAATACCCACATCAACTGTTGTCAAAAGACAAAGAGAGCTGGGAGTTTGGCCTGCTGGTAGAGTGCTCGCCTCGCCTGCACAAAGACCCGGGTTTGATTCCTCCATACCACATACACAGAAAAATCTGGAGATGGTACTGTTTCCCAGTGGTAGAACTCTAGCCTTGAGAAAGCCCAAGGACAGTGCTCAGGCCCTGAGTTCAAGTCCCAGGACTGCCAAAAGAAAAGAAGGAAGGAAGGAAGGAAGGAAGGAAGGAAGGAAGGAAGAAAGGAAGGAAGGAAGGAAGGGAAGGAAGGAGAAAGAAAGAAAAGCAGGACCCAGTGGTTCACACCTGTAATCCTAGCTACTCAGGAAGCTGAGATCTGAGGATGGTGGTTCAAAGCCAACCCAGGCACTAAAGACCATGAGACTCTGTCTCCAATTAACCTCCAGAAAACTGGAAGTGACGCTGTGGCTTAAGACATAGGGGGTAGTTTTGAGCTGAAGAGCTCAGGGACAGTTCCCAGGCCCAGAGTTCAAGTCCCACAACTGACCAAAAAAAAAAGATAAAGAGCAGTGGTCATTGGGGCCAACTACAGATGCTGCCCAGAGAGAGTGAGGTCCTGGCTGCACGGCATCTGTCCCTTGTGGAGGGCCAAGGCACTGCCTGTCTGCCCCACTCTAGGATGTGTCTTCTGCCGTCCTAGCCTTCAAGAGCTTGCCCATCCTCCAGCTGTGCACCACCCCGTGCAGGCCCAGCCTGTGGGCCTTTCTCGGTGAGGCCTCCACCTGTTGCTCATGGCTCTTGGGCCCTAAGCCCAGGGGAGATCACGCATGTAGCACGCATGAGAACACCCTCAGTGACCGGATTCAAGCCCAGGGGAGATCACGCATGTAGCACGCATGAGAACACCCTCAGTGACCAGATTCAAGCCCAGGGGAGATCACGCATGTAGCACGCATGAGAACACCCTCAGTGACCGGATTCAAGCCCAGGGGAGATCACGCATGTAGCATGCATGAGAACACTCTCAGTGACAGGATTCAGTGCATTTTTATTTGCTTATATTAATTATATTTGGAGAGTTTTATTGTTTCATCTCCACACATTTGTTTGTATTCCAATCAATCTCACCTCTTTCACACTCCCTGCCAAAGGATTTGTATTCCAAGAGACAACTTACGCCTCCACCATACCCATGAATAGCAAGTGCCTAAAAATAAAATTGAGCTGGGTACAATGGTTCACACCCGTAATCCTAGCTACTCAGGAGGCTGAGATCTGAGGATGGTGGTTCAAAGCCAGCTCTGGCAGGAAAATATTTTTTCTTCTTTAGTTAAACACCAGAAGGCCAGATGTGGGGCTGTAGCTCAAATGGTAGAATGATAGCCTTGAGCAAAAGAAGCGCAGGGACAGAGCCCAGGCCCAGAGTTCAAGCCCCAGGATTTGTGCGCCCACATGTGCACACACATGCACACAGACATGCGAGCACATGGAGGTGCAGCTCCTGCAGGACATGCAGCCAGTTGTGGTATACTCTGTGTGTGGAAAGGAAGAGGGACCAGAGCACCGAGGAGTGTGAGAGGGATCCACAGTCAGTGCCTTTGTCCTCTGAAGAAGCATGCTTGGCAGGTCAGGTTTCAGATGCACGGAGAGCAGTTGTGCAGTGTGGTGGCAGGGTGATCCTGGAGCCTGTGGGAACATCGATGGGCAGCATCCAGTGTGCACGTGCATAAGCGAGCCCCTGGCCACTTGGGTCCTGCCTGTTGCACAGTTCAGTTGCCGTGAGTGATGTGAAGGCCAAACCTTTGTACAAATAGTGCCCACTGTCCTCCCAGTGTCACCTGTGAGTGCTCGGGGTGGGGCCTCCGCCAGGTATAGGGCCCAGTGGATGCTGGCAGATCAGCCGTCAGGGCGTGTGGCCCGCGTGGCCTGTGAGAGGCAGCTAGTCAGCTGGCCTCAGTGTGGTTCCTTGTGCCTCACCTGTGTCTCCCACCTAAGCATCCATGTGGAAAATCACCTTGTCTCCTGAAAGTTTTCTAGAAAAACTGTGCTCACCATGCTCCACCTCAAGAAAAGTACACCTGCAGAGCCCCAAGTTCTGGATGGATGGTTGAATGGATGAGTAGGTGGGTGGATGAGTGGGTGGATGGATGGATGAGTGGGTGGGTGGGTGGAAGGATGGGTGGGTGGATGGATGAATGAGTGGATGGGTGGGTGGAAGGATGGGTGGGTGGATGGATGAGTGAATGGATGGATGGGTGGGTGGATGGATGAGTGGGTGAAAGGATGGGTGGATGGATGGATGAATGGATGAGTGGGTGGATGGGTGGATGAATGGATGAGTGGGTAGATGAGTGGGTGGAAAGATGGGTGGATGGACTGATGAATGGATGAGTGGGTGGATGGGTGGATGAGTGGGTAGATGAGTGGGTGGATGGATGGATGGGTGGATGGATGGATGAGTGGGTGGATGGATGAGTGGGATCTCTGTGGAGGCCAGCGGGGCTGGAAGGGACAATTGGCTTTGCCCAGGGCCACAGTAACAGAGGAGCCCAGCTTGGTGACCTAGAGGAGCCTATGCCTGTTCTCTTGCTGTTCAGGTCCTTCCAAGGACAGATAAAGAGAAGGCCCAAGGGTTGGCACTGGGGAGTTGGGTGAGGTGGTGGACAGAGCAGAGGACGCCCTGCCACGGGTGAGAGGACCAGGTCCAGGGCGGGACAGGGCTAGTCAGCACCACGGACAGCGCCATGGCTAGAAGACTGTGGGGCCCACACTGGGGCTTTCTGGGATTTTCCATTTTCCTAGGCCACCAAGAAACAAGGTCAGGGGCTGAGATCAGGATCAGGGAGCGCGTGTGTGTGTGTGTGTGTGTGTGTGTGTGTGTGTGTGTGTGTGTGTGTGTGTTTACACACTATTTCCTTGCAGAAAAATGTATCATGTGAGGGGCTTCCTCAGGCCTGGCTGGCTGCCTCCACTATTTGGGGATGTGGTACCCCTCTGCGTGGGCAAAGTTCTGGGGCTGTGCTGAGGCCCCAGACCACCTGCAAGCCCCAGAGTGACTGCTTGCCCACAGAGCTGCACTCTACCTCTGGCTTTTCTGAGGGGGGTGTAGGGGAGGACCCCAGGGCCGGCAGCTGTCTGGGTTGTTCTTGGACCCTGTCCCAGTGTCCTCCTTGTTGAGCCTTGCTGTCTTCAGAGAAAGTCTTCCTGTAGGATCTGCTCCCCCCACTCAAGCTCTCTAGAGCACTTCCAACTCTGGATGAGGCCGGGGTGGGGGCAGCAGTTGCCTAGACCAGTTGGAAGGCATTTCCCGGAGGCCATTTATGTTATTCATGCTGTTGCCATTAACTGGGCCTGGTTTCTGAAAGCCAAATGAAGAGGCCATGACAGCATTGGTCAGTCCTTGGGAACAGTTAGAATAAGGTTGGATTTGGGTAGGGTGCATGATGCCTGAAACAAAATAGGTATTCAATAAATAGTAGGATGGATGGATAGATAAGTGGGTGGATTGGTGGATAAATGGATGGATGGATGAGTGGGTGGATGGATGGATGAATGAATGGATGGATGAGTGGGTGGGTGGGTGGACGGATGGGTAGGTTGCTGGGTAGATGGGTGGATGAATGGATGAATGGGTGGCTGGTGGATAAATGGGTGGGTAGATGAGTAGGTGGATAGGTGGATAAATATTTGAGAAGAAACTAGGTTCTGACTATTAGAAGCTAGTGCCAGGGGTGGCTAGAGCAGTTAGAAGGCAGATTCCACCCCGTGGCCCACATGGATCTGAACAGTCCTGACATTAGGGAGTGGTTACCTTCTCCCTATCAGGCTGCAGACCTCCATGTCATTCCTCTTCCCTGCTCTGCGGTCTGTCCCAATCTGACCAGACCACACCCCACCTGCCAGCCCCAGAGACTGTCAGGGGAGGTGGTCTCCCATCGGAGGCCTTCTGAAGCTGCATTCCTGCCCTCAGCTCACATGGCCTGGCCGCCCTGCTGCAGACCTGAGCTCCGATCTGCCTACCCCCAGTCTCCCTGCCTTCTACCCTCCATCCCCACAGTGAAGCATTTGATGCCGGGGCTGCAAAGATCCCATTTGTGGGTTGACTGGAGTGTTGAGTGGGGGTGGGGAGGCTCTGTGTCCCCACTGGGCCACAGGAGGGCAGGGGACCCTCTCCACCCAAATGCTGTGAGGCCGGCCCCACCAAGCCGTTACCAATATCTGGAAAGCTGAGGCCTGCGGGTTGGGGTTTTGCCTCAAGCCAAGGTGTGGGTGGAAGTGGAACTTGAACTTGGGCAGCCTGGATTCAGATATCAGGCTGGACTGGCAAACTTAGGCATTTTTCTTTTCGTGTTGGTCCTAGGGCTTGAACTCAGAGCCTGGGCTCCTTCCTCTCTGTGCTCGAAGCTTGGGCTCTATCCCTGAGCCTCTGTGTGCTCAAGCCTCGTGCTCTACACTGGAGCCACAGCACCACTTCCAGCTTTTTCCGTGTATGCGGCACAGAGGAATGGAACTCAGGGCTTCATGTATGCTAGGAATGCACTGTACCACTAGGCCCCATTCCCAGCCCCAGACTTAGAGTCTTTGCCCCTTTATCTGGGGGAAGAAGAGGGCTGGTGTGGGAGCAGGAGGGAGAGCTGAGAGACTTGGTTCTGCCTTTTGACTGGCCTACCTGAGGCCTGCCTGGTTCTTTCTCCATGGGATGCGGGAGTCCAGGGTCCCGTGCCCAGGCGCTCAGGGCAGCACCTTGGCTCTGCTTCTGTCTCCTTCCACCTGGGAGCTCCATTTACTTATTTGCTCAGCCATCCACAAATCTGTCCATCTTTCATCCATCCATCTCTCTCCCCGGCTATCCTCCATCCATCCATCCATCTACAGGATTGTGCGAGCCTCTACCGTCATCCCTGCCCTGGTCCCAGGTGTGAGCGAGTGAGGCCGCTGTCCCTGTCATTACAGGCCACAGGAGGCCGAGAGGAGCAGCTGCCCGTCAGCCAACGGGGGGGGGAGGGGCAGCCTCCACTCCCGTCTCGAGGTGACCCGTCTTGGACGACCTCAGTGGCTGAGTGGGCCCAGCAAAGCCAGTCTAGGGTGAGGATTCAGGCAGACAGCTGGTGAGCGGCCCTGGCTCAGGCTTGACACCACTTTAGTAGGTGGGGCAGTGCCCATTGTTTCAGCTGTCTCTGCTCTACTGGGGCACAGTGGGGCAGACCCTGAATCACCAGACCCAGCGTGGGGAAGCGTGGCTCTCACACTGTCTGAAGCAGGGCACGGGACATCATGCTGTCTCAGTGAAGGGAAGAGCCAGGAAGTCCTGGGTACCAGGCGTGTCCACTAACTCACCAGCCTTCCCCCACCGGGCTTTGGCCCCATAAATGTTCCTATCAGTGGAACATAGCCCTGCATCTGAAAGATTTATCCAACACTGTTCTGGGCTCAGGGAGGAGATAATTTACAGGCACTTCGAAGTCCTGCAGAATATTCATGACCTCACAGTTCCAAAAGGACTGTCAGTCTTTCCACTATTGACAATATGTCCTTAGTTGGGGTCCCCGGGGAGCCTTAAAAGACCTATCTGTAATGAAACTGGCTGTTGTATTTGGAGAGGGTGGATGGAACTGAAGCTGGGGGAGGGAGAGGTGCTATCTAGGAGGTGACCAGGGCTCTCATTTTTATCTCTACTTTGTGATCATCAAAATTAATAGCCGGGCACATTAAACCAGCTTGCGCTTTTTGAGGAGCTGGGGGCGGCGGGCTGTCCTGCTTGTCCCTTGTTCCTGGCCCCTCTCACTTCACCCCATGCTATGTGAGGCCGGCAGCCAAGGTCAAAGGCCCCGCGAAGACCACCAGGCACCCTGGCAGGTAAGGGCCATCCTGTCCCCTCTGGCAGTGGCAGACTCCTGCTCAGGGACAGAGTTAGACTGGGGCATCTTTGTATCCGGGGGCAGAGCAAGGACTGCTGTCCAAAGCGGCCTGTCCTCTGGAGTGTGCCTTTGCTGCTTCAGTTGGTTTTCGCTCAGTGCCGTGTCTGCTCGGCTGATGGCTGGTGTGAGCACTCCCGGAAGGTGTGTCCTGGGGTGGGAGCAGAGCCCTTCCTCTGGAGATGGCTGTCCGCTTCTCTGGGCGCTCACTTTGGCCTGGCAATTCCCTGCACTTTGTCAGATCGCCATTGCTTTTTAGAAGTTGCCGCGGCGGTGGTTTGGGTGGGGACAGCGCAGTCTGACCTAGCCTGCCCTTAGGGGACCTCGCCATGGGGTTCTTCCCCCGCGTCCCCCTGGGTCAGGAGCTGGGAAAAGCTGCAGTGTGTCTGGGCTGGCACACCATGTGATGGTCACCCCCCTGTAGGGACAGGGTCGCCTTCCCCCCTCCTCTGCCTGCGCCTCCCGGCTCATGCGGACATGGCTGCCTCTGCATTTGGGCTGCTGCCCTTCTCAGAACATTGGCGCACGTTACTGTGACAGATGGAAGCCAGTGGCTCAGGGAGCTTGGGAGCCACACTTCCTTCCAGGCTAGAAGTCCCAGCCACCCACGAGCCCAGGTGAGCCGTGTGGAAGAGGGGGCTGCCCTCCTGGATGCGGGCAGTTTGAAGGGTCTTGTCAGGACCTGGCTGCCATAGCTGCTCCCCAGGGCACTCCCGGCCTGGAGACAGCCATCAGGCCCTTCTTGGGTGGCCGAGGCAGCCTGGCTTCCCCTTCTGCCATGCAAATCCACACTTGCAGGAGTCAGGACCTCATGTCCTTGGGATCATTACTCACCTTACCGCCCATCTGGGCCTGGGCTTGTTAAGGTCAGTTTTTCCAAAACATAAGTTAGTGGCTGATATTCAGGGATAAAAATCTATCCATTGTTTTGGGCTAGGAGTGTGGCCCTGTGGTAGAGGGCTTGCCTAGCATGCACGAAGACCTGGGTTCGGCTCCTCAGTGCCACATGCATAGAAGAAAATCTACACATTGTCTTCTGAAATCTTAGGAGGCTTTGGCCTGACTCCTAGGTGGCCGTGCTCGATTTGATGCTCGCACTCCTGGGTATCGGTTAGCCCCACCCCACCACACCATGCGGACGACACATTGCTCCTGGCACTGCCGCTGTCATTCTTGCACAGCGCAGCGAGAGGAAGTGTGTGGGCAACAGAGTCCTCCCCGCTCCTGAGTCACCCTTGGCTGGCAGGCATTCTGCTTTCAATCTGCGTCAGGTCTGAGCATAAACAGGATCTCACCCCAGCCTCGACAGCCATCTCCACCCCCAGATTATCTCTTGTAATTAGAAAAGCTCTCTCCCGCGGGTCATGGGAATGGAACTTCAAATGATTATTCCATAAAAGCAGAATTACTGTGGCCATTAGCCGGCCTTGTGCTTAAGTGAGCCATCTCTTCCAATTACGGCACGGCTGGTGGACTTCCAGCAGGGAGCATGTGTTCGGCTGATTTCCACACAGAAGCTGCTTTTGCTCTTGCAAGTCACATCACTGCTCCAAATCCAAGCCTTCCTGTTCAGAGGTTTTGTGGTGGGAGAGAGACGTCACTGGTCTTAGGCTATGTGAGTCACATGTGTCTGCTAAAAGCTTACAAGAGCAGAAATGGAACCAGGCGTGGCTCTTGCCTGTACTCCTACCTACTCAGGAGGCTGAGATCTCTGAGGATTGTGCTTTGAAGCCAGCCTGGGCAGGAAAGTCAGACTCATCTCCAGTTAACCACCAAAAATCCAGAAATGGAGCTGCAGCTGCAGCTTAAGGCCGCTAGCCTTAAGCACAACAACTCAGAGACAGCACCTAAGCCCGGAATTGAAGCCCCAGTACCAGCACATGTGCATGCACACACCGCCTGATACTCCAACGCTCTGATGTGCCTGAGTGCTTGGATATCCTAGGCCCTGTCTGGGCCTGGAACCCCCGCCCTGCCCTGGTTCCCTGCAGTGGACACCACTGTCTGATCACCACCAGAAGAGGTCTCTCCTGCTGCCCTTCCACACCATCCAGAGCCCTCAACCTGTTCACTGCAAAAGCTCATCTGATGTGGGACCAACAGATGTTGTCTTCTCTGCTCCACGGACGCCCAGACCCTTCCACGACCGTTTCCTGCAGGCGCAAAGCTGCCCCTTCACTACCACTCCCATGCTGACTCTCAGGGCATCCTCTGCCTGCCAGACCTTCATCTTGACCCAGGTTTGATGCCAGGCATGGGGCTGCTGCCCACAGCTGGTCCTAGCCAGGCAGCTCCAGCCATATCCCGAGAGTGGTCAGTCCTTTCTGGATGCTGAGCCACTGGGTGGACAGTGCCTGCACACCTGGACAGCACCTGGCATGTGGAGATGCACTGCGTGTTTTAAGAAGGAAACACGGATTAAGTGATGTAGCTGTGGATCGGTTCTTGATGCTTCCAGCCTCCAAAGAGATGCTCATGGGTATCCTCAGACATGGTGGGCAGCAGCAGGGGACAGCGGCGTGCAAGTGTCACAGCCCACAGGTGACACTGGAGTTGACCTTGGGGACCCCGGGCCTTCCAGAGATTCCGACAATGAGCCTGTATGACTTTTCCATTGGGAAGGATGGTCTTTCTAATGAAAGAAGTAAAAGCATATATTGCTGGCAGCAAAAATCAAACAGATCCAACCTCCCTGAAAAGCAATTTGACACCAAAATCCATAGAAATACCTGTGCGTTTGCCCTGTGGCTCTGTTCCTGGAGTAAACAGTCCTCTGTAGCTTCTCAAATGATCGACTGGTCAGCTGTGTAAGCATCTAGGGATGGCCGAGCAGACGGCTCATGTACACAGAGGGGATGTCCCGTGTTGGCTTAACAGGTAATTACTTAAACCGTACTGAGCTTCGCCTGTAATGACAACAGTGCTCAGGGGTGGCTACAAGAAGATGCAGCTGTGGGCACCGCATGTCATGCCCATCCGAAATGTCACCCACGTCAGCCTCGGTCTGCAGGAAGAGCAAGTCAGGGGCATGGATTGGTCAGACCTGACACACGGGGTGAGGGCCGGTCGCCACCGGCTCCCACCAGCTCCTCTCTGGCTGGCCATTGGCGCTGAGGCCCACGTGTCCTCGAGCTGTGTCCCCAGGTGACCTCTCAGTGCCCCGTTCCTGTCCTGCGGGATTCCTCAGTACTTGAGCCATGAAAGCAGGCATGTGCAAGTTCCATCAAAACAGCAGCACCACTGGTCAGATGGAGGTGTCTGAGGGTCCCCCCCTCTCACCCAGGCCCTCTTCGATCTGAACCGGGTGGGAGGGGGCTCACCATGTCTTTGCCTGTCAGCAGGACTCAAGGCCCAGCCACAGCCGTTGGGCAGTGAGCGGGGCGATGCTGGCTGTAAGCCTCTCTGAGAACATCAAGAGCGAGGAGTCCAGCCTGGAACCTTCCATTACCCCACCCCTGCCTAGGAGCCCAGTCTCAGCCACCTGTGAGCCCCCACTCATCTGCCCTCAGATGGCCAGGGGTGGGGTAGAGGATTTCTGTGCTGAGTTTTCTCTGTGTCTGGCTTTTTTTTTTCCCCTAGCACTACGTTGCCGCTGCTCCCGCTGTGGCTGCAGTGTCAGAGCAGAAACTTTCCTGCATAGATTCAAGGAGGGCTTGAATGATGAACACAGAGCGCAGACAGGCCCCTGGCTCCCTCCCTCAGGCCCCTGATGGTGTCTTAGGCCAGCGCAATGACCAGCAGAACCAGCCTGTTGTTAGTGGCATACATGCAGGGCCAGGTGGCTTCCCGTGGTGGGCAACGTCTGGGGACCTGCACCTGTAGGTGTCCCTGCTTGTGTCACCTGCTCCCCTCCCCTGCCAACTCTGCAGCCGGCTGTTCCAGAGCCAGTGCTTGGATTCTGCAAGGGCGCTCTGGAGGAAGCTAGGGGTCTCCTTCGGCTAGCCCCAGGGGTCTCCTGACCTGCCCCGTCTCGCCCCTCCAGGCCTCGCCAAGCCCATGGGGCTGGTGGAGGGGCCGGGCGGTCCAGGCCAGGGGGGCCTGCCCGCCACGCTACGGGACGACAGCGAGACAGAAGGCAAGTTCGAGGAGTTCGGGTACAATGCGCAGCTCAGCGACCGCATCTCCCTGGACAGGACCATCCCTGACTACAGGCCCAAGAGGTGGGTGAAGCCCCGCCCCGGGCTGCAGGCAGGGGCGCTGCACGTGTGGGGTGCTTCACTCGTCCATCCCACAGCAGCGGGGGCCTTGCTCCCCACCCCCCGCCCCAGGGCCTCATTAAGGGATCAGCCAGGAGGGACACGCAGAGCCTCCTGTCCAGAGGTCAGCGGTGTGTGGGAGTCCTGGTGGGGAGACCTGGGCAGCAGCTGGGAGACACGTGTGTTAGGGCTGGGAGGACGGGGCCAGGGCGGCTGTGAGCAGAGGGCAGTGGCGGCGAGACACGTATTCATCCCTGGAGGAAGGCTAACTGGACACGAGGTCTGCTTCTGCTCCTTGGCCCCTCGTGGTCTCTCGGGCTAGGACTCTCCGGGGTGGGCAGTGGCGAGGCTGCAGGGTCATTCGGCTGAAGGAGGCCAGAGGGAGCTGTGCCGTCCCACCAGCCCCATCCCTGAGCCTGGTCCCCACGTTCCACCCCTCCGGAGGTGAGCTCCAGAGGGTACGCCGCCCCTCTGGTTGGCTCTGTGTGTGGATGGGGCTGGAAGACAGCCAGTCTCAGGGCCCCTGGAATAGAGGGCAGTGGCCACGAGAGCCCGGGACCTGTGTTTGCTCCCAGGCTGGGTGCCCAGCTGCATGGTGGCAGGTCACATTTTCCAAACGAAGAGGCAAAGATCTCCCTTCTGGCCCTTCCCCTGCCCATCAGCAGTCTGTCTGTTCCTCCTCTTGGATGTGAGTGGCCTGTGTGGCTGTCTGTCCATCGAGGACAGCAGAGGTGAGCTGAGAGTACGGTGACTGTCTCCAGGCCGCCTGGCTGCAGGGAACTCCCGGGAGTCCACAGATGAGTCCCGAGGAGCCCCTGGGCTGGAGGCCCTCGAGACGGAGAGCAAACATCCGTGGTATGAAGGGCCTGTGGGAGCCAGCGTCGGCACATGCCACAGCCGCTGGGTCGGGCTTGCCTGCACTTAGGACTCAGCGGGTCTGTGGCGGTCAAACAGATAAACCAAGAGCCCAAACCAAATGCAGGTGCCTGCGTCCAAGACTGACAGGGTGCTTGTCAGAGACTACAGTGCATGAGTGGGCAAGAGTGAGTGTGCACGCCTGCACACACGTGTTCCAGCAGCCACAGGCAGTTCCCTCCACCAAACAAAAGTCCTCAAGCGCTTCCCATCAGACCCGTCATTGACTTCCCTTTGTCTGGAGGTGGATAGCTTTTCTAATTAAGCAGAGGCTTTAATTACGCCACAGAGCACACAACATAGATCTTGATCGTTGAGACTTGCCCGTGGGATGAGAAAAGGAAGCTGACAAATCCAAACTAAACAGTGCCATAAAAACAGACGACCTTCCCGCTCAGAAGCCCCCTCACTCCAGCCATGCCAGCCTGGCGCAACCCCTCTGTTCATGTTTGCAGTCTTCACGCATATTAATTGCTCGAGCTGCCAACAGCTTGGCCGTCAACTCTGATAGGAGTGGATTTGGCGGGTGGTGGGTGTGAAGGCGCAGGGCCCAGGGCATGGGTACTGCCGCTCCATCCCGCGTTACCGGTTCCCGTCTGTGGGGTGAGGTGGGCACCCAGGACAAGAGGTTGGAAAATGTGGGACCCTGGAGGCAGGGGTGCCTGTGCCCTGCTGTGCCTGCCTCCATGGGGCAGGGCCCTGGCCGGCTCCCTCCCTCCTTCCCTACCTCTGGCACTGCCCTGAGTCCACGGGCCCTGCTCCAGCACCACGGGCACTGCTGGGCTGAGCGAAGGGGCCCATGTGCTTGGGTTCCATAGTCCTTCCACCTCTGCTGGGCTTCCCAGGTCCTCTTGCAGCCCCGTGAGGGGAAAGGCTCAGTGTGGGGCCAGCAGGACTTGAACACGCAGCTCCAGCCTCCAGCCTGTCCAGAGGCCACAGCATGGCGGTTGTGGGCTCAGCTTTCTCCTGCTGTTCCCCTGTGTGTGGTAGGGCATTGCCTTGCCCTGGGCTCCCAAGAGGCCCCAGTGACCGCAGCGCCTCCACAGGTGCAGACAGATGACCTACGCCGCCGCCCTGCCCCAGGTGTCGGTGGTCTTCATCTTTGTCAACGAGGCCCTCTCGGTCATCCTGCGCTCTGTGCACAGCGTGGTCAACCACACGCCCTCCCAGCTCCTGAAGGAGGTGATTCTGGTGGATGACAACAGTGATAATGGTGAGTGCCGCCAGCGCGGCAGGAGCCCAGCCGGGGAGGGACGGCCAGCGCCGGGCACACCAGCTCCACGCCCATCATAGGCTCTGGGCTCAGTGCTCTCTCCTCCGGCTCCCAAGCAAAGAACAAAACCTGAAACGTGAAGTGACAGGGACTGGGCAGGATGGAGGCCAGAAACCAGGATCAGGGTGAGAACAGGCCAGTCCCCCTCACCCCCAGGAGGGGAGAGTCCCCATCCCCCTCACCCCCTGAGGGGAGAGTCCCCATCCCCCTCACCCCCAGGAGGGGAGAGTACCCATCCCCCCTCACCCCCTGAGGGGAGAGTCCCCATCCCCCTCACCCCCAGGAGGGGAGAGTCCCCATTCCCCCTCACCCCCTGAGGGGAGAGTCCCCATCCCCCTCACCCCCAGGCGGGGAGAGTCCCCATCCCCCTCACCCCCAGGAGGGAAGAGTCCCCATCCCCCTCACCCCCAGGAGGGGAGAGTACCCATCCCTCCTCACCCCCAGGCGGGGAGAGTCCCCATCCCCCTCACCCCCAGGAGGGGAGAGTCCCCATCCCCCTCACCCCCTGAGGGGAGAGTCCCCATCCCCCTCACCCCCAGGAGGGGAGAGTCCCCATCCCCCTCACCCCCTGAGGGGAGAGTACCCATCCCCCTCACCCCCAGGCGGGGAGAGTCCTCATCCCCCTCACCCCCAGAGGGGAGAGTACCCATCCCCCTCACCCCCTGAGGGGAGAGTCCCCATCCCCCTCACCCCCTGAGGGGAGAGTCCCCATCCCCCTCACCCCCAGGAGGGGAGAGTCCCCATCCCCCTCACCCCCTGAGGGGAGAGTCCCCATCCCCCTCACCCCCTGAGGAGAGAGTCCCCATCCCCCTCACCCCCTGAGGGGAGAGTCCCCATCCCCCTCACCCCCTGAGGGGAGAGTCCCCATCCCCCTCACCCCCAGGCGGGGAGAGTCCCCATCCCCCTCACCCCCTGAGGGGAGAGTCCCCATCCCCCTCACCCCCAGGAGGGGAGAGTCCCCATCCCCCTCACCCCCTGAGGGGAGAGTCCCCATCCCCCTCACCCCCAAGAGGGGAGAGTCCCCATCCCCCCTCACCCCCAGGAGGGGAGAGTCCCCATCCCCCTCACCCCCTGAGGGGAGAATCCCCATCCCCCTCACCCCCAGGAAGGGAGAGTCCCCATCCCCCTCACCCCCTGAGGGGAGAGTCCCCACCCCCCTCACCCCCAGGAGGGGAGAGTCCCCACCCCCCTCACCCCCAGGAGGGGAGAGTCCCCATCCCCCAGCTCAAGTGCATTGGTCCTGCCTGCCCAGTGTGTCTCCAGTCCTGGGAGGAACTCTCACTGGACTTAGGGCCCATTTCAGCTCCTCTCCAGGACTCCATTCCCCTGTCCTTCTGCCTGACCCTGAGCTTGACAGGTCCTGGGGCCAGTTAAGGGCAATCGCTGTCCTTGACTGGCAGGTTTCTGTCAGCGTGATGCCCAGGCTCTCCCCGTGTGGTCTGTGTCTGACTCACCCTGAGTTGAGCCCCTCGCCCCCATTCTGCTCACCTCCTGTGTCTGACTCCCCCTGAGCTGAGCCCCTCGCCCCCATTCTGCTCACCTCCTGTGTCTGATTCCCCCTGAGCTGAGCCCCTCACCTCCATTCTGCTCACCTCCTGTGTCTGATTCCCCCTGAGCTGAGCCCCTCACCTCCATTCTGCTCACCTCCTGTGTCTGACTCCCCCTGAGCTGAGCCCCTCACCTCCATTCTGCTCACCTCCTGTGTCTGACTCCCCCTGAGCTCAGCCCCTCGCCTCCATTCTGCTCACCTCCTGTGTCTGACTCCCCCTGAGCTGAGCCCCTCACCTCCATTCTGCTCACCTCCTGTGTCTGACTCCCCCTGAGCTGAGCCCCTCACCTCCATTCTGCTCACCTCCTGTGTCTGACTCCCCCTGAGCTCGGCCCCTCGCCTCCATTCTGCTCACCTCCTGTGTCTGACTCCTCCTGAGCTGGGCCCCTCAACCCGTTCTGCTCACCTCCTGTGTCTGACTCCTCCTGAGCTGGGCCCCTCAACCCGTTCTGCTCACCTCCTGTGTCTGACTCCCCCTGAGCTCAGCCCCTCACCTCCATTCTGCTCACCTCCTGTGTCTGACTCCCCCTGAGCGGAGCCCCTCACCTCCATTCTGCTCACCTTCTGTGTCTGACTCCCCCTGATTGAGCCCCTCACCTCCATTCTGCTCACCTCCTGTGTCTGACTCCCCCTGAGCGGAGCCCCTCCCCTCCATTCTGCTCACCTCCTGTGTCTGACTCCCCCTGAGCTCAGCCCCTCGCCTCCATTCTGCTCACCTCCTGTGTCTGACTCCTCCTGAGCTGGGCCCCTCAACCCGTTCTGCTCACCTCCTGTGTCTGACTCCCCCTGAGCTCAGCCCCTCACCTCCATTCTGCTCACCTCCTGTGTCTGACTCCCCCTGAGTGGAGCCCCTCACCTCCATTCTGCTCACCTTCTGTGTCTGACTCCCCCTGATTGAGCCCCTCACCTCCATTCTGCTCACCTCCTGTGTCTGACTCCCCCTGAGCGGAGCCCCTCCCCTCCATTCTGCTCACCTCCTGTGTCTGACTCCCCCTGAGCTCAGCCCCTCGCCTCCATTCTGCTCACCTCCTGTGTCTGACTCCTCCTGAGCTGGGCCCCTCAACCCGTTCTGCTCACCTCCTGTGTCTGACTCCCCCTGAGCGGAGCCCCTCACCTCCATTCTGCTCACCTCCTGTGTCTGACTCCCCCTGAGCGGAGCCCCTCGCCTCCATTCTGCTCACCTCCTGTGTCTGACTCCCCCTGAGCTCAGCCCCTCGCCTCCATTCTGCTCACCTCCTGTGTCTGACTCCCCCTGAGCGGAGCCCCTCGCCTCCATTCTGCTCACCTCCTGTGTCTGACTCCCCCTGAGCTCAGCCCCTCGCCTCCATTCTGCTCACCTCCTGTGTCTGACTCCCCCTGAGCGGAGCCCCTCGCCTCCATTCTGCTCACCTCCTGTGTCTGACTCCCCCTGAGCGGAGCCCCTCGCCTCCATTCTGCTCACCTCCTGTGTCTGACTCCCCCTGAGCGGAGCCCCTCACCTCCATTCTGCTCACCCCGTGGTTGTGGCTGTGGTTTGTCCACTGCCTCCTGCCCCCGTGGTGCCCTCCCTCTGCATTGCTTGTTGGCTCCTTGGCCGTGTCGGTGTCACCCAGCCTTCGTGGGTGTCCAGCCTTGAAGAAGTGTCCCGGGTGGGCCCCCCGGGGCCTGCTGAGGCCCTCTCCTCTCCCCACAGCGGAGCTCAAGTTCAGCCTGGAGCAGTACGTGCACAGGCGGTATCCGGGCCTGGTGAAAGTGGTACGGAACAGCCGGCGGGAAGGCCTGATCCGGGCACGGCTGCAAGGCTGGAAGGTGGCCACGGCGCCGGTGGTGGGCTTCTTTGATGCCCATGTGGAGTTCAACACGGGCTGGTAAGGGCAGGGAGCACGCACGGCCCCGGAAGGCCCCGGCCCCAGGCCCGGGCTCCTGCCATCCGTCATCATTGCTCAGGGCAGTTGTCTCTGGAGGAGCTTATCCCCACCCCCGCTGTTCCTGGGGGCTCGTATGGCCCCTGGCGCGTGGCCACACGGTTCCTTCTTCACCCCTGTCTTCTCACAGCCCGTCTCCCTTCTTGGCCCCGTCAGGATCCGTGTAGGCCCTCCATGGATGGTCTACATGATCCTTTCTCGAGCCCTAAGCCGAGTCACAGAGAGGTGTCCACAGATCCCAGCAGGGTCCGAGTCCACAGGGCAGGGCCGGTGGCCAGGCAGCACCAGGGCACTGCCCCTCTTTCTTTTTCTTTTCCACCTTTCCTTTCCTCCTTCCTTTCCCCTCCCTTCATCCCTTCCTTTCCTCCCCTCTTCCTTCCTTCCCTTCTTTTTCTTTTTTTCTTCTCTCTTCCACCCGTCCCTCCCTCCCCTCCCTGCATCCATGGCCTATGCACACTCTGCAAGAGCGTTGCCACCTCCCCAGCCGCCTTCTGACCCATTTTCAGGAGAAGCTGGACTGCAGCCGTTCTGTGTCAATCTCCTGGCTCAGCTTGGCTGAGAACGTAGCTGCAGACTGCTCTGGACCATGGGTGCTGCCTTTGAGGGCCTGTCTGTGTGGTGTGACATCCCCGGGGGTCCCCGGGGGAGCGGGTCTCACATCTCTCAGCTCCTGATTGGCTCATTTGGCCTCCGGTGGGTGCAACAGGGCTGGACCTGTCCCAGGACTGGAACTGGTCGGAGGCTTAGTTGTGCCTGGCAAGTGACCCAGAGACTCAGCTTCCTCCTCCTTCCAGGTCCCTTCACAACCCTACGCATCTGTCCCTGTCAGCCAGTGAGGCGACTCCTTTTCTCACAGAGGACATGCTGTGTCCTCTGCTGTGTGCCATCGCCCACCTCCAGCAGCATTGCCCCTAGGCCACATGGGCTGTGTCCTGCACAGCCAGGCCTAGAAGCCTTTCTGTCATTCGCTGCATTGTCAGCCTCCCCCCCTCCCACTGCAGGACACCAGAGGAAGCCAGGGCTGCCGCATCCAAATGTAATTTTAAATTGGTGTAACTTTAATTTCCACAAATGGAAGCCCAGTTATCCATCTGTAAATAGCACCCTCCCCGAGCCGCCCACTGAACCCCACAGGATTAATGACGTGGCATTTGCCATCTTCCATTCCTGCTTCCCTTGTCTAACTAATTAGTTATCCTCCCCACTGGCTGAGAGGCAGATAAACAAATCCAGGGCTCTGGCTGTGGGGCAGGGTGAATCTACACACACCAGGTTGCTCTGACTGAGCTGCACAGCCTGCTCTGGGCCAGCCCACCCTCCAGAGCGTTGGGGCCTCAGATCCCCGGACAGGTGGACCTCAGCTGGGCTCCCAAGGAGCAAGCTGCCCTCCCCCTGGCCCTGTGACCCCCTCCATGCAGAGAATCCAGCCAGCAGTGGCCAAGCAAATGGTGGCAGCATCCCCTTCCACTCTGCCCTCGCCTGCCGCCTGGCTCTCCTCCCCGTGTGTGCAGGGCGTGTGCGGGGTCTTCTGCAGCCCTCTCCCCTCCGTGTGGAGCACCACCCCTGCCCCCAGCCCTCCCACACCTCCTCTGGCACTGCAGACACCTCCACACAGGAGGGCAGTCACCTCACCCTGCCCACAATGCCTGTCACCTCGTACTGCATCGGCTCCGGGCGTCCCCCCCCACACACCCCGCCACACCCCGTGTACCAGAGCTGATCCGTGGGCTGCACATGGCACACTGGCCCGTGAACTCCCTGTGGCCTGGTTCTTGGATGAATTCCACTCTGGGACAGAAGACGGCGTGATAAGCCTCCAGCCAACACTTACCAGTGGGCGCCTCTCCCATGGGGCCTAGGAAGGAAAGGGGTGAGGGTCAGGTTGAGAGGCTGTGCTGGGAGCCCAGGGGTCCCCAGCTGACTCCTGGGAGACCCTCCAGGGCCAGGGTGAGGCCAGGCCAGCCTGCAGCCTGGCTGCCTGGAGTTGGGGGCTGGATGAGGGGGGCGCTGCCCAGCCTGCCGGCTCCAGCTCCTGCCCGCAGACTTCCTCACCGGCCCCCTGCCTCCCCGCAGGGCTGAGCCCGCCCTCACGCGAATCCAGGAGGACCGCAGGCGGATAGTCCTGCCCGCCATCGACAACATCAAGTACAACACGTTTGAGGTGCAGCAGTACGCCAACGCCGCCCACGGCTACAACTGGGGCCTGTGGTGCATGTACATCATACCACCCCGGGATTGGCTGGACCAAGGGGATGAGGCCGCGCCCATCCGGTGAGCAGAGGCGCCTCGCCAGGGCAGCTGGCAGAGAGGGTGCCCGCAGCAAGGAGCCTGTCAGACCAGAGGGCTGGGGGGCTGGGGCAGGGGAGGGGGGAGAGACGGACAGTGGCAGCACACAGGGCCCAGGCCTGAGGATGGTTGGTTTGGGCTTTTTGTTGGTTGTTCGTGTGGCCCTAGGGCTTGAGCTCAGGGGCTGGGTGCTCACCCCGAGCTTTTCTGCCCTCTACCACTTCTTGTTTCCTGGTGGCTCATTGGAGAGAAGGATCTCATGACTTTTCCTGCTCAGACTGGATTCAAACCATGATTCTTGGATCTCAGCCTTCTGGGTAGCTAGGGTTACAGAAGCCCAACTGGCTTCTTTTCCCTTACTTTAATTTACTTTATTGTTATTGTAACGAGTCAGATAATGAGTCCATTTCTTCTCTCCAGTGTCTTCCCTCCCTCCCTCCCTCCCATCTCCACCCAGGAATTACATTGCTCGCTTTCACTGCAGTGTCCTGTGATGAGGATGTATTTTTGCTGAAGACAGAGACCTAGGGTTATTTAAGCGAATCCCCATAGCTTCTCCTGCAAAGCATTTAGTTTTCTTTTGAATTAGTTCCTTAGATTGAAAGAGAGGGACTCTTAACATGTTTAAATGCACAAGCGCATACTGCATCTCTTGGGAAACGGGTCCTGGCAACCAGGGCCCGCTGCCTGGCTGGACTGAGGGCCCTGGGCCCAGGATTCTGCGCTGCAGCTCAGTTTCGCCCCAGACCCAGCTGCTCCTTGATGCCGTCTCACTAACGCCTAACCCGATCCCTGCACAGCAGTGGCTTTCACCTAAATCGCTGTGTCTGTTCCCTCCAACCCCTGAGCTTTTGCAGTTTGAAACGCTTCCCCAGCCCTTGCTGCCCCTTCTGTGCACTCCTGGGAAGCCTGTGCCTCAAATTCTGGAGGTTCCTCTTCCCCCTGGGGACGCTAGCACTGCACTGCCCAGAAGTGAATGTGCCCCTCAGGCCTGATGACCTCCAGAGCAGGGCCTGGGGCGTAGTGACTCAGTGAGGCCTCTCCAGCTCCCTGTACAAGCTGATGTGCCCCCTGGAAGAGCCTGCTGGGCCCAGGAGGATCTGAGAGCGCCCGTTGTGGTGCCTGGAGCCGGCACCTCTTGCAGGAGGGTCTCATGGGGCCCAGCTTGGTGGTGGGCAGCCGTCCTCCAGACTGTGAAAGCCAGGCATCAGAACAACTGGGCCAGACACCTTCAGGCCTGGTGTGTGTCTGCTCTCTACTGGCAAATCGCCTCCATGATAAATGAAGTCCCAGGGAAGCCTGAGGCCCAGTTGGGCTGCCTGGACGCTGTGAGATGAAATCATTTGGCTCCAACCCATACTTCACTGATTTCCACCACAGAGGACGTTGCTGAAAACAGTGAGACAAACGGCTGCCAAGGCAGCAACAGGCCCCCAGCCCCTGGGGCCCGCTGCTCAGAGCAGGCCCCGGGCTCCAGCTCCATGGCAGTGCAGTGCGGCAGATGGGTCCTCAGAGTTTGCCGGGGCAAGGAGCAGTGGGTTGAAGGTTGTTTTTCTTCTTTTGAAATGGTCTCGATGATCCCAATTAGTAGCAAAACAAATGCCTTGTGTGTGACACTTTATCAGTCAGTGAAATTCAGGAAGCCCCGGGGAGGCCCTTCCCATCGTGCCTGGCAGGCTCTTACACATGACGAGTTGCTGCAGGGAAAGGTTTGCTGGCCTGATTGGGCCCTGTGGGGGCCCAGCCTGCCTGGTTATCAACATCTCCTGGGGAGCCACGAACGCCGCGTGCCAGCGAGTTGGCACTATTGCGAGCCAGCCGATAGGCAGAGCCTACACAGAGAAGATGGGCCGATGTGGGGCCCACTCTTCAACCAGGGAAACCCTGTCCTGTGCAGCTTCCTCAGGCTCTCCCTGAAGGACCTCGCGTCATTTATCATACCAGGCGGTAGAGGAGATACAGAGCCCTGACCCTGAGCAGACACTGCCTCCTGGGGCCAGTGCCACAGCGACACCACCCTGCAGGCCAGGGCCCCCGAGCTCCGGTCCCGAGCTCCTGCCCTGGTCAGTCCCCTATGGTGCCGCAGGGCCCTCAGTGCTTCCTGAGTTCAGTAGACTGTGAGGGTGTGGGAGCCTGCTCTTCCTCAGCGGATGAAACCCCCAGATGCAGGACACAGGGAGGTAGAGAGGACGCCGAGGAAGGAGCAGCTCCCCAGGGAGAAGCTGAGGTGGGACCTGAATGTGCTGGGCTAGTCCTGGAGCGGCGCCAGGGCGCTCAGTACCCCAGAGGAGCCCATGTGGCCCGGTGTATGGAAACAACGCCTCCAGCAACAGCTGGGCCTTCCACGTAAGCGTGGAGGAGGCTCACGGACTCCACGGAGGGCTGCTCCCTCCTCACAGACCTCCAGCCCCTACGAAGTGAAGGCAGGGAGGCCATACTGCCTGAGGCCAGCCCAGCTCAGCTCCTCCTCTGGCCCAGTCCTACCTCCTGTCCCTGGGCCACCAGGGCCCCCTGGAGGCCACAGACTGCTGCTGTCCTTGAAGGCTGGTTCTCTCCTGACCAAGGCTCTGTCCCATTGGCTGGGAAATAGCCCTGTGTGGAGAGACCACTGTTCTGTGATCCTCACCAGTCCACGGAGTCCAGGCGGGTTGTTTCCACGTTTAACCCGTACAATGGGTCTGGCCAGACGTCAGTATGCAAGAGACAGGAGGTGAAGGTCCAGGGTGTTGGGAGAGGCAGTGCCTGTTTTCTGTAATCACAACAAGACTTCCTCATGCATATAAATTCAGTGCTAGCTGAATCTGCTACTATTGCCTTATGAATTTAAGTTTATTTTGGAACTGAGTAATAGTAATAAAAATCATTACCAGCTTTAATAGGCTTGGAGGGAAATGGCATCTATCTATCAGAAATCACAGTCATGGTGATTGTTGCTCCGATGAAAGGCACACCTGCTGAATGCTGGAGCCGTAAGATAGCCTGTCAAGGGTTTGCTATGAAAAATCAAAGACAGTATTAAAATTTCATTATGGTAAGCTTTGTGGCCAAAATGTAATGACAGAACAAATTGGATCCTTGCGCAAATAAAGGGATAATTGGTTTTTAATGCCCTGTTATTCTTGGACAATGGATGGGCTTACTTCTGACTTCTCGATCATTAAGGGCAGAATTGCTTCTTTTAAATTAAGTCCCAGGCCAGTTTCTTGCCCAGTTTTTATTGGAAGAAGACTTGGTGCCTGCAGTAGAGTCAGGAGGTGAGACATGGTGGCAGTGCAGCCTCAGCCCAAGGACACAGGCCTCCCCAGCAAGACTTTTGGGAGTCCCCAGCCTGGAAGAAGTCAAGCCCCAAGGCCAGGGAAGCTGTCCTGGTGCTAAATCCATCTGGGGCGGAGAGGACCCTGGGCTCACAGCACACAGACCCCACCACTTCCTGCCTGAGCCATATCCTGTCTCTTCTAGAGGCTCTGCTATGAGCAGGGGCCACCATCCCTCAACACGTGATGGATGCCATGAGTGTGGCGTCCTCATGGTGTCCGCTTGTCTCCGACCCTCACGGGGCCTTGCTTCCGCCATCACCATGGCTTTCCAGGGACACGGGTGGCTCGTTTTTTGGTGCTCACTAGGAAAATATCAGTTACACATGTATTCAAGATTTCACGGGTAAGGCCCAAGGCTAAGTTTGCTGCCACTTCAAATGTTGTGGCTGTTGGTAGAAGTACTGCAGGGATGACGCATAGCTGGCGGTTTGCCTCTTATAGCTGCACAGGCTGGCGCTGCACAGAATCTGCTACCAAAGAGCTGCCATGGTGTTGAGCAGTGCACAGCTACACAGCTGACCCTGCAGCTGGGAACAGTGATGGACAGGAGGGCGCCGAGGGAGGCAGGGAAGGAGCCGGGGTGGGAGCCACAGCCCTTGACGTTGAGCATGCCGTCTGTGGGCCACACACAGAGCCTCGGACTGTGCCGGTGTTCTGCCAGGCAGTGAGTGGCGAGGGACTGACGGGGGGAGAGAGACACGAGGACACAGGCTCTCCTGGCGGCTAGCCAGGCTCACGCGCAGCTGCTCCCAGGCAGATGGGGCTCGGGGCCACAGCTGGCGACAAGCTCAGGCCACTGTCTCTGCCTCCCCAGGACGCCTGCCATGATTGGCTGCTCATTCGTAGTGGACCGGGAATACTTCGGGGACATTGGCCTGCTGGACCCGGGCATGGAGGTGTACGGTGCCGAGAACATCGAGCTAGGGATGAGGGTGAGTTGGCCAGGAGCCAGGACGTGGGGCATGGGGTCAGGGGTGGGCTTCTCAGAGGCGGGCCTGCCAGGGGTGGCGCCCCTTGGGGCCGGCTGGGTTAGCCCCTGCAAGAACACCAGCACACCAGCACACCCAGGGGCCTCGGAGCAAAGCCTGGCCTTCTGCGGGCTGCTTTACCTCTCAGGCCCTCTCTTCTGCTGCTACCTGGTGGAGGGAGGGGGAAGGGAGCTGCAACTGGTGAGCAGTGTGGAGGTGAGGAGAGGGGGCTGGGGACTGGTGAGCTGTGGAGGTGAGGAGAGGGGACTGGGGACTGGTGAGCTGTGGAGGTGAGGAGAGGGGACTGGGGACTGGTGAGCTGTGGAGGTGAGGAGAGGGGGCTGGGGACTGGTGAGCTGTGGAGGAGCCCGAGGGCCTGCACAGCAGCTGTGTGGGACTTGTGTGGTGGGAGGTGAAGACAAGACATGGAGGAGGTCTTGGCAGGGCACTGGAAGCAGCCACTGGTGACGACCCTGCCAGGCCCCAAGCAGGCGTCCAGCGCAAAGCCTGCCTGGGAGAAGCCGGTCCTGAGGACCGGCCGCCTGGCAGCTGCACAGGGCCCAGGGTCTGCGGCCTGGGCCTTGTCAGCTGCTGCAGCTGGCACTCCACCAGTGAAGGCCGCAGCCTCTGTCCATACACAGGCCACATTCCTGCATGTCTAAGCTGGCAGCCCTGCCCCGGGTACCACCCCGTGCCACCCCCTCTGCCCAGGACCCACCATCCTGGTGAGCAGCCAGCAGTCGAGGCCAGTGACCTGAGACCGGAAGGGACACCTGGAGCCGGACTCTACCATCAGTGTAGTGCAGCTGTGCCCTGGTGACTGGGGCTTGGGCAGCCAGGGGCATGAGGTGGCTTCCAGCTGACTCCAGTCTGGGTCTGTGCTCTGCTGCCTGACTCCCTCTCCCAGGCAGATACGGCTGCTTCTGATTTGTGGTTAATATGGCAGCCCACACAGCCGTTGTGATCGATTTGGCCTAATTAGAGAAATTCTGTGGTCTTGGGGCCAATTTCCGTTCCTGTGATCGTAGAAGTGCCAGCTGCACGTTTCCTAATGAGGAACGTCCTAGCATCAATTAGGGGGAAATGGCTCCACCGTGTCCATTCAGTTTAATAAAGGTCAGGACAAAAACCAAGCTCTGCGAGTCTGGTGACCAAAGCCGTTAGCAGAGCAGACGTGGGAAGGCCCGGGCCCTGAGCCCTAGAGCTCCGGGCATCTGCTCGTGGGGAGACGCGGGACCGGCTTCCTTCAGCAGAGGGCCTGGACCCACCCTGCCAGGCCACCACTGCCCTGGCGGGACAGGCCCCGGAGCGAGCAGGGTGAGGGCAGGCGGGTGCTGTGGGCCCCGCCTGTGCTGTGGCCCTGCCCTCGGGAGCGTTCCAGTCAGCAGGGGTGGCATCCACGACAGGAACCTGCCCCCCACACACCAGGCAGCGCTCAGGGCGGGCCTCCTCCCCGCAGCCAGGCTGCCGGTCCCACCCACCAGGCCCTAGGTGAGAAGGGCAGGTGCCGCAGGGCAGGGGGCTCCGTCACCCACACAGGACTCCGGCCCTGTGGAGGGGCCTCCAGCTGCGAGCATCAGGAGCCCCAGGCACACACCCCGGCCCAGCCGGGATCGGAAGCCAGGATGCCCTGCCCTAGGGCAGCTGGCAGGGCTGCCTTGCAGCTTGTCCCCAGCGCGTCCCTCCTGCCCCAGAGCCTCGCTGCGTCACCCACATGGGCTGAGGCTCCCATCTAACTGGGCGCTTGCCCCAGCCCGAGAGCGGACATGGTGGAGCCCGGCCCGTCCGTGCGGCCACACGCGGGATCTGTGGCCCGGATTCACCTGGGATTGGCAGAGGGCTGAGTGGCTTTCTCCGGTTCCGCGTGGAAGCCTCTCCCGGGGATTCGCCCTTCCTGTCCATCCCTGCGACACTCCGCGGGCCCTGACTCCGCCCTGCTCCAGGCCGGCCGCTCGCTGGCTTCTCGATCTGGGGCTCCAGCCTGGCGGGAACGGCGTCGCAGCACCGCCGGGCCCGCAGGGAGGAGCCCGAGCAAGCGCAAGGCCCTCACTGCAGAGCTAACGCCCGCAAAAGCCTCTCCCAAGCCGAAGGGCGGATCCCGCCCAGCGGCGCCCAGGCGCGTGCTCGCCGGCCGCCCCACGCCGGGCGGAGCAGGGCTGTCGACGGGAAGGGCTGGCTCGCACCGGCTGGAGACCCGTGCCCGGTCCGGCGGCGCGCGGCGTGGTTGTGGGCGTCGACGCCCGGTGAGCCTGGCTTCTGCCCGGGCCTGGGGACTCCGCGTCTGCGGCCCTGGGCCCGTGATTCCCGCCCAGAGCCCCCGCGGCCCCGCCCCCGCCAGGCTCCGCCCAGTGCATGGGGAGGGGCGTGGTCCCCGCGGCCCCGCCCTCGCCAGGCTCCGCCCCGTGTGTAGGGGAATACGAGAGGCGGGAGGGGCGTGGTCCCCGCGGCCCCGCCCTCGCCAGGCTCCGCCCAGTGCGTATGGGAATACGAGGGGCGGGAGGGGCGTGGTCCCCGCGGCCCCGCCCTCACCAGGCCCCGCCCCCAGGTGTGGCAGTGCGGAGGCAGCATGGAGGTGCTGCCCTGCTCCCGCGTGGCGCACATCGAGCGCAGCAAGAAGCCGTACAACAACGACATCGACTACTACGCCAAGCGCAACGCCCTGCGGGCCGCGGAGGTGTGGATGGACGACTTCAAGTCCCATGTGTACATGGCCTGGAACATCCCCATGACCGTAAGCCCCGCCCTGCCGGCGGCGGGGGTGGGGTGGGGGGAGGCGGAGCCCCGGCAGGGGCGGGGTGGGGTGGGGGGAGGCGGAGCCCCGGCGGGGGTGGGGTGGGGAGGGGTAGGGGGAGGCGGAGCCCCGGCGGGGGTGGGGGGAGGTGGGGTGGGGGGAGGCGGAGCCCCGGCGGGGGTGGGGTGGGGTGGGGGGAGGCGGAGCCCCGGCGGGGGTGGGGGGAGGTGGGGGGGGAGGCAGAGCCCCGGCAGGGATGGGGTGGGGCGGGGTGGGGGGAGGCGGAGCCCCGGCGGGGGTGGGGGGAGGTGGGGTGGGGGGGAGGCAGAGCCCCGGCAGGGATGGGGTGGGGTGGGGGGGAGGCGGAGCCCCGGCGGGGGTGGGGTGGGGCGGGGACCCAGATCAGGAAGGAGATGCTCGGCGTCCCCCAGGAGACCGGGGTATGAACCAGCCGTGTCTGCACATCAGCCCCGGGCACCGGGATGCCAGCTCAGCACCCAAGGCTGCGCTGGGGGTCCCGTCGTCCCGGGGAGAGGCCTGGGCCTCAGACGGCAACCCTCGGCCTCTTGCCTGCTTCTACCCCACAGAACCCTGGCGTGGACTTCGGGGATGTGTCTGAGAGGCTGGCCCTGCGCCAGCGGCTGAAGTGCCGCAGCTTCAGGTGGTACCTAGAGAACGTGTACCCTGAGATGAGGATCTACAACAACACCCTCACGTACGGAGAGGTACCGCCTGCACCGGCGCTCCCGGCTGGACGGGAGGCAGACGTCTGTGCCTTTGTAGACACCTGCTCCCCTTCATGCCTGCACCCCAACACATGCACACCCACACCCCAGTACTCACGCCCTGACACCTGCCCCCCAACACCAGGCCAGCATGCGCACTCCTTTGCATGGACATGGGATTGTGTGTAGACGTGCATCCAGACATGCAGGCCCCCTGCATGGACTGCATTCATGAGCTCCCATCAAAGGCATCTCCTGGCTGGGCACAAGGCCTCATGCCTGAAACCCCAGCTACACAAGAGGTGCAGGTCACAGCATGTGGACACGTGTGCCACACTCATGCACTCACGTCACACAGCCATGTGATTATGCACCATGGTGCGTGCAGACACATGCTCTCCAGACGCGCACGTGCACGGGAGAGCAGTCACACCGCCGCACAGAGACTGCACAAGCCCTGCGTAGCTACACAGGGCTCTCCAGGCCAGGGAGGAGTGGCTGCTGCTTTCCTGCACCTCCTCAGGTCTGCATGGTGCAAGCGGGCTTGTCTGGTCAGGGAGCTCGCCACTCTCTGGGTAAGAGGTTTGCACACTGCCTTGGCCAGCACTTGAGATGGCCAGAAGAAAAGCAGCCTGGAGGGCAGTTCTCACAGACCAGTCCCTAGAGCGTCTGCCCAGCAACCTCCAGTTCCTTCAGACACAGCTTTCCCAGGACCAGCACATGTGGTGATTTGCCATGGAATGAGCGGAAATGAGTGCCCCCTGTCCACCTGACATGCTCCCTGGGCAGTTGCAGAGTGTGTCCTCCCCCCGGGCAGGGAGCTTCTCGCACCCTTGCTCAGTCCTGGAGACCCCATCATGTGACCCCAAGGCTCTCCTGTCTGTAGGTGAGAAACAGCAAGGCCGCGGGCTACTGCTTGGACCAGGGGGCGGACGACGATGACCGGGCCATCCTCTACCCCTGTCACGGCATGTCCTCCCAGGTGGGCGACGGGACCGCCCCACCCCGGGCTCGGCGGCAGGCGGGAGGCTGGCACAGAGGGAGGGCGGGCGGCACCCGCCTGACCTCCCCAGGCTGCGGAGACTCACTCGGGGTGCCAGCTCTGCCTGTGGTCTAGAGCACAGAACTTTGTGAGGCCCCGGGGGTGCTGGCGGCTCCTGCAGCATCGTGAGTCCTAGCGGGCTCCCCCTCCCCAGGCTGAGGCAGGGGTAGATGGCCTTGCCAGCTGCACGTCTCTGGTGTCCAGTAGCTGTCTCCCCAAAGCTGAGGGTCAGCTGGCACCTGAACCTCGCCAGTGTCCTTCCCATCCCTTAGCCTGGCCGCTGCAGCGCCCCTGGTAAAGCCTCCAGCACGCACTGGAGGGCCCGCGGTCTGCCTTTCTTCATCCTGGGGCCAGGCCAGGTCTGAGAACCCTGGCGGGCAGGCCCCCGGGGCCTGGGCATCACAGCCGCTCACTGTCCCGCTGTCCCCTCAGCTGGTGCGGTACAGCGCCGACGGCCTGCTCCAGCTGGGACCCCTGGGCTCCACCGCCTTTCTGCCCGACTCTAAGTGTCTGGTGGATGAGGGCCAGGCCCGCACGCCCGCCCTGAAGAAATGTGAGGATGTGGCCAGGCCAAGCCAGAGGCTGTGGGACTTCACCCAGGTCAGTGCAGGGGTGCTGAGGCCCAGGGCACCTCCGCCATCTAGGCCAGCTGCTGGGATGGCAGAGGAGAGAAGAGACTGAGGACGGGGGCAGGGGGCAGAAGAGGGCAAGGGGAAGGGAGCAGAGGGCAGGGGAAGGGGGAAAGGGCAGAGGCAGAGGCAGGGGGAAGGGGCAGAGGGCAGGGGCAGAGAGCAGGGCAGCTCCACATCATCCCATGGCAGTCACTTGCCGTGGTGACAGTAGTTTAAAGGAGGGAGCACTCATTTTGCCCACACTGGAGGTCAGTGCTGAGGCCACTCAGAGGTTTCAGTCCATCTTGACAGGGAGGGTGTCGTGGAACAGAGGGTGGGGGGACGGGAGGAGGAGGGAGGGAGGGCGGGCGTCAGTGGGCTGTGCCTCCTGCCCTTACCCCCGTGGCCGTCTGTGTGGCCACCCACACTCAGGACCAGTCCGTCCCACTTTCCAACAGTCTCCTGGGCCTTTCTCCACTCAGTGAGGTTGGCAGTCCAAATGAAGGCAGTCAGGTGTCTCCTGAGTGTCCCCTGTCCCCTGTCCCCTGGCTTCCCGACTGCTGGCATTCAGGAGCAGCTCCGCTGGCCCCGGCGTGGGGACCGGGGACCAGGGTGGCTTCAGCTGGGGACGAGCTGCCGCTCTGCATGCTGCTCAGTTGCCTTTGGGGTCACCAGGCTTGGACGTGGGCCCTGGGGGCTCCTCGTGCCCTGGTCACCAGCCGCCTGGCCCACGTCCAAGCCTGGCGGACCAGTGCCTCGGTCAGGGAGGTGGGCTCCGTGCAGACTCAGGCTCTCCTCCTCCAGAGCGGCCCCATCGTGAGTCGAGATACTGGCCGGTGTCTGGAGGTGGAGATGTCCAAAGACGCCAACTTTGGGCTGCGGCTGGTGGTGCAGAGGTGCTCGGGGCAGAAGTGGATGATCAGGAACTGGATCTCGCACGGACAACACTGACCCGGCCCAGAGCCCCCACAGCTGAGCTCGGTGGACCTCGGGGTGTTGGGTGGGTGGGCGGATGGTGGGCCCCCCTAGTCCCCCCCACCGCAGACCCCGCAGACCCAGCACAGGGCTGGGCCCCGTCTCCCAGGACGCCAGTGGCATCAGGCCAGGCCAGGAGCACAGCGCATCTCCTGGGATAGGACACCTGAGGACAGCGCACGCCAGCGCCAAACCACGTGCCTTTTCTATGGTGTTCACAGACAGGCCACCGGACAGCCGCCTCCCCGCATGTGCCAGTACCCTGTCCACACCCCACGGAAGCCATCCCCGCCGTCCAGTGCAGAGACTCTCCCTCCCTGCCTCCCAGCAGCCGAGGCCTTGCAGCTGGACGGCCCTTTCCTGGGCCACTTACAATCACCATCACTGAGGCAAAATCAGAGTGTCTGCTTGTGGTCTGGTGAGAGGGGAGAGCCCCGCTCCCCTGCTCCCCCATTTAGGAATGGGCTTACTGTCCCAGCAGAAGCCAGATGGCAGCGGTTCAACAGCAGAGTTGTTTGTACCTGTCTTCGTGGGGGTCGCGGCTGGCCAGTGCCAGGCAAGCCCACCGTGTGCTAGGCCCTGACTCTCTTGTTGCTCTGCTGTCAGTCAGTTGCAGTGGTCAGCAAGCGATGCCCTCAGCCCCTCACCTGTTTTTATAAATAAACTTTTATTGGCGTACAGTCACTTCCTCCGCTTGCCTGGTATCTGTGACTGCAGCTTTGGGGCTGTGGATGAGGAGTTGAAATGTTGCTAGCAAGGCTAAAACTTCTCCATGGTCTTTCAGGAAAATGCTTGCAATGCCTTCGCTGATGCATCCACTTGTGGGACAGGAGGGCTGACCTTGCCACAGCTCTGGCCAGCTGGGGGCAAGAGGGAGGGGTGGGGAGGCATCGGCCTGGGCATGCTCGCCTCGGCTCTTGTGCCTGTTGCCCACAACTCAGGGTCTCAGCTACACTCACCGCTGCAGAGGAAGCTGGGGCCATGGCCTTTTCCCTGGGCAGTTATAGGTACAGCTGGCCAAAACCCAGTGTTTCTGCGTCACAAAGGCAGACTGTCAAATGAATATGGCTAGACGCAGCCTCTGCTCCCGCAGGACGTGACTCCTCACGCTTCCTGGCCCTGGCTTCCATGCCCGCAGTGCCCACAGCCCGGGGCCCGTCCTGGACCTTGCACAGTCACTGGTGCTCAAGCTATGGGTGGGGCACCACAACCACCACCTTAGAGACGAGACTGGTGCACTGGCACTGGAGCCAGACATGTGTTCTCCGCTGGGAGAAAATGCCCAGAGCTGCTCCAGCAAGAGCAGAAAGACGGAAAGTAACGGGGGCCGCCAACTGATGGAACCACGACCTGGACTGACGCCAGGCACGTGCTTGACTCATTCTTGTTCTGGTGGGGTGGGGGTGGAGATGCGGGTACACACCCAGGAGCATGAGCCACACAGTCAGCCCCTCGGCGTTTCCTGGGGGCCGTACAGGGCCCGCTTCCTGCCCCAGCCTCTTGCTCTTGCATGAGATTGTTGCTTCCCCAAAACACAGGCCGAGTCCTGGCCAAGGGCCAGCCTCAGGTCCATACGTCCAGGGGTTCCAGGTGGAGATGCTGTCCACTCAGCCCTGGTAGGAAACTCTTCACTGTGAGTCCAAGGCGCGGCCAGAGGACGGCCTCATGACACCAGCTCATGACACCAGCTCATGACACCAGCTCATGACACCAGCTCATGACACCAGCTCATGACACCAGCTCACGGGGAAGGAAGGAAGGAAGGAAGAAAAAAAGAAAGTAGGAAAACAAAAAGCCAGAAGTGGTGTTGTGGCTCTCTAGCTTTGAGAAAGCCCAAAGACAGTGCTCAGGCCCTGAGTTCAAGCCCCAGGACTGGCAAAAAAAGAAAAGAAAAGGAGAGGAGAGGAGAATCATAGAGGGGCTGGGGCAGAGAGAAAGAGGGATTGCGTTTTTATGTAAGTGAGTCTTCATACCCAAAGCTTAAACAGCATGGCAACACTGGAGACACAGAGACCAGGGAGGGAGGAGACCCAGGGGGTCCTCAGGACGGGCAGGCCTCACTCTGGGCTGCGAGACCCCGACACGTGCCTTCCACCACGTTCCTCCATGTCGCCTGGTCACCTTTTTTTTTTTTTTGCCAGTCCTGGGCTTGAGCTCAGGGTCTGAGCACTGTCCTTGGACTTTCTCAAGGCTAGAGCTCTACCACTTGAGCCTCAGCACCACTTCCGGCTTTTTTCTATGTATGTGGTACTGAGGAATCGAACCTGGGTCTTCATGCATGCTAGGCAAGCACTTTAACCACTAGGCCAAACTCCCGGCCCCCCCTTTTTTTTTATGATAGCTTAAAATGTTGGAGATGGCAAAGGAGGAAGGAAAAGGGAAAAAGGGAGGAAGAAAAGAGAAGCCAGGATTCTAAATCAGGGTCTGAGCAGGCGAGGGCCCTCGGAGGCCCCCTCCCCTCACAGGAGATCCTGCCCTCCCCCCCCAGGAGCGGCCACTCAGGTCTGGGGCTCCAGGCCTCGGGCTCCAGAAGTGTGTGGCTCTCTCTGGCAGAAAAGAACCACCTCCCCAGACTACCAAAGTTAATTAAGCTGACAGTCTTGATAAATGGCCTGGTTAACTGCCCAGGGGAAAATTAAGTTAAATGGCTTATCTGTGCGAGTACAAGTCAGTGGGGTGAGATTTCTTCAGATATGGCCTTGGGCCAGCCGTCCTCTGCACTCCAGGCAGATTGGCCCCTGTGTACCTGGGGCCCTGAGGTGATGTATGCAGCGCTGACATCTCCTTCCCAGAGGCTGAAGTTCAGTGGGGCCGCGCCCTTTCCTCTCCCCCTTTCGTTGGGGTGTTCAGGGGGTGATCTGAATCCCCACAGATAGCTGTGAAAACAGCAGAGAAGCAGGGAGGCCAGAGAACAGGCAGGGAGCGTGGAGAAGAGGTCAGTGGGAGGAGAAAGTAAGTTTGCAAACACAGAGAAAGAATCACCCTGGAAGAAAACACAACCCATAGACACGAGAATCCTTAGAGCCTGAGTGGGCAGAACACCGACCAAGCTCAGTATGTTGGTGGCAAGACTAAAGAATGAAATGAAAACTGATTTCAGAGTTAAAGAAACATGGTGCCTGGGGGCCGGGAGTTTGGCCTAGTGGTAGAGTGCTTGCCTAGCATGCACGAAGATCTGGGTTTGATTCCTTGGTATCAGACACTTGGAAAAAGCCAGAAGTGGTGCTGAGGCTCAAGTGGTAGAGCTCTAGCCTTGAGAAAAATCCAAGGACAGTGCTCAGGCCCTGAGCTCAAGCCCAGAACTGCCCCCCCCCCCAAAAAAGAAAGAAACATGGTGAGGCTGGTGGGGGATGTGGGGGGAGAGACTGAGAGTGTAGTGAGAAGGGAGACTTGAATCCCTGTGCCTGAGGCCTCTCCTGCCAGGTTTCTAAGGCCTCATCTTGGCCTGGCCCCTGCTCAGTATTCATGTGGGACCGGAAATCAGGAGCCAGTGGGACAAATGAGGTTTTCCTGCAGCCCTAAGGACATCTGAAGTCATTTCCAAGTGAAGAAAATGAAAGTCAGGGAAAAAGATTGAGTGCACATTTTATTGTATGTAAATCATGTCTCAATGAAGGCAGTTTGCTCAAAAAGCACCTAGTGTGTGATGGCACTTGGCAAATAAACTATGTGTTTGTATATGTGTATAGAAAGGTTTGGAACGGATTCAAACACTGCCGTGATAATGTGTCACCCTGTCACTGAGGAGTTTACAGAGATTGTTCACATCTCAATTCTGTTGCCATTTTATCTACAGTCCATGGTGGGGTCCCTCTCAGGAGGTGAAGACAGGAGAACACTGAGAGGCTAGAGGGGCCGGCTCAAAACACAAAACATAAAACTAAAACAAGACGAAAATAGTAGTCTAGCAGTTTTCCACAATTTTGATTGCCATCATAATTAATAATAGTATTAATAACTATGTTAGCCACTTAAAAGTTGTAATTGTGATGATACTATGATTACTCTAGAATAATTAAATACACTATAATTCAAAAAATAAGTGGGGTTTGGTCACTCACCTCTGTAATCCTAGCTTTTCAAGAGGCTGAGATCTGAGGATAACGGTTCAAAGCCAGCCTGGGCATTACAAAGCCGTGAGACTCTTATCTCTAATTAATCACTAGAAAATGGAAAGTGGAGCTGTGGGTCAAGGGTAGCGTGCAAGCCCACAAACAATAATAATTGCCAGGTGCTATGGCTCACACCTGTAATCTCATTCAGGAGGGCGAGGTCTCAGGATTGAGCTTCAAAGTCTGCCTGGGCAGGAAAGTCTGTGAGACTCTTACCTTCCATTAAGCACCCTGTAGAGTGCTAGCCTTGAGCTGAAGAGCTCCGGGACATGCCCAGCCCAGAGTTGAAGTCCTAGGACCTGCACCCCTGGAGATGGGAGCTTCAGCTCCAGGGAACAGACCCAAGGCGTGGCACAGGGGTTCCGAGAGGCCCAGGCCCTCCCGGAAGTCAGGGCACACCCTCCTTGTGCTGCAGCCGCGGAGCTGTCCCACACTGACTGGTGACAGCCCAGTTCCCTTCCCAGCAACGCTCAGGACTCTGTCCACCAGCCACGCACCGGCTGCTCAGGCAGTCATCCACCGGCCTCAGCAAACTACGAGCCACGGCCCTGCTAACAGGGCCCCCTCTGCCATCTATGCACACTGCATGTTCTCCTCCTCCCTCTGCCCACATGCTTCTGGACGGCCCTCTCACTTAATTTCCTGTCAACCCACAGCAAGTGACTTGCAATTGCTTTAGGAAATGTTGTTCTCACAGCAACAGCAAGTGTTTTTAATGCCTGTTCATGCCAGCTATCAAGCCAATGCTGTCTCTGGACAAACTACCACTGTCCTGTCCAGCAAGAGGCAGGAAGCGTCTGCCATGAGGGCATGGAGGGGTTGGCTGTAGGAAGGGCTGAGTGGGCATTTATAGGGGCACAGGCCCTCTGGGTACCATGGAGCCCCCAAGAGGGCTTTGCTGGGGGGGACTGTGCTGGACAAACTCCGAACTCCCTCCCATGCTCCTTACAGAAAGGAGCTGGGGGAGATGAGACAGTGGAGGTGGAGAGCTGAGAGAGGGGCCCTGTGGCCTGCTGGACTCCGGCCATGACCCGAAGCGAGGGGCTCTGGGAGCTGGAATGGAAGGTCTGGATTCACCCTGGGGCTCGAGGAGCCAGTGCTGGCCCTGCCTGTGGGGGAACAGGGCTAAGTGAAGTGCAGCCAAGGCAGCCTTGCACCCCATAAGTGGGGGTGACCTGTCCAGCAGCAGCTGGAGGAAGGTGAGAGGCAGGCCTCAGCCCCTCTGAGCAGGAGCGATTCATCCTCAGCTCGTTCCGTCTGTATGGCAATTACATGTCTCACGATTCCACCAGCAATGGAGGGCACTGTGGGGTGGGGAGGCAGAGCAGAGACCCCAGGGAAGTGATATGCTGCTAACGCTCAGCAGGGCCACTTTGGGTAGTAGGGGCAGGGGCTCTTTAAACACTGCAGTCAGGCAGGCCCAAGTCCAGTCCACCGGGCGAGGACACGAGCTGGCAGCTGGGGCCTCGGCTGGCCCCTCTGGTTAGAACTCACCCCCAGGTACTGACAGGCGATAAGACAAACATAATTCCAAACCAATTCCGGGGTGAGGCTCCGGAAGAACGACCTCACCCCACTGCCACATGCAGTGGCCTCAAGCCAGGTGAGTCCTCCCCCTGGGGCTACTTGGATATACCAACAGCCCCCCGCCTTCCTGTGCGTCGGAGCAGGAGCCCCCCAGCCCTCCGGGTATCAGCCAGGCAGGGCAGGCAAGCAGGGCTAGAGGACCCGGGTCCTCACCCACGCCTCCCAGGAGCTGTGGGTGGGCGGACAGCAGTCCAGCGGGAGAAGGCAGCACTGCTCGCAGGTCGCACCATGGACTGGCTCCTCCTCTCACATCCCCAGAGCTGTGCTGTGGGGCAGGGATGCAACCTTGGGGTCATTTCAGAGCCAAACCATAACATGCAGACATGCAGATGCATCCACAGGCAAGCGTACAGACATGCAGAGACAGGACAGACTGATAAATCAGTGACAGAGCTTGCAGATCCATCCACGACGGCCCCGCTCCGAGGCACAGATGCGTGAGGACGTCTGTGTGCGCCCATGACCTAGAGAACAGACGATCTGCTAGGCCCTGCTGCCCGCTCTGCATGGCCAGCAACGCACTAATGGCTAATGTGCAGTGTCCGCCCCCCCCAAGCAAACAAAACGAGTAACCAATAGGTCTGTTGTGCCTCCATCTGCCAGGGTGGTGCCAAGGTGGCAACAATCAGGAAGCCCTGGCTGGTGGGAGCGGGGGAGGGCAGGGAGAGGGGGCTTGGGGCAGCTCTGTAGGCACTCCACAGCCACGTGAGCCAGAGGGATTGAGTTTGGTTATGTGAAGGTGACGGACAGAGGGCCAGAGTCTATTTTCTGCTCAGAGAAAAGTGGGTGTCGTTCTTGCTGCCTGAAGGCGGAGCACTGTGGGCCTGGTCCTCTGGAGGCAGCTGTGTCCTGGTCTGTGCCTCCCACCACCAGGACGCAGCCCGGCTGCTACCGCGTTTGAAGTGAAGCTCAAGTCATCCCAGCAGGGCAGTTGTTGTGGTCGCCGCCCCTGCCACGGGCCACAGCACCCAGGCTCCAGGCCTGGGCCTTCCCTCAAGCTGCCCTGTCCCATTGGCCACAAGGAGGGCTGAGGGCCGCCCGGGAAGCACAAGGCCTCCTGACTGCATTCGGGGCCACTGATGTGGAGGTCACAGGCACCCCCCGGCATGGCCCCGGGCTCGCAGAGCTGGACCCTCCCGGGCTTTGATGAGGCCATCTGGAGCTGGCAGCCCCCTCTAGACACGTGGTGGTGAGCAAAAGGAAGGAAGGCGTCTTTTCTTCTAAAATTGCTGGGCCAAGCACTGGTGGCTCACGTGTACAGTCCCAGCTACTCGGGAGGCTGAGAACCCGTGCAGGCTACGGGGAAAGCTGAGGACTCAGCCCCTGCCCGCCTGTCAGGGCTGCAGACCAGCTTAAGAAACCCAGACTCCCCCGAGACCACCGCTCTCCATGACATTCTCTTCTGAAAACCATACATTTTATTTTGGGGGGATGAAAGCGTGGCCGGGGTCAGCTGATGGTGAAGAGCTGGCCACAGAGGTCGTCCTGTCGGCCCAGCAGGCCCTGGGTGGGGATGAACTCCAGAGGGACCGACTCCGGCCCCTCCTTCTTCAGGTCCCGCTCAAAGATCTGTAGGGGACCGGTGTCCTGAGCTGGCAGGCCGCAGCCCACGGCCCCACTCAGCCCGCGGCACCCGCAGCCCGCATACCTCATAGGCCGTGAGCTCTAGGAGGGGGGCGAGGCTGACCTCAGGAACGGACAGCACCTGGTTGATGACACTGGCAGCTTTGGACACCTCGGGGTGGTAGTGCTGCTGGAGCGTCTGGGGGACAGGACACAGGGCCATTAGTAAGGCCATGCCACACCGGCCAGGTGCACAGATGGGGTGGTGGTGGGGCGGAGCCCTTGGGACGCATCCAGCCCTCTCACCTGCAGCTCCCACAGGCAGCTCTCCAGGGCGTGGCTCCTGGCCGGGTCCCCCTCCTCGGGGTCATAGGGGTCAGCATCCAGTTCTAGGAACAAGACCCAGGGCCCCTGTTGTCTGTCCTCCACGGGGCTGCCCAGCCCGGCTTACAAGGCCCTGGCCACACTCCCTGGTGTTTACCAGAGCGCTCACTGGAGTGGGGTCTGCTCAGGCGGACTCACCGAGGCCTTGAGGGCGGTGCACCAGGACCCTGCAGGAAGGGTGTCTGCGCAACAGGTTGCAAATGAAGGGCAGGACCATAAGTAGGGCCTCGGGGGGTGCGGTCAGAGCGAGGCGGGCCAGGCGCTTGGCAAAGGCAGCTACCAGGTAGGCAGGGAGGTGGCTTGACGGGGTGACAGAGTGGGAGACCTCAGGGCCACCATGCCAAGGCTGCCGCCCCATCCAGGCCCCCCACAGCAGCCCGGGCGGCCCTGGCCCTCGTCTTCCCCAATGCTTACGACGATGACAGGAAGAGGTCAGCCAGGTGGAAGAAGCGGGCCCGGTACTTGACGTGGAAGATGGATGGATCCAGAAGGCCATAGAGCTTCCGGTAGAAGTCAGGGTATTCCCTGAGGGAGGCACAGGAGCCACATGAGGGAGCCAGGCAGGGGGACAGACCACACCCCAGGGAGCCAGTGCTTCAGCTCCTCCTCCCGCTCCTCCCCTCAGCAGCCCCCAGGCCCCCCCACACCCCGACTGTGTTCCAGGCCAACGGTCCTGGGAGAGAGGTGAGAAGGGCAGGGCCAGGGAACAGGAAGCCCAGCCCCACACCGACACTCACAGGTTGTGCTTGTGGATCAGGATAAAAAGTCCGTTCAAGGCCAGGAGGCTGATGGCTCCCCCTGCAGACACACAGACGTGGGATGCTGACTGAACGGGTTCCTGCCCTACCCACTCCCGTGGCCTGGAAGGACAGCAACTGGAGCAGGCCCCTCATTTGCACAGCGCGAGGACCCCGGCCCCCCAGGCCTTGCCATGAAGCTACAGGCAACAAAGGAAGAGCCCAGCCTCAAGCTGTGGCGGGTTAGGAGACATGGCCCTCCGTGCTTACCCACGTCACAGGCACTGGTGAGGAAGTCGATCATGAGAGTGGGCTGGGCCAGGTGGGGCAGGATGGAGTCATGCATAACAACAAGCACCTTCTTGTACAGGCTGAGAGGCAGCTGGAAAGACCGCAGGAAGGCAGGGTGTGGTGGCCGCCCCTTCCAGACCTCAGCCCCAGCCCAGGTTCCACCAGACCCTACCTTGTGCTTGAGGAAGCAGAGCCACATGGCCTGGAATGCCTTCCTATGCTCCTGCAAAGAGACAGGGCTACACTCACTCCCTCCTGCCCACACCCGCCCTTCCCCAGCCTGGGAGTGGAGCTGGGGGCTTGTCTGTCCTCTTTCCCATCCACATACAGTCGGGAGCCTCAGGCCAGACCAGCAGAACCAGAACTGGGCCTGCTGGCTGCTGGCTAAGGAGACTCAGTACAGCACCAGACCTGAGCCTGCAGGCTAAGGAGACTCAGTACAGCACCAGACCTGGGCCCACGGGCTCAAGAGCCTTATTACAAAGGACAAAGACATTCCTTGTGGGCAGAGGGCACATGAGCTCAAGCCTGATGTTGGTCACAAAGTAGCCAGGCACACATCACAGCCTATCTCTCTGGGGCTCTTTCTACCCAGGAATGGGAAGCTGTGTATGCCCAAGAAGACCAATTAAGCCTCCAGAAGTATCTCACCTTCAAATGAGTGACCTTCCACTTGTCTGATCGCTCTGTAAGAATGAGACGTGTTTACCGGCATGTCAGAGGAGGCAAAGCAGCCAGGCTGTCGGAGCAGTCAGTGCTCTGCATTCCCTCCCTGTGCCCTGCCCAGGAAACTTGCCTGTGTGCCTCACATAGAAGTTGGTGACCTCACTGTCCTGGCAGGGCAGGCTCACAGCAGACAGCAGTGAGAATGCATTGTTCCAAAAGCTGAGGGAAGCCTGTGGGAAGCGTGGCCTGAGTGCCGCTGGCCTGCCTCGCTGAGGTGTGAGGGGCAGGTGACGCGACCTAGCTGCTCACCTCAGGTTGCTGGGTGGTAACTCTAGCTGTGATGGCCGCAGCCGCCTGCATTGTGTGGTAACGGATATCATCATGTTCCAGGTACTGGCAGAACTGAGAGATGAGCAGGCTCTGGTCCTCCTCGGAAGAGAGGAGGCCTCCTACCACCGCCTAGGAGCAGGGATGCAGTGAGGACCTTCCCCACCACCGCGGAGCCCGTGCTGAGCACCAGGCCCTGCTGAGCCCCCACCACCAAGGGTGCTGCCACATACCCCACCTCTCAAGAGACCTGCAGGTATTCAGTGTCACTCGACACCCAGGGCAAGATGGGGCGAGAATATTCCAGCCCCCAGCCACAGGCTCAGGCAGCCCACGCCCAGACCCATCCGGCACCCCACCAAAGCAGGCTCACCCTGAAGAGACTGTGGGGGAACAGGTAGTGGCCTTCCCACTGGGCCTTCTCCAAGGGCTGTGCTCCTTCCAGCTGCACAAACTTCATGAGTGTCTGGAGGGCCAGCTCCTGTGAAGCACAAGATGGAGAAGCCATGACACCTCACCCTCCATGTGCACCCTGCCCCTCAGCACACCTCAGTCTGGGGACCCCTTACAGCTGGGCCCAGGGTTAGGCTATGAGGCAAGAGAAGGAAAATACCCACCCTGCCATATCGTGTTCTGTACTATCTCTACCCACAGTCTGTCTGGTCTTGTGCATCCCAACATGAGGCGCAGCTGAGGGTACCGTGACTAGGTGCAAAATTTGCAGTGGCATCTGGGCACGAGCTACCTGTGGGAGGGGCTACTGGACTGTTCCCCTCATGGTCGGTCATGGGAATGTCACTGTCAACTTCATACACTGAGCCAAGACTCAAGCATGGAGAGCCAGAACAGTGACCCAGGCCGAGCAGGGATCAGGACAGTTTCAGAGCCACAAGTACAAACGCTACACCTTAAGGGACCCTAAAGTGGAACAGCCACATATGAGGTCATGAGATGGGGCCTGGGTCTACAGAGGAGGCTCCATTACCTGTATGGAAAGAGCTATCCAAATCCACAACCCCCCCTCTGCACTGAAGAGAGCTCTAAGTGGGGCAGAGGACCACGTGACCTGGAGCCTCACCTTGACCTGGAAGGCAGGATGGGCAAGCAGCTCCTGCAGGCGATTACAACAGCTGTGATAGCGGTGTCTCATCCACACCTTGTACTTACACATGGCTCCCCGGGACCCTGGAGACAGAATTGGGGCCATCTGACCTGATGCTCACAGATGCCAGGCAGGCGTCTGTGGTCCCCGCACATGGGAACCAGTCTTCAGACCCCCACGGTTGCCAGCCAGGCCCTAAGCCCTGGAAACAGGCACCAGGTGCCCTCCTACAGTGCACCAGCCAATCTCCCCTCCTCTCACGGTGCCCAGGGCCTGGAAGGTCCCAGAACGGGCACATGATCCACTGCAAGTGAGACTTGGGTGTGGCGCAAAGCACGGGGAGAGAAGTTGCTCGGCGATGACAGCCAGCCCCGCGGGCCTCCGCCAGGCTGCACGCCGGGCCTCGGGTCGCTCGTCCCGCGCGGACCCCGCCTGCCGCGGGACCCTTACCTGCGCGGACCGTGTCCTCAGGGGGCAGCGGGCCCACGAACAGTTCTCTCCGCTCCAGCAAGGCCGCGAAGAGTCTGCCGCACGTGCGCACGGCTTCCTGGATCTCCTCCGCGTCCTCAGACTGCAAAGAGAGGCGGGTCAGGGCGGCCCGGCCGGGGGAGGAGGCCCCGCGCCGCCCCGCCGGAGAGCCGCGGCCGGCGCACCTGCAGGACGGCCAGGATGTCGAACACAGAGTTGGCGGCGGCGCGGCTCGCCAGCACCGCCTGCAGCAGGCCGCCCAGCGCCCGGCGCGCGTCCGCCGCGCCCGGCTCCCGCTCCTGCTTGCGCTCCATGCCGCCGCCAGGCCGAGTCCGGCGCGCCCGTGACGTCATCCCGGCGCGCCGCGCGCGCCCGCGGCACGCCGGGATGACGCCATCGTCCTGCGCCGGACGGGAGCGGCGCGCCCCGGCGGCATGGCGCTGTTTCACGTCGCCCGGTACTCGGGGCTCGGTGCGGGGCCGCCGGAGGCCGAGGCGGAGTCTGGAGGACACCCCCGGGCCCGTGCGCTGCTCGAGCGGCTGCAGTGCCGGGCTCGCGAGCGGCAGCAGCAGCGGCGGCGAGAGCCCGAGACCCCAGCGGGGGCCCCGGAGGCTGCGGCCCGGCGGCCCCGGCGGCGGCCCCGGCGGCCCCGGCGGCGGCGGAGAAGCGGCTCGGCACCCGAGAGCCCGGACGCGCCTCGGGCGAAGCGGCGGAAAGCGGACGGCGAGGACGCCGGCGCAGGTCGGCCGGCCGATTCCGGCTGGGGGCCAGGGCGGGATGACACCTCCCCCGGGGCCAGCGGCGGGATGACACCGGCCGGGCCCTGTCTGCCTCGCAGGTCGCAGAGAGACGACGCCGGGGGCGCGCTGCGAGCCCAACGAGGCCCAGGCGGCCCTAGACGGGCGGTCCCCGCAAGACACGCCAGGGCCTCCGGGACCCGGCCCGGTGCTGGGAGGCTTCGCCAAAAGGAAGACGCCCAAGGTGAGCTGCTTCTGCGCCTTGTCTTTATTTAGCAAGGTTTGCTAATAGGTCAGGCGCGCTGGCGGTGGCTGGAGAAAGGAGGCTTGAAAGAGCGAACCAGGGCGCCGGGGTGCGGTGGGGCGAGTTGGTTAAGACAGACCCACAGGGTACCAGGTGGGAGGCAGGACAACTCTTGCTGCCAACAGCGTTGCCAAAGGGGGGGGGTGTCATTTTAAGTGTGGCTTTTTCTGGGGTCCTGGGACAGCCTGTGGACGTGCTTAGGGTGGGGTCTGCTGCCTTCTGCTGTTACCTGTTTAGGTTGTCGGAATACAGTTGAAAAGTGTGGTGGAAATGTGAAGTGTGGAGGACTGAGGACAGGCTGGTCGGCGCCCTCTTAGGGCTGCCAGCCTATCTGCTTGACTTCTCTGGCTCCTGCCCACTCCATTCCCCTCACTGGTAGAATTCTCTTGGTCTCTCGTCTTTTGGGGTAGGTCCAGCCTTTCCTGCCCCTGTGGCTGGCTGAACCAAGCTGTGTCAGGAAGAATGTCACGGAGGATCTCACTCCACTGGAGGCCATCCCTGAGGTGCACCCTGACCTGCAGAAACAGCTGAGGGCACATGGCATCTCCTCCTACTTTCCAGGTGCTTCAGCCCTGCAGCTGGGCAGGGAACACTCCTCGAGCAGCCTTTCTCAGGCTGAGGGCCACGGGGCAGAAGCCTCTGCTATATGAAACATCAAGTGTGCTTTGGTGTCCTGCAGCTTGAGCTCTTGGGGTGAACATTTGGCCTTCTCAAGCCAGCTCCTCCTGTGCCCTTAGTGCTGTCTTCGAGCAAATGGTTCCCTGGGTAGGGAATTGGTCCTGCTGTAAACGTGACCAGGTTGGTCTTTTGCCTTCTATTGTCCAGTCCAGGCAACTGTGATTCCAGCCATCCTAGAGAACACAGCTGGTGGGTTTCTGGTGGGGAGAGGAGGATACCAGCCCAGTGACCTTTGTGTTTCTGCCCCAACTGGCAGCGGGAAGACTCTGGCCTTTGTCATCCCGGTGGTACAGGTGAGCATTAGGGTTCTCTTTGCTTGCCCACTGTGGCAGCAGGGAGCCAACTCTGCTTATGCAGGTGACCCTCTCTCCTTCCCTCCCTCCTTCCCTCCAGGCCCTTCTGCATCGCGTGGTTTGCCACATCCGTGCCCTGGTTGTGCTGCCCACCAAAGAATTGGCCCAGCAGGTATATCAAACCACAGCCCCAGGTGTGCACTCCCAGCTGCCCCGCTGGACATATGTAGACCTCAGTCCCTGGGCAGTCTACCCTGGAGTTCAAGGCAGGGCCAGCACTTACCCTGGCCAGTGACAGAGACCTCTTGTAGGTGAGCAAAGTGTTCAACATTTACACAGACGCCACATCTCTTCGTGTTGCCCTGGTTACTGGACAGAAGTCACTGGCCAAGGAGCAAGAGAGCCTTGTTCAGAAGGTGTAGGTATATGAGTGGCAAGCTTTTCCAGAAGGGCCCTGAATGTACTTGGTGGATTCCTGGGGTTGGAGTGGGATGTCTGTTGTGTATGGTGCAGGTCATACTTGGCTTACTAGAAAGCCCTAGAAGCAGTTTCCTTCTATTCTGATCTGTAGGGCAGATGGCTTCCGCTGCCTGGCTGACATTGTGGTGGCCACACCTGGCCGGCTGGTGGACCACATTGATCAGACTCCAGGATTCAGCCTGCAGCAGCTCCGCTTCCTGGTAACGTAGCCTGAGAGCCTGGGCCCTGAGTGGAGCCAGCCTCAGCAAAGGTCCCAGCTAACTCTGGCTCCTGCCTTCCAAAGGTAATTGATGAGGCCGACCGAATGATTGACAGCATGCACCAATCTTGGCTGCCACGGGTGCTGGCAGCAGCTTTCCACAGCAAGGGCCCTACAGACCCCTGTGTCCTGCTCCAGAGAAGGCAGGCCCAAGCTGTAACTGCCCACAGGTATCCTGTCTGTGCCTGAATGCATGCTGTCCCCCTTCTCCCCTTCTCTCAGTGCTGACAGCATTCCCCTTGCCTTCCAGCACATGCTACCCTCAGATGCCTCTGCAGAAGTTGCTGTTCTCGGCCACCCTGACGCAGAATCCTGAGAAGCTGCAGCGGCTTGGCCTCTATCAGCCCCGGCTTTTCTCCACAGGCCTGGTGCAAAAGGGCCCCAAAGATGGAGAAGTCACAACGGACAGGGCTTCTGAGGGGAAGTACACCTTCCCCACAGGGCTCCGGGTGAGTCAACACTTGTGGTGGGTGGTGCCAGGCCCCAGGCTCCTGCCTAACCCCTATTATTTCCCACAGCACCACTACGTGCCGTGCAGACTCAGCTCCAAGCCACTTGCAGTCCTGCACCTGGCACTCAGGATGGGCATCTCCAGGACCCTCTGCTTCACCAATTCTCGAGAGAATGCCCACAGGTAAGCTCAGCTAGGGCATGTATGTCAAGGCAGAATGGGATCCTGGCACCACTTAACTCCATCTTCTCTTCCAGGCTTTTCCTGTTAATACAAGCTTTTGGGGGCATGAGCGTGGCTGAGTTTTCCTCCTGCTATGGGCCTGGCCAGAGGAAGAAGATATTGAAGCAGTTTGAGCAGGGCAAGATCCAGCTGTGAGTACTTGGGTGCTTGCTTTTAGAAATTGGGCCCCCTGTGCCCCACTGATTTCAAGGCCTGGAGCTTCTTGTTTTCTTTAAGGAAGGGTGGGCTTAAATATGGGTGTCACACTCCTGGCCAGCGGAGTCCTCAGAGCTCTATTCCACCAGCCTCATCAGCACAGATGCCACTGCTCGAGGCATCGACGTGCAGGGCGTGGATCTGGTCGTCAACTACGATGCGCCCCAGTACTTGAGGACCTACGTACACAGGTGAGAGCCGCCACAGTGGCCCTGGGGATTCAGAGCTAGTATGTGCCCAAGTGCTCTGTGAGGCTGGGAAAGGAGCTGTCCTGTCCGCTCTGAGGGTCCTGAGGGTCGGGGCCACCGTCTGGAGACAGCCGTGTTTGATTTCAGAGTTGGGAGAACAGCCCGAGCTGGGAAAACTGGACAAGCCTTCACTCTGCTCCTGAAGGTGCAGGTAAGGCTGTGCGGGCCTCAGAGGACTCTGTGGGGAGGGCTGTGATACTTGGGCTCTGCAACTGGCACTTGAGACCCTCTCCTTACAGGAGAAGAAGTTCCTTCGCATGCTGGCAGAAGCTGGGGTGCCTGAGCTGACCCGTCATGAGATCCCCAGTGAGCTCTTGCAGCCTCTCGTTCCTCAGTACAAGGAGGCCCTGTCCCAGCTGGAGAGGACTGTCAAGGTGAGGACTGCTAGGCCAGGGATGGGGCCCCACTAGCCGAGCCTCAGGCTCTCCAGCAGACATCAGCACGCATTCCCGAGGATGTGCGTCCTCCAGTGCCCATGTGAACCTTCGAGTTCTCCAGCAGGTCTGAGCCCGCTCTGCTGCTTGTCCTTGGGAGCGAGGCTGTGCCTGCAGACAGCAGGGACAGGGCACTGACACCTCCTCTACCTCCTGCAGGAAGAGCACAAGTCCAAGTCTGTCTAGACAGGGGACCGGAGGGACCCTCCTGCAGAAGTTAGCCGATACCTGTCCTGAGCACTGGGTGCTGTGTGAGAAGATGGAATTCCTATGGAAGCAGCCAGTGTGGACAGCCCCCGTCCTGCCTCACTGTCTCCGTTGTGTAGGGCAGAGCCTGCGAGCATGTCACTGGGATTTGTGTGGTCTCTAGAAATACACTCCAGTGAGACTGAAGGTTGGACAGGACACGTGAAAGGGATGGGGATTAGACTCAGGAAGGGGAGGCTGAACTCAAAGGCCTTTCATTGTGGCAGGGGTCCCAGGACAACTTCATTTGTTAGAGGCGTTTTATATATTAAAGTTGTTTTTTTTTTTAAACTAATTTCGTTTGTGTAGACAGTACAGAGAAATGTTAGCGGCAGAGCCCTCTCTGCCATATTTTTAGGTTCCCATGGCCCCAGAACAGACTGGACTGGACATCTTTTTTTTTTTTTTTTTTTTTTGCCAGTTCTGGGCTTGAGCTCAGGGCCTGAGCACTGTCCTTGGACTTTCTCAAAGCTAGAGCTCTACCATTTGAGCCTCAGCACCACTTCTGGCTTTTTTCTATGTATGTGGTACCAAGGAATCGAACCCGAGTTTTCATGCATGCTAGGCAAGCACTTTAACCACTAGGCCAAACTCCCGGCCCCAGACTGGACATCTATTGTAGGAGGCTCCAGTTGCCCCCTGCAACACCCCCGCCTAAGCAGAAAAGCTCCAACCATAGGTCCTGGTAGGTAGGCCTGGATGTGGGGAGGGTTCTAGCCATTCTCCTGCCTCAGGCCGAAGATCAGAGCTAGCCTCAATCCCAGACTCCTTTGGGGCTATATTGCTGCCTCAACTTTCCCTTCCTCCTAACCATCTGGAACCTTCCCGTTTGCCCTAGATGTAGGCTAATGTCACTCCCCACTCCCGGTCAGGCTCATAGCACTCCATACCCTCTTCCCAAGCTCCAGGACTCTTCCTGTATGGATTGGCTTTCCATTTGAGTAGGTGACTTCAAAGCAAACTGGCCTGGACCAGCTGGCTCGGGTCTAATCCTAGCTACTCATGAGACAGATCTGAGGATTGAGGGTCAAAGCCAGCCCCAGCAGCAAAGTGAGTGGGGGTCCTTATCCCCAATTAACTACTAGAAAGCTAGAAATGGAGCTGTGGCCCAAAGTGGTAAAGTGCTAGCTTTGAGCACTAAGGCTCAGGGACAGCGCCAAGACCCTAAGTTCAAATCCTAGAACTGCCACTAAAAAAAGGTGCATGGGATACTTAACAAGAGTAGCTAACTGCTTGACATTCATAGAAGGGAGTTGCTACCATTATTAGTACTTGATGCATTTGTATGAGAAATGATTTCTTTCTGGTGCTGGTCCTACAGCAATCTGAGCTTTTATGCTCAAGGCTAGCACTCTTACACAGCTGCATTTCTGGTTCTATGGCAGTTTTCTGGAGACTGCAGTTAACTCATGGACTTTTCTGCCCAGGATGGCTTTGAACCACAATCTTCAGATTCCAGCTGCCTTAGTAGCTAGGATTATAGGCATGAGCCACCAGCGTGTGGGCCAGGTCAAGAATCTTATTATTACAGATCACACACAAGTATAAAAAAGAGGGCACTTTATTATGCCTTTTGTTTGGTACAACATCAGTACCCTTTAAAATCCTACTCTTCAAGTACAAATGCTTGTGTTTACAAAGTATTTACAATTCAGACCTGTTCCTTATATTCTGAAACACAACCGCTAAATGGTTACAAAGTGACCAAGAGTAACAACTGCACAAAGGAAGAAGCCCCTGGCCTGCTGGCCATCTGCTTGTCCCATACTTCATACTTGTCTCACCCTGGAGGAGCTTTAAAGAACCCGCCTTCCTTTTGCTTTAAGACTGATTGGGTAAACCTCATGCATACTCTTAAGTATGAATCTGTGAGAAGACTATATGATGCTTCCTTGAACTCAGAGTTCCTTCTCAGCAAGCTTCTCCCCAGCCTTGGTGGGAGAAGGGAGCTCAGGAAGAACAAGCTCACTCGGGTAGGTGGGAGCTGCTTGATGTCACCAGGTTACGTGACAGCAAGTCTGTACTGTACACTGGGCCTGCTGAAGCATGGGGGGGGGGGCAAGAGGCCAACCCTCAAGTCCTCTGAACCCCAAGTCTGCCTTGTGATTCCGTATTTGCAGACAACTTCGGTGGTTGGTTCCATCTAGGGCCTGCTGTAATAAATAAGTGATGCAGCCTTTGACTTCTGAGAAAAGGCCACCAACAGGGTGGGAGGGACAAAGAGATGAGTATGGTGCAGACATTGTTCCCGGGAACCAGATCTGAAGAGCGTGGGGTCCTGGGAAGGTCGTGCTCCCTGGCACAGCACATACCAGGAGAGGACCAAGCACTGCTGTGAGCAAACAGTGCTCAGGGTGACACAACTGATGTTCAGTCTCTTCTGGGTTTTCAACACTTGGCTTGTACCTTTTTCCACGTCACATCAATAACTCAAAAGTAAATTTCGGGTGGGCTTTTGAAAATGCCACCACATTCTGGCCTACACGAGTGTGGACTTGGGAATAGCAGATACAACTGTAAAGCTTCAATGGAGCCACATGGATGGAACACAAGCCTAACGCATGTGTTGCTGGATGTGGACCTTTCCCTCTGGTGCAAATAGCAAGGAGAAGAGCCACTGCTGGCCTCAGCTCAGCTCAGGCCTGCCCCTGCAGCACAGCGGGCACTCCAGCTGACCAGCAGAACCACGAGTGTGCTGCTGCCATGCAACGGACGTTGAAGGGCATGCTGGCTCCACGGGTCCCTCTGAATGTGTGGACAGACACGTGCCAGGCCAGGCCAGGCCAGCAGCATGGCCTAGCTTCCCAGATCCCACGGAGCAGTCTTACTGCCACGTACTGTATGATGTCTACAACCCAACAACACGTGTGGCAGGAGATTCACAACAGTTCCATGGGGACACATGGCTGTAACAGAGATGGCCACAGCACCCAAAGCTGCTTCAAATGAAAGCCACCACCAATGTGGCAGGGCCAGGAGCCACATTGGCCGTTCTTGGAAATGGAAATCCAGTCACAGGGCATTTCCATGCGAGCTGGGATGATGCCAGCTGTGCTTGGGTAGGAGTACTAAGTATTTCCTGTGGACATGAACCCACAGGCTGCGAGGGCAGGACATCCACAGTGGTGTCGATGGAGCGCAGAGCCAGTCGCAGGCCATCTTCTGTCATCAGTCCTTGAGTAGGAGGCCAAGTCTTCTACCCAACCACAGCAGACAGGGCCAGAGGCCAGGCAGGTAGAATCTATTTTATGACTTCACCGCACATGCCTGATGGCTTCTGGAATGTGCTCAATACTGTGTACTAACAGAAACTACATGGCTTTCAAAACAAGCACCACTGCCTTGGAGGAAAACTAAAAGGTGAAAGAAACATCTCCACTGTCATTTTTCAACTTGTCACAAACACAGAAAGGCCCATTCTCCCTGTAGTGTCGCACACGAAAGAGAACGTGGCTGTCCAGTGCTGTCCCACTTACGGAGTGCTGCCAGCACCAGAAATGGCATGGTGCTCCCATGCAGAGGCCACTCTCGCACTCCTTCCTACTGGCATGGAGGTTTGGTGGGTGTCTTTAATCTCACGGCAGGGACTCTCATCTGCAGCTTGGGCTGCTGGCTCGGGCTGTCGGAGCTGGCGGGGACCTGTGCTGGGCTTGGACCCCCGGGGGTCTGAAGTGGGGCCGAGGCTGTGGTCACCACCTGCTGCTGTATGAGCTTCTGCTGCACCACCTGGGCTGTGGCAGTCACCGCTGGAATCACCTGCACCTGCTGTCCTGCCGTGGCCGCCTGTGTGAGCGTCACGGTCTGTGGAGAAGCCTGAAGGGGGGAAGGGGACATGTCACCAGAGCACGCCCTGTCCAGCCCACTGCTCTGACAGTGAGAACCATCAGATCACCTCAACTCTGGCTCCTAACAGAGCAGACCAGGGAACCAGTAGTGCTCTACTAACTACAGGGAAGAAGGGCAGGGCAGGGTCAGGAGGCTCAGGTTCAATCTATCTTCTTGAACGAAGTAAAATGTTAGGGGGGAAAAACCCTGCTCTAAAGTGTTATTGCACACAGCCACATTTTACACCACAAATAAAAATAGGAAAAAGCCTTGGGGACAGCTCCATTGCCTCCAGCCAGCATATCCACGTCCCAGGCCTACACCACAGCAGTTCTTTAGGGTTACCCTCCTAGAACTCTGGGAGAGAGTAGCCTGGTTGCAGGGACCCACCAGCGGTGTGCGCTGGAATCCCCTGTTGACAGTTCTCCCTAGTAAGGGTGTCAGCTTCCTCCCCCAGAGCCAAGGCTTTTGTATGCATTATGAAAATCAAAAGTAAGTCTTCAGTCAGGATAAAAAACCAGAAATGCTATCAAAATTGAGTGTCCAGTTCATTGAAAGTCTCGGTGTCTGCTTAGGCCATGATATCTGTCCACACCCTACCTGCTGAGAAGCGGAGGCGACCTGCTGGATGCTAGCCACAGGTGTTTGCTGCTGGACAACTTGAGGAAGTTTTGCAACCTTTGATAAAGCAAGGAAGTAAACACAGAAGTCAAGAACTTTTTCTCTTTCTTTGCCATTTTTTTGGGGGGGGAAGGGAGAAGGGGATCAATCTTTGCCTCTCAAGTAGCTAAGATTATATGTGCGAGCATCTGGTTCCCTTACGATTCTTTTTGTGTGTGTGCGTGTTGGTCCTTGAGGCTTGGGGGCCTGGGCTTTGAACCTGACCTTCTTTTTGCTCAAGACTACTACTCTACTATTTTTTTTTTCAAGTTAATGGAAACAAGTCTTTATTAAGTAACTTTTAATATTAGAAAAATAAAACTCTTATAATTCTCTTTACAGCAAATATATAATATCAGTGCTTTGGCCATCTTAAGTTAAAGGCCCTTTATCATAAAATACATAGTTTTAAACTTTACTCAAATTGAATTTATAATCCCTATGACTTCCCTACCTATATATAACAAAAGAGTATAGTAAAATGAGCAAATACTAAACTATATTGATAATTTATCATTCTTAGTTTGTGGTTTTTAGAAACAGTACACGCACCTAATATATGTCGATTCCTTAGCTTATTAGTTGCAGTGTACAATGCAACAAAATACAAAATACATGCCTGGTGAACATTCGTTCATATCTACAAGACGGCAGCTAGAGATTAGGTTTCAATACTGACATATTTACCTACCCTACAAGCAATTAGCATTACATCATAATCTGCCATCAAGGCAACTTTTTTACACTGAAAAAATCAAAATAAAAACTGTCATTTGTAAACTTTTATACGAAATATAACTCTTCAAGTGGAAATAAAAAAAAATTTGTCTATTTACTATTGAATACACACAGGATTTCAATTTTCGTTATACTGAGAAAAAAAAGCTCTTTTGTGTAGGGAAAATAAGGCCTGGGCTTTGTCCCTGACCTTCTTTTTGCTCAAGACTACTACTGTACTATTTTGAACCACAGCTCCACTTTGAGCTTCTGTGGTAATTTAATGGAGACAGCTTTTCTACGCATGTGGTACCAAGGAATCGATCCCGGGTCTTTGTGGACGCCAGGCAGGCACTGTACCACTAGGCCAAACTCCCGGCCCTCTGGTACCGTTTAAAAACCCATTGGGTGAGCTTTGGGACAATGGCAGGGTGGAGTCCAGACCCGAGCACCTTCCTAACTGGCCACTTAGAACTTATTTCTCGTTTTGTGTTACAAACAAGGAAAAAAACCATTTTGGGCAGTATTGGGAATTGAATTCACAAGCCCTTTACCATTTATTAAGCCATGTTCTCTAAACAATGCTTTAAAGAAAAAAAAAAACAAACCTGTTCTGGCCCAGACAGGGTGTTTGTGCACACCTAGAATCCCAGCTAGCACCTGGGAGGCGGAGGAAAGTTCAAGGGCAGCCGAGGTCATATAGCAAGACTTTGAAAAACAAAACAACAAGCAAGCAAACAAAAACACTGCCAACCAGGCACTGTGGCTCATACCTATAATTCTAGTTACTCAGGGGCTGAGATCTGAGGACTGAAGTTCAAACACAGCCCAGGCAGGAAAGTCTGTGAGGCTCTTTTTCCTACTATTCACCAACAAGGACTATGTAAACTATTCAAATGATAATCATCTAGCAGGGCTGCAGATTACAATGTAGTAACAGCCACAATAGAAGATGGGAAATTAAAAACTGCCAGGTGAGGTGGCTCATGCCTGTAATCCTAAGAGGCTGAGATCCGAGGACTGCGGTTCAAAGCCAGCTCGGGCATTAAAAACCATGACACTCTCATCTCTTAACCATTAGAAAACCAGAAGTGGTGTTGTGGCTCAAGGGGTAGGGAGATAGCCTTGAGCTGAAGAGCTCAGGGACAGCACCCAGGCCCAGAATCCAAACCCCACGACAGAAAGAGAGAGAGGGTGGGGGGGAAGGGGAGGAGGGGAAGAAAGGGAAGGAGGGAGGGAGGGAGGGAGGGAGAGAGTGAGAGAGAGAGAGAGAGAGAGAGAGAGAGAGAGAGAGAGAGAGAGAGAGAGAGAGAGAGAGAGAGCGCGAGCACGCGCGCGAAACTGATTACTCAAGCCAAGAGTGCTGGCTCATGCCTGTAATCCTAGCTACTCTGAGACTGAGATCTGAGGATCATGGTTCAAAGCCAGCCCGGGCACTAAAAAAATCTGAGAGACTCTTATCTCCAATTAACACTAGAAAACCAGAAGTGGTGATGTGGCTCATGGGGTAGGGTGGTAAGCCTTGAGCTAAAGAGCTCAGAGGCAGTGCCCAGGCCTAGAGTTCAAGCCCCATGCCGGAAGGAAGGAAGGAAGGAAGGAAGGAAGGAAGGAAGGAAGGAAGGAAGGAAGGAAGGAAGGAAGGAAGGAAGGAAGGAAGGAAGGAAAGAAGGAAGGAAGGAAAGAAGGAAGGAAGGAAGGAAGGAAGGAAAATAAATTTATAAGACCTTCATGAAAAATGTTAAAAGAAGGAGCCTAAAAGCACTGAAGAAGGCTTAATTAAGTAACCAGAGAGATGGGTGAACCAGAAGCTAGTATTATGCTAGTGTCAACGCTCCATCACACCAATGCAATTCTAACAATTCCAACAGTTGATGAACTTGTCTATAAACTTCCTCAACTGACTCCATAATTAAATATGAAAGTGTGAAGAACCACCAAGAGTGAGGACAATGCTGAGAAAGGATAGAATAAAGGAATGTGCCTGCCAGAGGCCAGGTGTCATTTGCCAAACTAAAGTAATGGAAATTGGGCAGGTGTGAACATAAGACAGGACATGAAAAAGTCAAGTTGTTTTTGTTTTTTCCCCCAGCCTTGGGCTTGGGCTCAGGGCCTGAGCACTGTCCTTGGGTTTTCTCAAGGCCAGCCCTCTACCATCTGAGCCACAGCACCACTTCTGGTTTTTTTCTATGTATGTGGTACCGAGGAATTGAGCCTGGGTCTTCGTGCATGCTAGGCGGGCACTCTACCACTAGGCCAAACTCCTGGCCCCAGAACTCAGTTTTTAATAAACTGAACTGAACCCTTCTCTCTTATTATACACACAGTTTACCTCCTGGATGATTCAAGATGTGAGAGCAAACCCAGTCAGCTGTGGAAGACAACCCCATGAGATGAAAGAGTTGTCTTTGGCCATCTTGCCTCACCAGAACTCTGGTCAGAATGGAAAAGACTGGAACCCTTCAGTACCCGACCACATCTGGATACCAGTAGGTGAGCAGAGCACCCACGCAGTGACAAGTCACTAGGACAAGCAATGTCCAGCCTGGTGGTGAACTATGGCACCTCTGGGAGGGGCTCTGAAGGTTGCTGAACTAAGACACTGGACTCTCCTCAGTTCCCAGAAACACGAACACCTAGAGACCAATGTCCTTCCCACTTTCCAGATAAAGACATGCTCAGATGCTGAGCCTAGAAGCAGCGTGACACTTATCTCCAATTAACCACCAGAACCACCAGAAAAACGCAAGTGGCGCGATGGCTCAAAGTGGTATTAGCCTTGAACTGAAGAGTTCAGGGACAGCGCCAAGGCCCAGAGGGGATGACAAACCAGCTGGATGAGCCATGCCTCCCTTTACCACCCTGCACATACACAAGTGACACGTGACTCACAAACATACTTAAAGACCAGCCAGTCAGCTAGCACCAACAGGATGAGCCACCCCTACACATGCCACAGGGCACCAATGTGTCACCTACGGACTTGGAGGCTCCCCTGTCTGGACCCCTTACAGAATACTCCCTCCCCGCTCCCCGCCGCATTCACAGCCTGCATTGCAGATACAAACCCTGCTCTTACTCACCTGGATTTGGGTCTGTACTTGCTGAGTCCCAGCCAGTTTCTGGGCCTGTGATATGGGTGTAGTCAAAAACTGGGTTTTAAGGGCTGGCTGGGCAGCATATGCCACCTTCTGTTGTGGGCTCTGAGCAGCAATCTGTTGTGCAGTTAGCTGAAGAAAAGAGCAAAGACAGTGGATCAGAGCCACAGTGGATCAGAGCCAGGTAGAGAGGCCAGAGGTATAAAGGTATACCTCAGCGGTATTACACAAGCCAAGCACACACAGGCCTTCAGTTCAAATCCTTGAACCCGCGTAGCCATATGCTGAGGACCCCTCCCCACCACAGAGGTGCACACAGGTGAGACTCTGTGCAGAGGCCCATACCTTCTGCTGGACGGAAGTCTGGCCTTGGGCAACTTGTGGCTGGATGGCTTTCTGCTGCTGCACAGCCTGCTGCTTGAGCTTCAGCAGCTGCTGGACATGCACAGGCTGGGCCACGACGGTCTGCCCTGCAAGAGCAACTTTGTCAGGAGTCAGGCCCAGGGAGGCTCTGCTAAACTGAACTCCCTCCAAACAGGAAATGACGAGCTGTGGAACTGCACTAAGACAGCCAACACCAGCCCAACTACACTTAAGATAGCTTTAGGAATCAGAGAGTGAAATAGAGGCTGGGATAATGTCAGAATGCTAATTTGGGAAAAAACCTAGGCCCTGGAAATCTCTGTGGGAGGTTTAACTAAATGACAGTAGTCCTACGAGTGGGGGTGGAGGGTTGTCAGGACCAGAGGGGTACCCGGCCCATGAGGACAAGCACCTGCTGCTTTCTGAGGCTGCCCAATTGCCACGCTGATGCCTGCGACATTCATGGGCAGGGTTGTGACCCCAGGCGAGGACACGACAGCTGCGGGGACAGACACCACTGGAGGCTTCGCCAAGGCTACCTGAGCTGGCTGTGGGGTCTGTGTTTGCATCTGCCCTTGTGCTTGAAGCTGAGAAGTGGGAACCCGAGTCTAAATGGTAGAAAAAAGAAAAAAAAAAAAAAAAAAGGAAAAAAATTCATATCACTTTCAACATTTCTCAACAAGACATGAAGCCGCCATGAAAACTGTACAACGATTAATAACAAAGTTACAAGGTGGCAGTGTCACTGGGCGGGGTGGGGGGGGGAGGGAAAACCTACATGCTATAGAAAATAAGGAGTCATGAGGCTGGCCAGGCTTCTTTGCCTGCCATTAACCAATGCCAGAGGACAGGATTCACCTAATAGCCAGGCTCGTCAGCCTGGCTGCCATAGTCTCACTTCTACACACCAACCTCTCTGCACCTCACTAGTTAACCCAATCAGGCCCTGCGTGTACCCCGTCCCCTGACCTCTCCCGCCCACTCATCCCTCCAAGACCACAGCCAAGACCACTGGTTGTCTACCATGCTGCACCTGAGCATGCTTCTCCTTCGATTATGTTTTGAAGCTGCCTGGGGAAAGTTCACCTCGCTTCTAAGCCTACCAGGACATCTGTATCTGCAGGACAATCAACAGCATCCCACTAAAATGCAGAGGTGCTGCTGTTTTTGAAAACAAACATATCTACCAGGACTTACAAGCCGAGCCACCTGGAGGTTGGCCACTGTGGTGCCGGTGAGCAAAGCCCCAGGTCGTGGGGCCGTGACCGTGGTGAGCTGGGGGCTCTGCTGCTGTGGGGGCTGTGGGGCTTGCACTTGCACCTGTGCTGGCGGCTGTGGTCCAGGCTGAGCCTGTGGTGGTGGAGGCTGTGGTGGCAGCTGCATCTTTTGCTTCTGCATCTTGATGATGTGCTCCTGAAACCCAAATAAGGCACAATCTCTTTCAACTCAGTTGTTCCTTTGCCTCCCTCCATGAAGTAACAAGGTGCGTACTCACGGATACAAATCTCTCTGATGGCAAAGTGGCCACTTACTAGAAATCTGCATTTCATCAAGGAAACTAGTTGATTCTGACAAATCAAACCAGCAAGTTCATAGCCAATTTTGTAGATTTTTATCTCTCACAAATCATTTTAAATACGGAGCTGTTGAACTTATTAATATAAACCTCATATTTTTAGCTCAAAAGTATTTTTTAAAAAAATAAATGGCGGGACCGGGAGTTTGGCCTAGTGGTTAAAGTGCTTGCCTAGCATGCACGAAGACCCGGGTTCGATTCCTCGGTACCACATACACAGAAAAAAGCTGGAAGTGGTGCTGAGGCTCAAGTGGTAGAGCTCTAGCCTTGAGAAAGTCCAAGGACAGTGCTCAGGCCCTGAGCTCAAGCCCAGGACTGGTAAAAATAAAATAAAATTAAATTAAAAAATAAATGGCTTTGATTTTTTTTTTCCCCTTCCTGTCCGCTTGTGGTGCTGGAAATCAAATCCAAGGCCTTGCACATGCCACTGAGATCCATCCTCAGCTTAAGTGGCTTTTTCAGAAGAAAATTTATACTAAGTTGTTCTCGGCTATCTTATCTTTTTGGATATGAGAAATGAAAATGACTGTTAAATGAATGGAGAGAGTAGGGAGGAGGATAAAGGAACCCAGGTGAACAAACCGATAAGCAGGGCTCCTAGCAGCTGCAGGGTGAGAAATGGTTCTTGAAGCATGTTTGTCACTGCCTGTGTCCAAGCATATCAGAAGACTCTGGCATGGAATAGAGTCAGAGCCTAAGACTACTTACTAGACAATTTCCCACGAACGGGCCCAGAATTCCTGAGCATGGTAACTCTCTAATTTAGCACTACAGAAAGGAATTAAGGTCTTCAGAGCACGATGGAAAAATCTTCAAGCATTTTTTGGAAAATAGTATCTAAGTCCTATCTGGATCAACTTTGATCCAATAAGTTGCATTAAAGACAATAAAACATATTTCCCACCCAAAAGCAATTGCCAGAATTTGGCAAAATACACTTGGAGCTGGGTGCTGGAGGCTCACCCCTAGTTACTTAGGAGGCTGGAACTGAAGATCAGGATTCAAAGCCAATCTAGGCACAAAAGTCTGTTAAGACGCATCTCCTATTAACCACCAGAAAACTGTGAGAAGCCACTAGCCTTGAGCTGAAGAGGTCAGGGACAGTGCCCAGGCCAAGAGCTCAAGCCCCATAACCAAACAAAAACACTCTGAATTACACCATGTAACGAGGCACCGCCTTACAGACAGGCCACAAGCACTTACCGGAGCCAGCTTGCCCACGGCTTTAATTTGTGCAGGAGACTGAGCCTGGCCCTGGATCTGTGGAACCTGCACTTGGGAGGTCTGTTGCTGTTGCTGCTGCTGCTGCTGCTGCTGTTGCTGTTGCTGCTGCTGTTGCTGCTGCTGTTGTTGCTGCTGTTGCTGCTGCTGTTGCTGCTGCTGCCTGAGAAGCTGGAAGTGGGCAGGGGTGATGGTTTTTCCAGGAAGCTGAACTCCTGTGGCTGTAAAAGGTTTGTTCGTTAGACTTGCCCATCCTCGATCCTTCTGGGAAAACAGTGGATCCAACACAAACGAACACCAAGTCCCCTTACCTTGGGACACCTGGGTCACTAAAGACCGAGTTGGAGTCTGTACTGGTGTCAGGTTGGTAGTGACTACAGCTGAGGCTGTCACAGAAGTGACTGCTCGAACACCTTGGGTTGTTGCCATGGACACCAGGTCAGTGGTTGCAGTGGCAGGGGAGCCGACTGCTCGTTGCTGGGTATGGACAACTGGGGCAGGAGCGGGGGCTCCAGATGTCTAGGAAAGGCAATCACAGAAATGTATCAAGTTACTTCATGCGGCACTCCATTTGTAGGAGAGAAAAACGTTTCAGGCTCCAGAATGTATGTTCTGGAGCCTGTTTCCCCTCCCCACTCAGGTCAGTCATGGGGCTTGAACTCTGTTCCTCGCAGCTGTCCCTGAGCTCTTCAGCTCAAGGCTAGCTCTCTACCCCTTGAGCCACAGCACCACTTTCAGTTTTCTGGTGGTTAATTGGAGATGAGTCTCGGGGACCTTCCTGTGCCCAGGCTGGCTTTGAACAGCGATCCTCAGATCTCAGCCTCCTGAGTAATAGCTAGGATTACAGGTGTGAGCCACTGCGCCCTGTTTGGAGCTGTTTTTTTCACATAATACTAACAGCATATATTCCACAGAAATTGAAAAGCCAACTGCCCTTAGCTACAGAACAATGCTCTCACACAGTGACCGTATCAACCACAGACACAAATAAGTTCCACCCATGTGTCCATTTCTCCTCACTCACAGACCACTTGAGACCCAGGAGCACAATGGTCCGTGGACCAAGTGGACTAAAAAAAAAAAAAAAAAAAAAAAAAAAAAGAAAAAGAAAGTTCTTTTGGGCCAGGAGCGTGGCCAGGAGGCAGAGTGCTTGCCTAGCATGCACCAAGGCCCAGGTTCAAAGCATTCCCAAAGACAAGGGTCAGGCTCTGGGTCCAAGCCCCAGGACTGGCCAAAAAAAAAAAAAAAAAAAATGCAGCCCAGGCTGGCCTTAAACCCACAGGTGGATGTCACTCTGGCCTAAGGGACCTTGGGCAAGCCTTAGGGAAGTCAGGCCCACCTAGCCAAGCCATCTAGCCAAAACTCGGGTGGATCTGAGTCCTCTGTCCTCCATGCTGAAATCTACTCTTGAGGCAAACGGGGCTTCATTCATTCTTCTTTCCTTTCAATTACGGTCTGACTATCCTCTAATAACAGAGAGAGCTGGAACTGCAGGATTATCAGCTACTTCTTTTACAAAACGAAATAGCATAGCATCAGTACATTTCTTTTTTTGGGGGGGCCAGTCTCGGGGCATGAACTCAGGGCCTGGGCACTGTCCTTGAGCTTTCTCAAGGCACCACTTCCAGCCTTTTCTGTGTAGGTAGTGCCAAGGAACCCAGGGCTTTGTGCATGGTAGGCCATGCACCCAGTCCTATCAGTACTCTCCTTACCAATGGAATACTCAAAAAGCAGCTCACTACCTCAGGATACAAAGGAAGTGGGGACACACAGGTCAACTCACAGCCAAGGCTCCAGGGGCCACAGGTGAAGCGAGGCGCTTGTTAATGGACTGGAAGGCGGCAGCCGGCACACCTGCTATGGTGTTAACAATCACATTTCCACTCACGGTGCCTGCAGAGGAAGTCGTTTGTGAAACAAGAGGAACACCTCCCCTAAACCAAAACCAAAACCAACAACTGCTCCCACTTGAATACTGTACTCTTCTCACCTGCTGGTATGCTCGTCCCAGTAACTGATGTTTTAATGGTTCCGGCCTAGTTAAACAAGAAAACGTGAATTTCAGGCCAAACAAACTTTCCCTGGCACAAGCCCTCCAAAGCGATCCATTTTATCAAGAGCTAGAGCCAAATTCACAAGCAATTACACAACCATCCAGGGCTTCTTCCAGCCTTGCCTCTGCATCCCGTTTCCTGGGCATGCTGTCTTTTGTCACCTGGCCTGACCACACAGGGCTCTGTGCCTCTTTCCTGTGGCTCAGGTCTCAACTCAAGTCTCAAAGGCTCTTCCTAACCAACAAGGCACCATCCAACTTGAGCCCTTTCTGGAGCACTTAAAATGATTTCGGTCTACTCTCTAGTGCTCTTACATGGAATATAAACTCTGAATTCTATCCTGTTCAATGCAGTGGTCTTTGCACAAAGACAGTCTTTAGAAAATGTGTCATTTAAATGAACAAAGAATGTTGTCCAAAGGCCAGGTGCGGTGGCTCTGTTAATCCTAGCTACTCAGGAGGATGAGATCTAAGGATCATGGTTCAAAGCCAGGGACTAAAGTCCGCGACACTCCCATCTCCAATTAACCACTAAAAAACTGGAAGTAGCACTGTGACTCAAGGGGCAGGGTGGTAGCCTTGAACTGAAGAGCTCAGGGATAGCACCCAGGTTCAGAGTCCAAGCCCTATGACTGACTGGAAAAAAAAAATGTTGCCCAACTACATTAAAAATATTCCATAGAGGGCCGGGAGTTTGGCCTAGTGGTTTAAGTGCTTGCCTAGCATGCGCGAAGACTTGGGTTCGATTCCTTGGTACCACATACATACAAAAAAGCTGGAAGTGGTACTGAGGCTCAAGTGGTAGAGCTCTAGCCTTGAGAAAGTCCAAGGACAGTGCTCAGGCCCTGACCTCAAGCCCAGGACTGGCAAAAAAAAAAAATATTCCATAGACACCAAGAAAAGTAAGATCATGTCATTTTCATGAAAATAAGGCAAGCTCAAATAGCCAATGTTGCATGTTCTTGCTCATTTGTGGTAGCTAGACTTAAAGGACATACATATGCCTGTTATCCCAAATACACGTAGACACACACACAGAGAACGTGACCCTAACTATGGGATTCTTTATGAGGGAGAGGAAAAAGAGGAAAAAAAATGATGAAGGGTGACTTTTGAAGACGGCATAAGGAATCCCAATGAAAAGTATTGATCGACAGGGTAACAGATGCGTGGAGAGAAAAAATAGAGGGCTATCTGCTTATAACACACATTCATCTGAAATGCCATGATGAACCCTTTGGTACAGTTAATATACACTGAAAAAAGAATGACAAGAAAGTAATACAGGTTATTCTTGGAGGAGTGGGGAGAATCAACAGGCGGGGAAGAGAGTAAATGACAGTGAATGTGGCTGAAGTAAAGTAAGGTGATAGGGGTGAGTCCCACAGGCTAAACTGAACCTGTGTTTGGAGACATCACTATGAAACCACCTTGCACAACTAACATATGCTACTTTTTTCCCCATCATAGTCAGATATACTTTAAGGAAAAAAAAAAAGGCAGGGAGTAACTCTATGTTTCCTTTTTCCCCACACCTGGCCAAACCCAAAGTGCTTCCTCAATTTGGTATTGAACCTGTTCTCTGAAAGTATGATATTCATGTGTGATTTCTGTCTGTATGACAAGCTAGCTTACCACATGTGACATGCAGTAAAGGAACACTCCAGGACATAGTAGAGGAACACACTAGGGTACTGATGTCACAGTGATAGGTTTTACAGCTTGTCCTTTTTGTTCCTCATGCTTATCTGTGCACTTCACGGCTTGGCTATGTGATTAGGCCCCACGTGTGCGACTCCCTGGGAAGGGGTGGCAGGTCCTCAAAGGGAAGATGGCTGGCTTTAGCCCCGTTTACACACTGGCACAGAACTCCTTCTCGAGGCATCCACACAGAATGAAGGGGATGGGCTCACTTCCCTCATGGTTCTACAGGATCGAGGTTCTTCCAAGCTGCAATCCCTGCACTTCAAGAGCAGCCTACTTCTCCCAACTCACAAGGTGATATGACTCTAAGCCTTGCAGGAGGGTATCAGAGCCAGGTGAAAGCACCTGCTTCCCTGTCTCCTCAAAGAGGGTGATCTGCAGACCATGTCAAGGAACAGGAGCTCTCACCAGCACTGCAGCGCTGCCCACGGTTGTTATTGTAGGCTGCCCCTTTGGTGGGGCCTGTACAGGCTGTGGCTGGGCTTGGGCTGGGGCCTGGGCCTGGGTCTGGACAGCAGGTGGCCCTGCTGGGGGCTGGCTGGCTGCTGCCTGTGGCTGGGGTAGAGGAGGCGGTGGCGGCTGCTGTGGAGGTGGTGGAGGCTGTGGCTGTGGCTGTTGTTGGGGGGGTGGTTGTGCCACAGCTGGCTGTTGTGCTTTCTGCTGATCTGCCAAAGCCTAGAAGGGTCAAGGGAAAAGAGATGCCGTTAGAGGAGGGGGACCAGCCTGGACAAGACTGTATGACTGCAACACAGTCCTGAGAGCACAGCCCACCACCACACACCTTTTTTTCTTTTGCAATTCGCTCTGCACGGAGAGATGCAACCTGAATGGGAGGCAGGGGCTTGTCATAGTTGATTCCACTGAAAGATGAATGCAAAAGTTAAAAATATAGTAGAGTCCCCTCATCTACAGTTTCAGTTACCTGTATCAACCAAGGAACTAAAGTGTGACATGGAAAATTCCAGAACTATAATTTCATTATAAAGCAATTGTTTCTGTTTGCCAATTCCTGACTTGAACTCAGGGCCTGTGCACTGTCCTTGGGCTTTCTGAACCCCTTGAGACACAGCACCACTTCCAGCTTTTTCTATGTATGTGGTACCAAGGAATCAAACCCAGGTCTTCATGCATGCTAGGCAAGCACTCTACCACTAGACCAAACTCCTGGTCCCTATAAAATTAATTGTTATAAAAATAATTTAAGCCTGTGGCTCACGTAGTAAAGCTCTGGCCTTATGGAAAGCCAAAGGGCAGTGCTCAGGCCCGGAGTTAAAGCTTCAGGATTGGCCTTCCCTCCCCCCCTCCAAATTAAACCAGGTGCAGTGGATCACGCCTGTAATCCTAGCTGCTTAAGAGGCTGAGATCTAAGGATCGTGCTTCAAAGCCAGCCCAGGCACTAAAATCCCTGAGACTTATCTCCAATCAATCACTAGAAAACTGCAAGTGGCACTGTGGGTAGGGAGGAAGACTTGAGCTGAAGAGAACAGGGACAGCGCCTAGGCCCAGAGTTCAAGCCCCATGACTGACCAAAACCAAAGAAAAACAACAAAAGCAAAACCAACAAAAAACAAAAACAATTTATTCCTTTTTGTTTTGTTTCACTTGGTTGTTCTGTCAGTCCTGGGGCTTGAGCGCAAAGCCTGGGAAGCTGTCCCTAAGCTTCTTTTGCTCAAGGCTAGTGCTCTTACCACTTGAGTCAGCAGTTCCACTTCTAGCTTTTCTGGTAATTTAGTGGAGGTAAGAGTCTCAATGATTTCCTGCCAGGGCTGGCTTCAAACTAAATCCTTAGATCTCTGTTCCTAACGTAGCTAGGAATATAGGCGTGAGCCACTGGAACCTGGCAATGTATCCGGTTTACAATACACACCGGGTAGTATAGGATCATAACTGTCCCACTCCTTCCAGCCCAGGACAGGGACTGCCCTTAGTCCAGGGTCTACCCACGATAGGCACCTGCCTGTCAGTTACTCAGTCTTGGACTCTTGTCACCAGGCTGACTGTTGCTGAATCATAGGCTTATGTTCAAGTAATTTTTATTTTGTTTAATAATGGCCCCAAAGTACCACTTGTCACGATGCTGGGAATTAGTTTGTGTCAAAGAGATGTTGTGAAGTATTTAAGTGAAAGTGTTAAGATTTTTTTTACTTAGGAAAAAGCCTAACAGCTGAGTATTGGTGGCTCACGCCTATAACCCTAGCTTCTCAGGAGGCTGAGATCTGAGGATCATGGTTTGAAGCCAACCAGGGCAGGAAAGTCTGTGAAACTCCCCCTACAACCAACCTACCCCCAGCCAGTCCTGGGGTATGAACTCAGGGCTGGGCACTGTCCTTGAGCTTTCTTAAGGCCAGCACTCTACCACTTGAGACACAGTATTACTTCTGGCCTTTTCTGTGTATATGATACAGAGGAATTGAACCCAGGGCTTCATGCATGCTAGGCAGGCACTCTACTAATAGGCCATGCTCCTGGTCCCCCTGTGAGACTCTAATGTCCAATTAGCCATCAAAAAGTTGGAAGTGTAGCTGTGGCTCAAAGTGGTACAGTGCTATCCTTGGGCACAAGAAGTTTCAGGGACAGAATCCAGGCCCTAAGTTCAAGCCCCCGGACTGGCACCCACCCACCCATAGCGAATACGCAATGCTATCTGCAGTTCCAAGCATCCACTAGCAGGCGCTGCCCCGCACAGGGCTATGCACCAATGATCCCAGGAAATACCCGCAGTCACCAATGAAATCACAGTCTGTTTCCAGCTTCCCCACCACCGCCTGGACAAGTGCTTCCAACCGACATAAAAACACGCCTCTCTCACAAGTACCCCAAACACCATGCTTTTCACCTGCTACATGGCAGGCGTGAGTCCATCTGTGTGGGACTTCTGCCAAACCCACCTCTGGCTCCTATTCCTGGCCGCATGGTTTGCTATGTCCACAGGGAAGGTCTCCCGTCTAGTTCACACCCTCCTTTCCTAAAGAAGTACCTGAATGACCCCCAGAGTACCTGCAGACCTTTACCCTAACCCACAGTCTGCCTTGTGTGTACGTGCTTCTCCTTGTGCTCAGACATGTCTCTATCTGCTCCCTCTGTGAGGACCACATGCTCCTCTTTCATAGTAGGTAAAAAGAGAAAAGACTAGTGTCTGTCATGCTACTACCTTAGTCTGTGACCAGTCCATGAACCCTGATGATGGACTCACTCACCACTTCACCTGACATGGTCTGATCCAAACCTCTAGAGGCATTAGATCCCTGTACTCTGTGGTACAGATAACAAATGAAAAACACATGGCACCTCAGAAGGCAACCTGCACTGCAAAGAGAAAAGGGCCTGCGAGTTTCAGCAGGATGCCACTCCTTTGGAGGCAGGGTTCTGTGAGGCCAAAAGTCAGGGCCTTGGTTGTACAGGAGGAGCGGCTGGAAGAAGCCACTACAGACTCTCAGCAGATGCTGAGCGGCCTCACCTTGACAATGACTGGTCTTGCAGCTCTGTGGAAAGGAGGTCTAGAGTCCAGAAGGAAACGGGTGACTAAACAGGGGTGACCAACATGACCATGGCAGTGGCGGAGCCTGAGCCAGCGTACACAATATGGTCAAACCACATGCTTAGCACTCAGATTCCACAACTCAGCGCGCTCTGTTTCCCTTCCCCTGGTTTCACTACCCAGTGACTAGTACACTTTTCCACATGTCTGTTGTTTGGCCTGGCCATCTTGACAGCAGGAGACCTCAATCTCCCAGGCCCAGGTGCCGCACCACTCCTGGTTGGGCTTGGGAGATACTTGCCATTGGTATGGGAAGAGTTCACTGAACTTATTGCACTTTCCTGGACATGAAGACAGACACATTTCAACAGAGAAAGACATGCGTCACACACAGAATTACCTTTCTGCCAACACTGAGGCGTGCTTGGGGTTCTTCTGAAAGGGGTTCATGCCAAGCCTACAGCACAGAAAAGGAGACAGCAATTACAAACAAAGGAAGCAGGTAAGGAAGGCAAATCCTCAGCACCCAGCCTCTCCTTCCTCACAGCCACTACAATCCCAAGGAGAAGAGCCTGAACGCACAGAGGTTTGATGGGAGGGCTCCTCTTGCCAGCAGTCATCTTCATCAGGTCAAAGTGGTTCGTATATAGCTGGGTGTGTGTTGCATTCTCATCCTGAGCGTAGATCTGGCTTGTGCGGAGTGGACGGTTGTTCTTACTCTGAAACAAAATGGACAGGAACCCATGGAGACTGGACCATAGGCTTGACAGCTGACTGTTTGGGAAACAGCGTTCATTGACTCTTGGAAACCTGCGGCTAAGCCCCACATGGCTCTACCCATTTCTGCCCCATCCCTTCTTCTTGTGGCTGCCCTTTGCTGGCAGCTGGCATGATATCCCTTAATGTGTGGGAACCTTTGTCAGGTGAGCCTCACGGTGACCCCAAGGGGAAACTTATTCCATCCGCTGAGGAGAGAAAGGTTACACCAAGCACTTGGGTCACACAGCAGGTAAGGGGAGGAGGGCAGCTGTAAGAAAGCCCATGGGGCATGAAGTGGGCAGTGCCAAACCCCACAGGCCCCTCCTCTTTCTACCCACAGTAGAAAGGTGACATTCAGGAACTGATCTAAGTATGCCTCCTGGGGACAATGGCTTTATTTGTGCCTGGTAATCTCTCCTGTATAAATCCCATAACTAAACAAGGCTTAGTTCAACTACTGCCTACTTGAGAGCATACTCGCTCCAAAGCCACCTTAGCATTCCATATCATTTAAAAGTGACTCCCTCACCTATGGAGAGAAGCATGGTATCAGATCTGTGGAGGTCACAAAGGTCAGTAAGGAGGTAGGTGAAGAGCTCAGAGCTCTTTCTGTTTCTCAGTATCTCTACACTCTGACCAATCCATACCTGGAGTCCCTGCCAGAGTGCAAGCAACACAGTGCACGTCAACACAGTGACACAGTCCCAGTGTAGGTGTGCTGTATGTATGCATGCACACACATGTGGACACACAAGTAGTCTCTTGCTACAGAACTGCTTTAACTTCAGAGGGAATGTCAAGGAAAATCAGAGGAGAAAACCAGTGTGCAAGGTGACAGCGTCCACTTTCTGAGCATTGTTCACTATATGGAGCATTCATTCGCCTATGAAAACAGAACCAGGCAAAAGGGAAGCAGGAGCAAGAAGAGTAATGTCAGGTGCATTAGGTACACCACTGGAGAAGGCCCAAGCCAGAGGCAGGAAGGACTCTGTGTTCTGTGAAGGAACCTGTTAGCTTTGGTGGTGACTGGCTCTCGGGCTAGGTACAGGCTGTCCTACCCACAGCTGCTACTACCACATGCCCAGCTACCATGGTTCAAGGCCTCAACAGGGCGTGAGCAACTGGGAAGATGTCCCCTACAGGACTGAGAGCTGTGGTATGGTCCCCTTAGGTGAAGAAGCCAATCCTCTACGTACAGGAATAAAAGGCACTTGATAAAATCTTAGGCTTCGGAATTCTGTGATCACTAAAATACAAACTCATTCTGAATTTCGTTCTATGCTCCTTTCCAGAGGATCTTAAACAAAGCTTTTCAACTCATTCAGAACATCTCCTTCATACCTTATAAATATTTTGTGCCTTTTTCTTTGGATTAGCTTCACAAATCAGCTATAAGAGAAGAAAAAATTTTAGCTTTATTTTTTTTCCATATTAAGGTAACGGCTATTATTATCAATGCTTCCAAAACATAAAAAAGTGAATGTGAGATTTCAGGGAGTCTTAATGTGGAGCACCACAAAATGGTATCATGAGGAAAACTTGCTTTTTTATTCTGAACAAAAAAGCAAACAAATGCTTTATTCTAAGACAAGTGTTTCTGAAATGAGAACTGAGATGACTGAAGGCGTGGTCACAGAGCTGTGGTGTGAACATCACGTGGAGGCATACCAACCCACAATCCTCACAAATTTAACATGGGGACTAGATGTCTGCCTCTGCGGAGATGGCTGTAGCCCCTGTGCTGACAGGACACTGCGGGTGGAGGGGTGGGGAGCACACTCAGAGGGTGCAGGGAGAAAGGCAGTGTTCTTTGCACACTTGCCATGGCACCTGTTACTGGAAGTGGAGCAAGACCCCCCCCCTCCAAGTGTGCATGACATTTGTAATGCTGGTGCGACAGAACCTACAGACTTTGAGCTGAGGAGAGACTAGCAGCTGTGTGGCAAGAGGAGGGAGGTGTGTGAAGAAAGCCAGATGGAGAAATGGAAGGAGACAAATTCAGCTGAGTGGAGAAAAAGCCGACTGAAGGCTTGCATGTCCTGAGCAGCAGAGCTGACTCATTTGGGCCAGGATGCAAACCACAGCCGGCTTCTTCAATGAAAGACACGATGGTTCAGCTGAGCTACAAGTAAACGAACATTGGCAGTACTCATAGTTAACCCTCAAACAGACTTGTCAAACCACCGATTTGGCACCAAACAGCAGAAGTCATCAGAAGATTCTTCTTTAAAAGTAAGCTAATCATTATGACATCCAAAACTCTCTTTAAAATTAAAAAAAAAAAAATTGAGCTGGGGTTGGTAGGGTGTGTTTGCCTAGCATGCTCAAGAAACGGAGCACAATCCCCCATATTGCCAAAAATAAAAACCAAAAGAAAAGCTACAATTTGGGTGATACAGTTTTGCAAGTGGCAGCGGCAGCACAGCTGTTGGTATCAGGTTGGGTCTGCTGCTAACAATCTACCGGGATCCTAACGAGTGCGACATCCATCTCTCCAGGGCTGCATGCCAGGCACAGGGAGACCCGAGGCTCGCTGCATGACGCTGCGGATCCCACCATAGCCCTCAGGGACAAAGAAGCTACCCAGAGAACGCCCAGCAGGACACGGGCCAGCATCACAGGCTGTGAGCACTGCGCAGGCCTTCGTCCTCCCAGGAAAACCTAGGAGGCCAGGCTCACCTTCCCTTCCTCTCTGGGAATGATGACATTCTCATAACGGTTGCGGCACTGCTTGGAAGAACGGTAGATTCGGCTGCAGGAGTTGACAACATCACTGACAAGGTCCCAGTTAGGTGTGTGAGCAGGTGAAACAATTGTGAGGTTCAAGGGCAGCTCAAGGAGCTGCTTTACAGCCTGTAGGACAAGGTTTTAGATCCAACAAGTTAAGAAGTCAGTCTTTCTTCTGTGTCAACAAGAGTCCCCACAAGGTAAGCACATTAGCACGACTCAACAAGCACTTGGATTCTCCCAGAGAAGGTATGAGTGCTTCTTACCTGCAGCAAGGCCCAGTCCTCACCAATGAGCCACTCAGGACTGTCCTGGGCAGGCTCTCCAGAGGGCTTGACGCAGGTGGGCAGAGGTTTAGCAAAGGGTGTCTGCTGCTTCAGCAGCAGGTTCTTCTTCTGCTCTTTACCTTCACGTCGGATCTTCAGCATGCCTGGGGTTGCCCGATCGAACAAGGATCGTGGTGGGACAACTGCCTCACCATGCCGCTGCTTCTTCTTTCTCCCTGTGGCTAAACAGGGGTGACTTCAGAAAAATAAGACCCTGCACCAGCAGGGAAGAAAAGAGGAAACAAGAGAGCAGCCAAAAGGCACTCACACCTTGGAAGCACCCACTAATTACTTTGAATTTACTATTTTGCTTTTTCCTGAGATAGCTGGCCTGAAATACAGGATGATCCATCCTCCTGGCTGCTGGGATTGTAAGTTTACTATTAACAAGAGCTACAGCCATGAACCCCTCACTAGAAATAGCAGGGGAAATGTATATGGTATGAGAGGGGGACTGATGGGGTATGGCTTCCTCTTCTCCACCCCACAGAGAGGAAGAACCATAGCAACTTGGGACCTTCCATTAAGCATAGCAACTCATAAAACTGTAGTCAAAAAGCCAGGGAAGGGGTGACACTGCCCAAGAAGAAATGTACTCTTTACCTGACTTATAACTATAACCCCTCTATACATCACTTTTTGGGGTTTTTTTGGCCAATCCTTGACTTGAAATCAGGGCCCGAGCACTGTCCTTGGGCTTTCTCAAGGCTAGAGTCCTACCACGTGAGCTTCAGAACCACTTCCAGCTTTTTCTAGGTATGCCAAGGAATCGAATCTGGGTCTTCATTCATGAGCACTCTACCACTAGGCCGAACTCCCGGCCCTGCACATCACTTTTATAACAACAACTTAACATTTTTTCAAATAAATAAAACCCCACAGTAACACACCTGAGGGGTCTGTTTTGTGCCGTTTGCGCTCCTTCCTCACATACACAGGGGGAAGCTTAGCTTCTGGGATGGGCGTGGTTTCATACATGAGACACATAACCGAGTCAATGTAGATGTCATTGTCATCCTGAGGAGGAGTAGGTGGGGTCCAGAGCTGAAAAGAGAAAGAAAGTCCCATGAGTGGCAGAGCTGCATGAACCTGGAAGTTCAGGAGCACAGGACGAGGAGCTACATACCGGCATGACTTCTGTCTGTCCATCAGCATCTTCATAGACATATTCCTATGGAAACATGGCCAAATTTAAAACTCAGAATGTCTTGGTCTCATGCTCTAAGTAACAAGTTATGTATTTATACACGTACTAACTCTTCTAGGTGAGTCTGATAAGTATGAGTGTAAGATTCTTTTTTTCCCATGTTTTGTGTTGAGGGTTGACTTTCAACAGATCTCAGTGAGGGGCCCAGAGTTTGGCCTAGTGGTAGAGTGCTTGCCTGGCATGTACAAAGACCCAGGTTCAATTCCTGGTACCACATCCACAGAAAAAGCGGGAAGGGGTGCCATGGCTCAAGTGGTAGAGTTCTAACCTTAAGAAAGCCCAAGGACAGTGCTTGGGCCCTGAGTTCAAGGTCCAGAACTAGCCAAAAAAAAAAAATATCTCAGTGAGGGAGCAAAACTCCAACTGTCTGTGAGATTTTAAAATGAATTTTACTTGCTACTAGCAATGTAACTGAGAAGACCAGCATCTAAGTGAAGATCCCAACCAGCAGGTGAGTTATAAAGAAACTGCTTTCAGAACGTGAGCTAGGTGTGAATACGAATGACAAGCCAAGTGAGCTGAGAATTAACACTTGGGACAGAGGTAGACACAAGCGGTACCATGCAGTAGGCATCCTCCCGCGTGTAGGTGAGGAGCTCGGCCTCTTCCTGCTCCTGCTGCAGCTGGACCTCCCTCTGCTGCAGGCTCTGGGCATTGCGGGACTCCCAGGCTCTCATGGATGTCATCACTATGTCCTGGTAGAAAGAGCATCAGGAAAGACATTTTCCAGATCAGAACCAGAGGGTCTGAACTTCTGCTGGCTGGCTCTTCCTCAGGCATCAGCCATAAAGAATGTCTCACAGGTCTCTCTGTTACACAGACTCGACTTCTTCCTCTCTGTCTCTGATACAGGACCAAGACACTGAGGTTAGAATGGACACCATAGCTGTCTGGGCAAATGTTCCAAGTCCTCCTCCTAAGTGAGTCTCATACTGCTAGGCTTTGGTTTTATGGCTTAATTTAATGAAATCACATTTACTTCAAGTCAAAGTTAGCAATGAAAATTTTGAGACTGAAGTGATTAAAAATAGATTTTCTTACCTCACTATTTCTCTCTTTTTCTTGCTCGATGGTTGCATGGAACAATTCCAAGTAATTCAGAGCATATTTTTCAATTGGTGTCAGCTATTAAAAAAAAAAATGTGTTTTGAACATGGTAAAGAGCAAGTTAATAAAGATCCATAAAACCTCTTACAAAATCCTTTCAACAATATTTGAATCCAAAAAGTTACTGTTCATAGTTAAATAAATAAGCAATATCTTACAAAAAGTTCCAAATTTAATAAATTAGCTTTGAAGGAAAAAAAGCTCCAAACCTGTTCCATAAAATCAGCCAGCTCCTCTAACAGTGATGGCTCCTCATCACACTGAGAACCATCTGAGTCTGAGAACATGACACCAGTGCTCGAAACAGGTACCGCCTCCTCTGCACACCTCTGCACATCCTCCTCCAGATTCTCAATGCTCTTGAGGGCCTAAGGGGATTTTGCATTGATTACTGAGATATACTTTTTCTGTTTGTTTTTTTTTTCCGGTTCTGGGGCTTGAACTCAAGGCATGAGCACTGTCCTTGAGCTTTCTCAAGGCTAGTGCTCTACCACTTGAGCCACAGCACCACTTCCAGGCCTTTTCTGTGTGTGTGGCACTGAGGAATCGAACCTGGGCCTTCCTGCATGCTAGGGAAACAAGCACTCTACTGCTAGGCCACACTCCTGGCTTGAGATAATACTTTCTAAATGAAGGGGTTCATAAGGTCAATGTTAACACTTGCCTGGTAAGCAACAGTTAGCCTCTACACGGAGATCCTTATGTGCATTTGTGTCACACCAAGGCCTTAGAGAAAATCTGGGCACAGTAGTGCATATCCTGGATCACAAGTTCCAGGCCAGCCTAGGTTACATAGTAAGTTCCAGGCCAGCGTGGATTGTACTCAAGACTAGGATTCCACTGAGCCACAGATCCACTTTATTTTTTGGTAATGTATTGGAGAGAAAGAGTCTTGCAGGTCTGAGAATGTGGTTTAGTGGTAGAGTGCTTACCTAGGATTGGTGGAAAAAAATAAAAATAAAAAGCACTAATGAAAATAGGGAGGCAGATCTCCAGTATTCCCTGTATCCTCTATTTCTTCTTTCTCCTCCTTTTTTTTTTTTTTTTTTGAGGGGGGAGTGGTTACCAACCCTGGCGCTGTGTCTGACCTTGTCTGCTCAAGGCTAGTATTCTACCACTTTAGCCGCACATCTACTCCTGGTGGTTAACTGGCAGGAAGAGTTTTGCAAATTTTGCCAGGGCTGGCTTCCAACCACAGTTCTCACATCTTAGCCCCTTGAGTAGGTAGGATTATAGGTCTGAGCCAATGGTGCCTGCTCCTTTACACCTCTTTACCATACTGCACGGATGGGAAGAAGGGAGGCAGGCTATGAATTGGGTGAGTTTATAGATCAGCAAAGAGTCAGAACTGAATACTTCGGAGTCCTGGCAAGTAAGGGGAAAGCCACACTGAGGAAGCATGTATGATCAGGACCAAATAGCACGTTCCTCATCAAAAGAGCCTTCATTCTCACCTCTATGAAAGGCCTTGCAATCTTCGGTGCGATGGTTTCACTCACAGAAGGCTCCTGAGAAAGCACCACAAACTCCTCAGCTCTTACTGGAAAGCCAGCATCATCCATGGGAGAATAAACCTCAAACAGCTCCTGAATAGTTCGCTGAACATTTTAAAAATAGCACATTATTCCCCAGAAACAAAGATGTGCTGCAATACACACACACACACACACACACACACACACACACACACACACACACACACACACACACACACACACACACGCCATGGTGTGAACGCAGGGCCTGGGTGCTGTCCCTGAGCTTCTTGGCTCAAGGCTAGCATTCTACCACTTGGAGCCACTACACCACTTGTGGTTTTCTGGTGGTTAATTGGAGGTAAGAGTCTCACTGCACTCAGAATGTGGCTTAGTACTCTACCACTTGCCTAGTGTGAATGAAGCCCTAGGTTTAATTCCTCAGTACCATATAAATAGAAAAGGCCAGAAGTGGTGATATGGCTAAACTACTAGCCTTGAGCACAGAGAGGCTCAAGGATAGAGCCCAAGCCCTGAGTTCAAGTCCCAGGATTAGCAAAAAAATGAAAACAAAACAAAACAAACCCCAGAGTCTTAGACTTTCCTGCCATGGCTGGCTTCAAACTGATCCCCAGATCTCATCCTCCTAAGTAGCTAGGATTATAGGCATAAGCTACTAGCCCCTGGCCAAAATGAAATCTATTATTATCAGTGGTGGGGCTTCAACTCTGAGGCTAGCCCTTACCACTTGAGCCACAGCACCATTTCCAGTTTTCTGGTGATTAACTGGAGAAAAGTCTCAAAGTCCCAGGCTACCTCTGACCCTTGAGCTTCAGATCTCAGCATCCTGAGGAGGGAGGATTACAGGTGTAAGCCACTGGCATCTAGCTCAAAAAAAGTAATCTTATACTTAAAAGCTTGAGACTTGCATAGAGACTATGTTCAAACCCCAATACTGTCTCACACACAAAAATTTTAAAAATACATTTCTTTAAAAAAAGGAAAAGGGATAGGAAAAGTGAGGGAAAGGGGAGAACAATTCTGTTCCTCACCCTGAGGTGTGAGGGAGGAATGAGAAAAGGTTTCACTGTGTAGCCCAAGCTAGCCTTGAACTCATTATCCTACTGCCTTGGTCGCACAGATGCTGAAATTATAGGTCCATATCCACGTCCAAATTCCCAAAGAATTTTTTTTTTTTTTTTCCCAGTCCTGGGCTTGAGCTCAGGGCCTGAGCACTGTCCTTGGACTTTCTTAAGACTAGGGCTTTGCCACTTGAGCCTTTGCACCACTTCTGGCTTTTTTCTATGTATGTGGTACCGAGGAATTGAACCCAGGTCTTTGTGCATGCTAGGCAAGCACTCTACCACAAGGCCAAACTCCCAGCCCCCAAAGAAAAAATTTTGGGGGGTGGGGACTAGTTCTGGGGCTTAAATTTAGGGCCCAGATGCTATTATTGTTCCTTAGCTTTTTCATTCAAGGTTGGCACTGTACCACACTTGAGTTACAGCTCCAAAATCTCCTGGACTTTCCTGGCTGGGCTAGATTCAAACCACGATCATCAGATCTCAGCCTCTTGAGTTACCATGATTTATAGGTGTGAGCCATCAGCAACCAACCCAAAGAATTCTTAACAGAAAGGGGTTGTGGGTGTGGCTTAGTTGGAAGAGCACTAGCCAATGGGTGAAATTGTCGGTTGCCACGTTCAAGTCCTGGTCTCAGACCTAAACAAACAAACAAACAAGCAAATGAAATACCTGAGTTAAGAATGCCATTGAATAGTCGTTTCCCTGAGCAGCCACTTCTCGAATCAAATCTTTAGTCCCATTTTTCAACAATTTCTCTTCAATAGAATTGCCACTTACAAGCCTGTAACAAAACACAAAAATACATACATACACAGTGACAATTAAATCATCAGGATACATAGGAATAGGCTAGAGATACCTGGATGTCAGCTAGAGAAGCAGCGTCTGCCCATAACTGGTGAGAACTTGCTAGGCTGCCAGCACTCAGTCTCCCTCCAACCGTAGCTCCTTGAAAGCCTGGTGGGTCTCCACACTGCTTCACATGGGCTTCCTCTGCCTGGCACTCTCCCTTCCCGTGTCAGTCTCCATTTGGAAATGTTCCATTTAGTCCTTCTGGACTCACCATGAGCATTTCTGTCTTCTTTCAACTTTCTCTGATCCCACGAGTAAAGATAAGCACTACCCTAATTGCTGCTTCCATTCTAATCTAACTTGGACATTTTTTACCTGAGGTAAAACACATAGGTGTTCCAGGCATTCAACTCACATATCAGACAATGCACAACCTTCCCAGAGCAGCAACAAGGCCCACCTGATTACTTCCCCACAATGCTTGTTTGAATGCTAAAATCCAGAAAAGCTCCAACAATATTAACAAGTTTTCACGAGAATGTTAAGAGATGGAGTTTTCCCATAAAAATCCTGAAATAAGTATTCTAGCTAACAAGTCTACCAAGGAGCATGGAGCAGAGTGACAATCCAGGTGCTAGGGAAAATGAAACAAAACGACTCAAGCCTTGATCCTGTTAATGCACGACTACTGCAAATGACTTGCTTATGTAACAGTGGGAGGAAGGAGAGAACCCACCTCAATCCTGCTCATTCTGAAATAACACTGAAATGAAATGTTTTCACTGACCACAGTTTGCATAAACACAGGAAGATGGTATCACCTTCTATGTGTGATGCCATACATGAAGTGAGCAACCTTTTTTTTCTGGCAGTACCTGGGCAGGTGCTTTACCACTTCAACTACTGCCCAGCACAAAGGGATAATTTTTTTTTTGGGGGGGGGGGCAGTCTTGAAGCTTGAACTCAGGGCCTGTGCACTGTCCTTGGGCTTTCTCAAGGCTACTGTTCTATCACAACACCATTTCCGGCTTTTTCTATGCATGTGGTTACCAAGGAATCAAACTCGGATCTTTGTATACGGTAGGCAAGCACTCTACCACTAGGACAAAGTCCCAGCCCACAAACTAATGTTTTAAATTGCTATTGTAAGTCCTGTGAAGAGTAAAGAGGTGCCTTTTTAAGCAGACACCCTTGCATTTTACCTGCTTTTCTGGCCCCTTCCTCCAGGGGGCCAGTGCTGGGGAGGGAGTCTGCCTGTCACAGGAATTCCTTGGTTCCTATTTTGTGCCATGTGAATACAGCTACAATAAAAGTCCATCCCGACTCCCCCCCCCCCCCCCCCAGTCCTAGGCTTGAGCTCAGGGCCTGAGCACTGTCCATGGACTTTCTCAAGGCTAGAGCTCTACCACTTGAGCCACAGCACCACTTTTGGCTTTTTCTATGTATACGGTACCGAGGAATTGAACCTGGGTCTTTGTGAATGCTAGGTAAGCACTCTACCACTAGGCCACACTCCTGGCCCCCCACCCTGACTTTTATGATAGGTTATGATGGGGCAAAGGATACAACATTTTAATTACAGCAAACTTTGCGTCGCATAACACTTTCCTAGACCATGACGCTTGCTATGTGTCTAGTGTGTCTACAGATATTCCATCATTAAACTTGTATCTTTCTGCTTATCAGTGAGTTGACTAACTTTTCATGCTCTTTTTCTACCTAGGGTTGACTACATTCCTAAGTTCTCTAGCTCCACACTTTTAAAGAAGAGCATCTTTGTTTTCCATTTTTTCCCCAACAATTAAGACCTATTTTATACTTCCCAAGTGATTATTCACCTATTTACTTGTATGGTGTCTACCTTCAGTGCTTTTAGAGATTGACCTGTCTTCCCCATTTGAACTGTTTTGCTCCTAAGTGGAAAACAATGACTTTTTCTACCTCAGAAACAGCCAGTGTGCAGCAATACTTACTATACAAGATGAGTATATTATAATAACAAATGTTTCCAGAAATTTAGAAAAATGATATGTGGCCTTCTCCATTTCCCCCAATTACTGTGTCTGTCCAGGTAAAATTTCTATGCTTGAAGGTAAAAATTCAGATCTAAATTCTTTCAAGAGATCCTTTATATTCCGTAACAGTTCAAACAAACAAGTATAACATGTATACACCAAAAGCTAGTAAGCTAACAGGCCCTAAACTGCACAATTAAATTACAACTGTAAGCAAATGTCAAGAATAAAGAACACTCAGGCCTATACCCTCGCTAGTCAGGAGCTGAGATCTGTGGATTGAAGTTCAAAGCTGGCCCAGACACAAAAGTCTGTGATATACTTATCTCCAATTAACAGCCAGAAAACTGAAAGTAGTAGAGTACTAGTCTTGACCTGAAAAGCTCAGGGAAAGTGCTCAGGCCCAGAGTTCAAGCCCTACCACCGACCCCCACCCCCCCTCCCAAAAATAAAATCAGATAAAGCAGCAGGCATACAAATGTGTCTGAAGGAAAAAACAAACCGGACATAGTAGAAACTTCTAAAATTAAATTATAGAAAACTCTTTGGTTCTTTCATTTCTTCATTAGTAACTTTTCTTTTGCTAGTCTTCGGGCCCGGGCACTGAGTTTATTTTGCTCAAGGTTGGTATTCTACCACTTGAGTCACCAACTTCACTTCTGGCTTCCTTTGTTTTTAGAGATAAGACTCTCATAGACTGGCCTAGTTTCAGATCTCAGCTTCCTGAGTAGCTAAGATTGCTTCACCAGTGCCTATATAATATATATATATATATAATATGAATGTGTGTGTGTGTCTTTTTTTTTTTTTTTGCAGGGGGTGGGAGGGGGTGCAAGTTCTGGGCTCTGTCCTTGAGCTTTTATTACCCAAGGCCAGCACTCTTATCACTCGAGTCACAGATCCACTTTTGGCTTTTTTGGTGGCTATAGAGGTAAGAATCTTATGGCTGGGTGCTGGTGGCTTAGGCATATAATCCTAGCTACTCAGGAGGCTGAGATTGAGGATAACAGTTGAAAGCCAGCCTGGGCAGGAAAGTCCATGATACATATAACTACCAAAAAATGGAGGGGGTTCTACAGCTCAAAGTAGTAGGGTGCTAGTCTTGGGCAAAAGAGCTCAGGGACAGCACCCAGGCCCCAAGTTCAAGACCATGACCACCACTACCAACTACAACAACAAAGAGACTTACGGGCTTTTTCACTCAGGCTGGCTTCAAACCTCAAACTGCAGGCCTCAGCCTTTTAAAGTAGCTCAGAGTACAAGCCTGAGCTTGTGATACTAGTGTTTTCCACACATCTTCCACAAAGCTTCTCATGATGAGCATTTCAACACTACTGCCCCAAGTGGTAGTCACCTGTATATATGGATATCCTTACATCTCCCAATCCGATCACACCACTCCTGAGCCTTGGCATCCATCACTGGATTTAGGTCATTGTCATAAAAGACCACAGTGTCAGCCTCAACAAGGTTTATGCCAGTGGCACGGCTATGGGTAGAAAAAAGGGCACAGAAAATCCTCCTATCTCTGTTAAAACTCCTCATCAGCTCCTAAGAGGAAACAAAATAGTCAGGTGTTAATATTCCTGGAAAAAGCTGGGAGACTTATGAAGCTTTCTAACATTCCCAATCTGAAGTTACATTGTTACAAATTAGTACAGACACATGGTCTCTACATCTTATTTATTTATTTTTTGGTCAGTCATGGGTCTTGAACTCTGGGCCTGGGCGCTGTCCCGGAGCTCTTCAGCTCAAGGCTACTGCCCTACCCCTTGAGCCTCAGCCTCACTTCTGGTTTTCTGGTAGTTAACTGGAGATAAGTCTCAAGGACTTTAGTGCCCAGGCTGGCTGTGAACAGTGATCCTCAGATCTCAGCCTCCTGAACAGACAAGATGACAGGCGTGAGCCACCACACCCGGCTACATCTTATTCTTATCTGGCTCTCCTGCACCTGTGGTCACCTTCAATACTGACCACACACCTGTCCACTGCATAAGCAGCACAGGCACTTATCAGCTACAAAACAGATGTTGCGCCTTTTTTTTTTGTCAGTAGTGGGGCTTGAGCTCAAGATTTGGAGAATGTCCCTGAGCTTCTTTTGCTGAAAGCTAATACTCTACACCACTTGAGCCAGAGACACTTCTGGCCTTTTCTATCTATATGGTACCAAGGAGTTGAACCCAGGGCTTCATGCATGCCAGGCAAGCACTCTACCACTAAGTCACCTTCCCAGACCCTTGTGCTCTGTCTTATACTTCCTGTCAGCTCAATCTGTAGGCCCCACAAGAAAACACTGTCTTGCTGGGGAGGGAGATGTGCTTTCTCCTCTATCCTCAGGCAATGCCAGGGCACTCTACAGCAAAAAGCCCCTGGAGTAAGGATGAGGACGTGAAGAAGGGTACCTCTAACCTCATATGTGAACCATGAGCTAAAATGATAACATGAAACTTATAAATCAATTCCATGCCCAAACAGAACTTAAATGGTACAATCCTCTTCCTTGAAGAAATTGGATTTTGCTACACTCTTACGAGAAAATGGTCTTTCTCTTTAGGAGTCTGGGGGAGGAGGAGTGTGCTGGGGCAATAAGCGCTCCAGCTAGCATCCTGCCATAAAACTCAAGCCTGTCCTGAATGCTGTGGACAAGGACTTCGTCATCCACCCTATGAAACCCAAAGGATGGTGTCTACTGACAAGCGAAATGAACCCAGAGCTTTCTGTACTCCTTCACTACGGGACATTCACTCTGACTTTGATTGTGGCTCATCATGAACTTTCTACAATGAACAAATATGCATACAGATATTTACTTGGTGTGTTGCCATTGCTGGCTACCTGAATATGAATTTAGTTATTAAGCAGGTACCCACCTCTGAGTTCGATACTGTCACACAGGCTTTCTAGAATGTTATACTGGGCAGGGGGCATGGTTTGAATGGTAGAATTCCAGCAAACTTGAGGCCCCTAATGAAAATCCAGTATCACAGAACAAAAGCGAAGTTCTGCTAAAGCGCACTCCCACCAGCACTGTGTACGAGAACCTTTTATTGGGCCTAATGGAAGTAAGCCTCTCAGTGTGTTATCTCAACCTGTGTTTCTTTACACTTCAGTCTACATAGTACTCACACCCTTGGTCCACAATTCCCTCCTGAAGGGCACTAGCACCTTCTGGTTACTGATGCCTGTTCTAGCTGAAACACCTAGTATGTCACCTATCAGCTATCTGTGGAGGGAAAAGAGACGGACTGACCATTTTCAAAGTGTTCTCTCTAGCCTAGAAGGACCAGGGTGCCACTAAGCTTACATTGCGTTGGGAATGAGGCTAAAAGACAGTGATTCAAGGTCATATATCTAAATAAGTCATATAATGCATATAATGCGGCAAATTATTTTTCTTTTCTTTTGCCAGTGCTGGGCTTGAGCTCAGGGCCTGAGCACACTGTCCTTGGACTTTCTCAGGCTAGAGCTCGACCACTTGAGCCTCAGCACCACTTCCAGCTTTTTTTTTCCTATGTATGCCATACCAAAGAATCAAACCTGGGTCTTCGTGCATGCTAGGCAAGCACTCTACCACTAGGCCAAACTCCCAGCCTGAGGCAAGTTATTTCTTACCTGACGTTGTTCACTGTTGGCATTTTCATCAATTCTTATATAGGTGAGATAATGGAAGTTCAAGAACACCTCTAAAATGTCTAACATAAGGACCATCTGTGATAAAATCAGCACCCGACGTCCTTCAGATTTCAGCTTCTGAAGTAGGACTGCTAAAGCTTCTAACTTTCCTAGGAAATGAAATATCAAGAACATCTCACAGGAGTCCTTTACTTCCATTTCCAGTGTGGCACACGGGAAATGTTCCTCCCAGTTTCCCCATTTCTCCCCACTTTACCCTGACATACAAAAATAAATCCTTGCTGAAACCACAAAAAAAAAAAAAAAAAAAAAAAGTATGGTACAAAGCACACACCCTTAGGTCATGAAGTGTGCCAACACAGTCTGTCATACCTGAGTCAAACTGCACCAGTCTCAGCTCCGGGAACTGTAAGGAACGCAGTGCAGTCAGCTGCTGAAGCTGTCGGAGATAGGGGGCCGCGTGCTCCCTTAGGCGCTGCCTCAGGGTCCGGAGCCCATAGCAGTACAGTGAGGGTGGCCTCGCCACCCACAAGGAAGGGGGTGCAGCCACCACAGGAGGAATCACACAGGCCACCCTGAGGAGCAGAAAGCACACGGGGTCATCACATGGCACCCAAGAACCTCTGGTAATGTGAGTGCAAAGCAAAGCCACAAGAGCACCTGATGTGAACATGTGGCATTATTCTTCACAGCACTACGGCAGACCTGGCAGGTGGTGGCCAATTATGGCGACCAGGAACCACCTCAGACTGCCTAGTCTGAATGCCCAGCATAGGACATTCTCTGGACCATGGCTCTTCATTCAAGTCCCGAAGTTGAGCTGAGACATCAGGGCCAAACATTCAGGGAATTCTGCCCACAGGGTCAGAACTTGGAACAGAGGAACAGCAGACAGGCCGGCTACAGGCCCAGCCCATGATGGCTTCTGTTCCAATACGCCTGTTCTGAATTAAACATTTAACTCAGGCATGTATCAACTTCAACGAACGTTTTTCTGAAAAGACTTGATGGAGATACCTAATAACGAGACCCTCTGGTCCCAAGCCATAGACCCTGAAAAGCAAATTCCTAAGAGATCACATGGCAAGAAGTATATGAAAATAAGAACATTGGAAAAAGTACAAAGAAAATGAGTAGATCATAGTGAAAAAATATACACATACACAAAAAGGTTAGAACACTTATATATAAGTTGTCTAACTCACCTGTCAAGAATATCCTGAAGGGATTCTTTGCGCTGATTCAGTGTTAATATCAGATCACCTTTGCTTTTTGAGGGTAACACGTAAGAGCTTGTTGATCCAGCCCCATTCCCAAAGCTGCTGTCAAAAGACCCTAGCCAAGGCATCTTTCCTCTGCCAGGCAGGGAACAAATCCTCAGCAAGTCTCTGCCATATACCGGGGTTTGGGAACAACGTCGTTCATTGACAAAATGCATCTGATCCAGCCGCTCCTTCAAAAGCCTGGTCTTTTCCTCCTTTACCAAAAATATGATGAAAAAGTTACTTACTGAAGACAACACAATAAGTTGTTTCCTCACCAAACCCTGGATCCTTTATGCATAGCGTCTCCTTTAATATATATAATCCTTGTTCCATGGGAACTAGAGACAGAAAGGAAGCAGAAAAAGGAAGATGTCTTTCTCTTCTCTTTGAAGTCACAGAGTACTTCTCATGCCCAGGAAAATATGAGGAATAAAATTTTTAAAGTGCTGTCAACTATCGAGTTCAGCTTCTTCTGTCATTGGACTATAATTCAGAGGGCACAAGTATGTCTGAACTCCTGACCCAATGGACCTGAACAGCCTTCACTGTCATGGCATGCACAGCGAACAGCTTTCGAAAGCTGCCTGCTCCATATGGTAGTTCACAATCTTCCAATGTACCTCCTTAGTGTGGCAACATACCTGAGTCGGCCCTGCAGCAGGAGAGGCTGGTTTAGAAGCCAGCCCAGGTTCTCCTATAGCCAGAGCACTCACTGCCACTCGACCCGGAACACCAACTATAAATGCAAAAGGGAATAGCTGAGAAGGAAAGCCTATATGCACGGATCCAGTCCCAGAGATGGGCTGCCTAAAGTAGGGACTTGCCCACTCCTGAAGCAAGTAGGATAGATGAGAAGAACTGGGAGCGTAAGACTATCCCGTAGAGGCTATCACTGTAGCCACAGTCAGTGACTGGGCAACTGGACAAGCATAGAGCTCACCCCGCCCCACCCAGCCTTGTGGCCTCATCTGATCAGGACTTGGAGATGGGACTACAATGAAGCAGAAGCCACTGCACAACCAGTACACAAAATGACTGGTAAACCAGTAGCTTCTGGTCAAGAGGGCAGTCCATCAGTGACCTGATACACCCTGCTGTGTCCACACATCTAACCCACCCACCAGGCCCAGGACAGAACACACCACGGCAGAGCTGGAGTCTTTCAGGAGAAGCTGACAGGGGGTGACAGGAGGTGAAGCATGAGCTAGAATCCCAGCAGGTCAGGAAGACAAGTCACCCAGAAAAGTCTGACTCTTGCATGCACAAGGGCTCATGGCCCTCTCCCAAGCACTTTAAGTACGCTCAGAAAGTGTGATGGTGACATGTTAACAAGCTGAATTTCTCCTGGTTCCCAAAGTCTCTTGTTAAACTAAGATCAGAACAACAAATTCAAAACAGTGGGGATTGACTCTATGTATCTTTGAAAGGAAAAGAGGAAGAGGATAACCCAAGCTGATACAACAACTTATCTGAGGAAGCTACAGTCACAGCGTGGCTGATGTGCAGAGGGCCTACAGTCAGATACAGAACACCTCCCAATTGCTCAGAAGAGTCAGAGAGCAGCTAGACACCAAGCCTCCTCCTGAGCAGAACACCCTACCTTGTGGGGTCAAGGGTGCGGGGCTGGGGCCAGCAGTTGGGGGCTTGCTTCCCAGGGTGCTGTGCATAGCACCCGCCTGAGACACGGTCTGCATCACCACAGGGCCGGGGGCTCTCAGGTAGGGCTGCCCAGGGGCTGACACGATCTGGAGGACGCTGCCTGCAATCACACGTCCACCAGAGGCGTCAGTTACAGGTACGTGCTCATTACAGCACACACCAATCACTTCTGTTACAGAAATAAACAAGCTAGCAAACTAAATACCCCAAAAATCACATTTACACAAACAGACGGATGCAAAGCTCACTTTGAGGAAGATGGAAATATTTCATCCCCAGTAAAGAAGTGTTGAGGAGCCACTGCTTTGCTCAACATCAGGACAAAGTCCAATGCACCTTGTAATGCCTCACACAAACACCTCGGTCCAGGTCTGTGGGGGCCTAGTGGCTGTGCCAAGGATAGGATGGTCACAACAGAATCCAGTTCCCAGATCCATGTGAGAGTCTGCTGTGTGTCAACTGATCTGAAGAAAAATGGGTTTGGCCCAGGTACCCCTGGGTTTGTAGCTGCTCTGGAGGGTTGCTTCCCAAGAGTGTGCCAAGGAAACAAATGACCACCGAAAGTTTTCATGGATGAGCTAACATCCAGCATCCAAAACCCTGGGGAGATGTGGAATCCAACCTTATGAAACTACCAGCAGAATGTCTTTGCTCTGTTGATGGCCCAGGCACCTCATCCCAGCAAAGCTGCAAGGGAGGCACTGGCAACAACTGCAGCGGGTGCTACTTTCAAATCCTAACTTTAAGATGAGAGCTAAGGACTCATGATTCACTCAAAGGGGCTAAAGTGGCTAAAATTGCAGTCACACATAATACAACAGGGAGCTACTCAAATTTTCATTCCCTCATTTTCTTTAATAGTAACTAGCGCTGAGAGTGTCTTAGTGGTAGAGTGCTTGCCTGGCATGAATGAAGCCCTCGGTTTGATTTCTTGGTACCGCATATACAGAAAAAGCCGGAAGTGGTACTGTGGCTCAAGTGGTAGCCTTAAGCATAGAGAGGTTCAGGGACAGAGCCCAGGCCTTGAGTTCAAGCCCCGAGTAGTAACTAGAAAGCATGTTGCTCTTAGCCAAAAGTTAAATAGTCAAATCAGATGTGGCATGTACCTGTGGTCCCAGCTACTACCAGACTAGGTGACATAGCAGAATCTATTTCAGCAAAAAACAAAACCTATATATAGAAGAAAATCATTTCTCAGACACCAATGCTAGTCTTGAACAATTCATCCGCGAGCCAAAAAGCGGCCTTTTCCTTTTCTTTTGGCTAGTCCCGGGGCTTAAGCTTAGGGCGTGGGCACTGTCACTGAGCCTTTTCGTTCAAGGTTACCACTGTACCACTTGAGCCACAGTTCCACTTCCGGGTTTCTGGTGATTAGCTGAAGACAAGGTTCTCACAAACTTGCTCCAAACTGTAATCCACTGGTGCTTGGAAAGCACTTCTATTTTGATTTATAAAAGAGAGAACTATTATGTTGTTAGTAAAAATGACTGTAGTGGTGCTGTAATCCTATTCAGAAGGCTGAGATCCTGGGATAGAAGTTCAATGTCAGCCCTGGCGGGAAGGTCCAGGAGACACTATTTATTTTGCTTAGGGCTTCAACTCAGGTCCTGGGTGCCATCCCTGTGTTTTGTTGCTCAAAGCCAGCTCTCTATCACTTTGAGTCAGAGCTCCCCTTCTGGTTTACAGGTGATTAAATTGTAGGTAAGAGTCTCTGCTCGGGCGTGGGCTTCCTTTAAACTGTGATCCTCAGGTCTCAGCCTTTTTTTTTTTTTTGCCAGTCTTGGGGCATGAACTCAGGGCTTTCTCAAGGCTAGAGCTTTACCACTTGAGTCCCAGCACCACTTCTGGCTTTTGCTATGTACGTAGTACCAAGGAATCAAACCCAGGTCTTTGTGCATGCTAAGCAAGCAACAGATCAAACTTCCAGCCAGATCTCAGCCTCTTGAGTAGCTAGGATTACAGGCACGAGCCACTGCCCAGCTCATGAGTCTACCTTGAGTTGACTACCAAAAATCTGCAAGTGACTGGGAGCTGGTGGCTCATGTTTGTACTGCTAGCTACTCAGGAAGCTGAGATCTGAAGACCATGTACAAAGCCAGCCTGGGCAGGGAAGTCCAAGAGACTCAATCTCCAATTAACCACCAGAAAACCGGAAGTGGTGCTGTGGTTCAAAGCAGCAGAGTGCTAGCCTTGAACAAAAGAGCCCAGGGACAGTGCTCAGGCCTAAATTTAAGCCCCATAACCACCTCCTACCCCCAAGAAAAAAAAAACAAAACAAAAATCTGGAAGTGGAGCTGTGACTCAAGTGGTAGACCACTAGCTTTGAGCAAAAAAGCTAAGGGACAGTGCCCAGGCCCTAAGTTCAAGCCCCAGTACTGGTGTGTATGTGCAGGCACGTTTGTGTACACGTTACATGCATGGTCACATACACAGTTATCATCAGAAGTGGAAGTATCACTGTAGTGGTAGAGCACCAGTCTTGAGGCATAAAGCTAAGCAGGAGCATTAGGTCCCGAGTTCAAGCCTCAGTACTGACACATAAAATGAAAAGTAAAAAAGACTATCATATATTTATGAGCTCTCAAGTGACACCAATCCTCAACAACCCTATGAAGTATGACTTGCTAGCACCACTGACAGGTGAAGAGCCTGAACCTTAGAGGGGCGTCTCACATGCCTGAGTCATTCCACCAGGCAGACAGGGCCTCAGCTCATGCCATCACAAGTACCTTGCAGCTGTAGGGGCTGGCCTGCAGTGAGCTGCCGAAGCTGACTATGTGACAAGGTGAACTTGTTCCCCTGGAACTGCAGTGTCACAGGTGTCTCTGGCTGGGCAATGCGGCTCTGTGGTCCTGCGATGGATGCCAACTGAGCTATTTTTACTACTTCTCCACCTGTTGAAAGGCAGAGAAAAAGGTTAACACCATTTTGAGAAAACTTTAGGACTCTTACATGATAATTAAGTCTTACAAATAATGACCACCTATAGAAACTGAAGTATCCTAGAAACTAACTGGGTATTATTCTTTACTCCTTCAAGAAAATAATCGTTATATTAAGGGGGAAAAAGGCAAATATATCAGATTTTAACCTATTTGATCACAACTAGTATCCAGTATTAATATCATTAACTGAACTATTAGGGAACATTTTACTTTTCTCTTCAAATGATTTTAAAAAAAAAGCTGGAAGCTGGGAGCAGTGGCTCACTACTGTAATCCTAGCTACTCAGGAGGCTGAGACCTGAGGATGGCAGTTCAAAGCCAGCCTGGGCACAAAAGTCCAAGGAACTCTTCTCCAATTAACCACCAGAAAACAAAGTGGTGCTGTGGCTCAAGTAGGATAGCACCCAGGCCCAGAGTTCAAGCCCCACGACAGGCAAAAAAACAAAACAACAATAAAAAACAGCAAAAACAGCAGAAATCTATCTGTAATAAATTTAAACATTTACTCTAGCAATTCTTCGACTTTCAAAACCTGAAGAAGTGTTCAACTAAGCTCAAAGTTAAAAAAAAAAATTACCACTAAAAAGAAGCATGGTCTAGTGGTAGAATGCTTGCCTAGCATCCATGAAGCCCTGGGTTCGATTCTCTGATACCACATACACAGAAAAGGCCAGAAGTGGTGCTGGGGCTCAAGTGGTAGAGTACTAGTCTTGAGAAAGCCCAAGGACAGTGTGCTCAGGCCCTGAGTTCAAGCTCCAGGACTGGCAAAAAAAAAAACAAAACAAAACCAGTGAGCTTCAGTTATGCCCATAACATTTTTAAAATCTAGAAATGTATTTAAAAGAAGTCATACCTAAGTAAAGTTTTTAAGATTTAAAATTTCATCCTAATTCACATTATACTGTAATATTCAGTCTATAACATTTACTGTAGGGGAAAAAAGTGAAACTTTACACTGCTTAAACATTTTAAAACAATGTAACTTGACATTACCTCTCCAACACAAAATAGTCTGCCCAGGCCAAACCTGAGTAGCTAAAAGAGTTTAACCAAATGGCTGACTTCCAAGTACAAATGCTCCTCCCAAGAAAACCCATGCTGAAATCATTAGTGGTACCAGAAAGAGAATAGTTAGTAAAAGACTTAGAAAACACCTACAGGATAACCATGAACAAGAAAGGGAAAATGGGGAAAACTGGAAGTAGTAGACAGCTTCCTCCTTCATGTTCCTCTAGTGCACAGCCTCCTAGCTAGCCAATGGAAATGGGAAGTATGCGAGGGCTTTCTCCCCTCGTCTGCCTGCCTAGATAGCTCTTTATTGATGGCAGTGAAGAGTCACTCACAATGAAAAACCAACAGCTAAGAACTCAGCCGCTTCTCTACCTTTTCTCCCTTTCTCTCTCTCCAGGAAGGCCTAACACAATTTTGTCACACAGGAAGAACAAACATAAGGCAGCTTTCAAAAACTATACGGCCCATAGTTTTTTAAGTTAGGATAATTTCCCCAACAGGAGAATAAAGGCCCCTAGGAGCTTTGAAAACATGCTAATCCCATTGGCCACACTAAAAGGTGCTCTACTGGAAAAAGAACATTGTGATATTTTACTCTGGTATATTATTACAATATGTCTGCTGAGCAAATATTCCTCCAATTTTCGGACTTGATAACACTTAAGAAGCCAGGAAAGAAATAATGGTATTTGGAACCCAACGTTAGCTAACAGAACTTCACCATACGCTCCTCAGTGTGGGCCTATCGGCTGCTGGACAGAACCCTGGCTAACACTCAGCTGAGGTGTTATCTTGGCATACCAGTGCAGCACAAGGAATGCAGGAGAAAAACAGAGCTGGCAGGGTAAGGAGAAAGAGGAGGAAAGAGCAGGGCCCTGGACGCTGACCTCTGGAGAGGCCCCACCCTCGGGAAGGTGTCAGGCTCCAGGCAGCATTTAGGCCTGGGCTGAGGGGCAGACAGAAGTAGTGGACAGCAAAGCTCTTCAGACATCCCATGTTCTGACATGCTGCTCCAGGCAGCAACGGCAGATGCTGATTGGCGAGGCCACTTACTGGGCAAGCGGGCCTGGGCCTGCGAGGTGAGCACCAACCGCTGAGGCGGCGCGCTCTGCCCGGCAGCCAGCGAGGGGGCCTGGGGCGGGGGCGGGGGCAGGCCTGGGGCGGAGGCCTGGGCATTGGTCTGAGCCCGCAGTTTCACAGGATGGGCTGGGCCTGCTGCAGTGCTGGAGGTCGAGGCAGGCTGGTGTCGAGGCGCACCGATGGAGGCCTGAGAGGTCTGAAACGGGGCTGCTGCCACTGCAATCAATAAGGTTGGTTTGTGCAAAGCTGTTAGAGGTTCTTCATAAAATGCAGTATTTTATACCCGATTTTCAAAGAAATCACATCAACATTGTTTCACAGTTTCTCCAACGAGAAGCACTCTCTGTGGGGGAGGGGGGAGATGGAGGGGCTTATACAGTCCTCGAGCGCAGAGAAAACAAGGCTCAACCTGTGCTGAGTCAGACTCCCTCGAGCTGATCAGCACACTCAGTGTGCATTTCTCAGAGGAAGAGAAGGATTTGGAGCCAGCCCAGTCCAACAGATCTGTAGATCAGAAACAACGCTAGACACACAGAAGCAGCTGCTCTCACCTTTTCATAAGTCTCGCCACTGTTGCTCTGAGCACTTGCTATTTCAAAGAAAAGCCATGGGCTTGAGTGGCTGGTGGTTAAAATGCCTTTATGCCACCAGTTACTTGAAAAGACAGCACTATACATAACAAGAACAGACTTTCTCAGAAGCTTAAGAAATTGTTTGCTAAGGCACTCACCATCAACACTCAGTGAAGAGTGAAGTTTCTTGTACAGGGAAAACTCAGCACAGAAAGTAAAAATACCTACACAAAGCTGACCGTGGTGGTGCACGCCTGTAATTCTTGATTCCAGAGGCTGAGAAGAAGAATCAAGAGTTCAAGGCCTGGGAAAGATCCTAACTCAAGATACCAAAAATAAAATAAATAAAAATAACAAAGGATACTACTCATGGAAAAGTGTACATGGAACTTTTGGAGACAACGATGGTCCCTGTACCCTCTCAGCAGCGGCTGCGGCGCGCGGTAGGGTAAGAGTAAATACGGTGTCACGGGCTTTCTCCAAGCCTTCTACAACGCAGTTTGGTCATAGGTGAGGTACCTTTCGCATCTGGGTTGGCAGAAAAGGTGGCAATTGGTGGTCGTCCTCGAACCTGGCCCTGTGGAGCAGCAGCAGTGGTGTTGGCAGTGGCTGTCCGGGGGGGGTGTGTGCTTGGGAACACCACAGTGCGACCCTCAGGCTTCTGACCATATTGCACGGGCTGAAACAACCTGGATGCCAGTTGGATCAGGCAGAAAGATACAGAGAATCACCAAGCTGCAGAGGTCAGGCTCGAAAGGACAGTCCAGGAAGGGAAGCCGGGAGTTCTCAAGTCAAGAGCAGTGTGATTCTACAGACAGGGAAGATGCTGACAAACTATAATCAAAAGTGGTGCACTGCCTAATTTTTGGTGACACAAGGTTTTTTTGAAAGATAATCTTAATATAGTGTGTATCACTGTGGATTAGGAAAAAACATCTCTGGCTCCTATCATCCACGACACCACAATTCAGAGTAAGAGGGACGTGGACAGAGGTTGTGCTGAGTAAACAGTAAGTTGGGGCACTGGAGGTGTGGGTGGACGTGGCAGAATCTGGAAAGGCACACTCAGTGTGAGGTTTTTAAAAGTCCTCCAAATTTGACCATAGTAGAGAGCTGCTCTAGAAAATGGGAATGGCAGTTTTCAAAACCCCTGTACCAAGACAACAGGCAGAGAGATACCATTGAGCCTCCCTCTTTGTGTGCTGGTCTTGGGGCTAAGGTTTGAACTCCGGTGCTGAGCTCTATTCTTATTCTTTTTATTTTGTTGCTCAGGGATATTACTATGCCACTGGAGCCACAACCCTACTTTCAGCTTTTTGGGGGTTAACTGGACATAAAGAATCATAGGCTTTCCTCGTCTGGGCTGGTTTCAAACCATGATCCTCAGAGCTCAGCCTCCTAAGTAGCTAGCATTACAGGAGTGAGCCACCAGCACCTGGCTCCGTTAAGCCTTTTAACAAAACCCAGTGAGCAAAAGCAAATGTGTTTGTCTGGTATGTCAAGTCAGGTTTCCTAAGCAGATGGGCTGGTCTGCAGAAACCTGCTGCAACCACACCTACCACTACCCAAGCTGAGGGCAACTGGTCACAGTCCTCATGTAAGCCACGGTCAGAAGAACTGGGAGGCAAAGGGCTATTCGTCTGCTGAACAGGCCCTTTTTATCCTTTTGGCACTTTCATTTTTCTTTCCTCTTTTATACAACCTAAGAATCTAATCAGTGGGCTTAGTCTACCCCTCTCAGATGCATGACCAGCTACAAAAGCCATCATTTCACATCCATTACTATAGAAATGGCTTTTATTGGGCTGGGAGCATGGCCTAGTGGTAGCAAGCTCGCCTAACATGCACAAAGCCCTGGAACCACATACACAGAAAAAGCTGGCAATGCTGCTGTGGCTCAAGTGGCAGAGTGCTAGCCTTGAGCATAAAGTGTCCAAAGACTCTGAGTTCAAGTCCCAGGATTGGAAAAACCAACCAAACCAAACAAAACATGAGCGCAGTGGCTTATACCTGTAATCCTAGCTTCTCAGGAGGCTGAGATCTGAGGATCAAAGTTCAAAGCCAGCCCAGGCACAAAAGACCTGTGAGACTCTTATCTCCAATTAACCACCAGAAAACTGGAAGTGGCAATATGGCTCAAGGGGTAGACAACACCCAGGCCCAGAGTTCAAGTCCCACTACTTCAAAAAAAAAGGCTTTCATGTGTTCCAGTAGAAACTACCACTGCCTACCACCCTGACACGAGTACACCCTGTGCCACCACTAATAAGATGCCCACCTGACCACATCACCCTACTGCTATACCAGCCAGCAGACTAAACTCAGACATGCCACTCCAAACCACAAGGGTTGCTTAATGGCACTCCTTGGACAGCAGCCCCACTTGCTATTCAGGAGGTTTTTGGGAAAATTCCTGAAAGAGTCAGGAAACCTATTTAGGATGACAGCATTTCTCTTCAGGGTCAGCTGAAGGGGTAAGCGAGTTCCTAACCCCAACGCCTGGGGAGTGGACCCCCAGTCCCACTGCTGTTCCTACCCATATTCACATACCTGCTGGCCTTCAACTTCACTGCTGCTGGCCGTGTTGTGGGTGGGGGTGACACAAATGCCTCCTCCATTACTTTCCGAGTCACCTTTTTCTTAGATAGCAATTCAGCCTCATGGCGAGTGATTTTATTTTCTAATCCAATGAGATCAAATATAGAAAGATCTGTTTCCTAAATAGAAAAAGAAAAAACAAAAAAGTGCTACACAAGGCGGCAGAGAAAACAGCTGACCAAAAGAAAGTGAAGAGCTGCTGTAAGGAGGAGCCCGCCTGAGAAGGCTCTACCCTGGATGGTGTCGCCAGCCCTCTACCGCTGGGCTGGGCAGGGCAAGAATCCCTAGGGGCCTGGCTCCCAGCTGCTCAACCCATTTGGTCCTCCTCAGGGTTGTGAGCATGGGGAAGAAGCCTGAAAGACAGACTGTAACGATTCAGACCTGGACACTGTGGTGAATGCAGGCCTCCCGGGCATGTGGAAATTGGGGCAGAAATGACCTTAGCAAGGCTCACTTAGGAGACATGTCATCTCACTGGAGGCTAATCCTGGGCATTTCGGTACACAAGAACAGCCCTGGGTCAAGCACCCTGTCTTCCCTGAGACCATTCGCCTGTGCATCTCAGGGCTTCAAATAACAAGAGGAGTGGGCAGGCAGGTCATGGTGAGGAATGGAGTAGGAAGTGGCAAGGAAGTCAGGTGGTCCAGTCATGGTGGCATATTAGCAGCTCCTCAAAAGAGGAAGACACAGAGTGACCCAGAAAGTCCCTTCCCAGTATACTTCCAAGAGTAATGGAAGCCCACCTATATGCAGAGACTATTACTTCAGCCTTTAAAAAAGCTATTCTGGCAAACACTACAAAAAGGGTAAATTTTGAGAATATGCTGTGAAGAAGCCATACACTGAAGGCTCTATGTGATTCTCATAAAACATTCAGAAAAGGTTAAGTCCACAGACTGAAACAGTCTGGTGGTGACCAGGAGAGGCTGGAGAAAGGAGCTACACGCCGCTTCAGATAGATGCCCGAGTTTTATCTATCACGTGCCTGGAAAGACCTCAAGCCGTAATTTAGCTTTCTCCACTTACCTTCCAAAACTCTCTCTCTAGCACCTGGAGAACGAGAGAGGCAGATCGATACTGCAAAGAGCCCGCTGCATAGGAGGATCCGGGAAGCCGAGGCTCCACCAACCCAGGGTGGTTGCAGATGCGCTGCAGCCGCATCAGGACACTCAAGACACTGACGAAGTGCCCGCTCTTCAGAGCTTCCTGTGTCCTGCTCGTGGAAGAACAGACAGGCAGCTGAGGCACCGTGACTTATTAGCTACTGTACTAATCCCAGAAAGCCTCACTGGCATGTTTCCCCTAGACTACGTTACATTAGTTTTGCTGAACATTCAGGTCCACATTCCCACACAGGCCAGTTTCCATCTCTGTGATGAGTGCCCTGAAGGAGGAGCAGAGCAGGTAGCGGAGAGGAACTGGCTAAGCAGAAGGGCAAGATGAGAGCACTGCAGACAAAGGATATTCCCAAGCCTCACAACACACCTGACTCTACGGGGGACACACACTGGTACACACGGGTGACCAAGATGTTAGCAGGCCAATAGATGGTCCCTGATGCAAGAGAAATAGGTAGAGAGGCATAAGGCACACCAGGATGGGGTGAGGGAAAATAAGTGGTATTCTGTGGCATGGCGTGGACCTCCTAGAAGAAAAGGAACTTGCCTGGGTAGAACACAGCATGTCCAGCAGCCTGAAACAGGTAGTAAGGATTGGCTGGTATGGAGACATTCAGGAAGGGACATGGAGCTTGAGAAAGTATGGAAAAAAAAATCACTGCAGGTTTCAAACACATCGACAATAGTAGGAGGAAAAACAGGTCCAAGCGAAGGGGCAGGAGCCCAGGAGGAAGTCTAGTGGGCAACGCCGCTCAAAGGGCCTGATCCCTGAAGGCACTGGAGTTCTCACACAGTCAGCTCGGTCCCATGAAATAAGCCTCTCTGCACAGGTGCAGACCCACAAAGGAAGGATAAGCAAGAGAGTGCCTGAACATGAAGAGGCCAAAGAGGGAGGAAATGGATCAGGCCAGGAGTTCATTTTACTTCTGCTCTGTGTTGGTACTGTGCTGAACTAACAGTACCTTACTCTCTCACTCAGCTTTCTCCAATCATAGCGCTCTATCACTTGAGGTATGGCTTCAGCATGACTTTTTCATTAGTTAACTGGAGATAATCTTGTAAACATGTCTGGCCCAATTGGCTTCAAACCATGATTCTCAGAACTTAGCCTCTTGAGTCAATAGGACTTTAGCTATTACTCAATGATGCACAGTTTTCTTTTACTTTATTTATTTATTTTTAAGCATTACTGGTATTTGAGTCCAAGGCTTCATGGTTGCTCGGCAGATGCTCTTCTCAGTTAAGACACAATGGCTACTCAGAAAAGGAATTTCAACAGTGGCATGTGTCTGTAGTAAAGCTTCCTGGAGAAAGATGAAGGGAAGGAAAGATAGGAGCTTCCAGAAAAGGGGTGGGTGGGACTCAGAATACAGCAAGAACTAAAGAATACACACAGCTCCCTCAGGAGCCTGGAGACGAGGCAGAGCAGACAGGGCAAAGGCAGGGTGGAGTCTGGACAGGCAAGCCACCCTGTCTCCACAGCACAATGCAGAAAGGAGGGCTGATCAGGACACCCAGCATCTGTGCAGGACGCGAAGTAAGTAGCAGTAGGAAACGACAAAGTGAGACCGAGGCCTGTGCACCCCACACACTCCCACTCGATACCCAGAGAAGCAAACACACATCTCCCTACCATTCCACGAGGAAAAAAGATGCCAGAGTCGGCCAAAAATCTGCTTTCCGCCACTGGGTCCTTAGTATCCTAGGTCTCTCATATCTCACTCACTAACAGACACCATGACTCAACATGCCTGCCTCCATGGGTACAAGCCAACCCATTAGGGGACAGCTTGTTATTGCTTCTGTGGCAGGTGAGCTAAGAAATGCAAGGCAACTGTGAGGTATGCTTCCCCTGTGTACTGGTAATAGCTCCTGGCCACCACAGAAGCCGAATCCCCCTTCTAGTAAATACTACGCACCAACTAACCAAAGCCAGCGCAAGATGACATCAACACCTCACTGAAAGCTCTAACTGGCAACAGCAAAGCACTTCCGGTTCCCACAGGACTAATCAGAGACAATGGTGACATTGGACGATGGAAAGGTCTAATCTCACAGTTCCTATTCTACAGTGAATTGACAGGGTGAGTGTCACACTATCGGTTTGTTGAGGACTGCCGGAGAAACTAGAAAATGAGTATGCATGAATAAATACTTCTGTCCTAAATTCCCCAATAATTTTACTTTGTCAGTCCTGGGGCTTGAACTCAGGGACTGGGCACTGACCCTGAGCCTCTTTGTGCTCAAGGCTAGTGCTATACCACTTAAGCCACAGGGACAGTTCTGGCATTTTCTGAGTAGTTATTTGGAGATAGAATCTCATAGACTGGGGGACCGGGAGTTTGGCCTAGTGGTAGAGTGCTTGACTAGCATGCACCAAGACCTGGGTTCGATTCCTTGGCACCATATACATAGAAAAGCCAGAAGTGGTGCTGTGGCTCAAGTGGCAGGGCACTAGCCTTGAGGAAAAAGCCCAGAGACAGTGCTCAGGCCCTGATGTCAAGCCCCAGGACTGGCAGATAAATAAATAAATCCCACAGACTGGCTTTGAGCGGCTACCCTTGGCTCTCAGCCTCCTGAGGAGCTAGGATTATAGATGTGAGCCACTAGTACCCGCTTTTTTTTTTGGATGCTGGTCCTAGGGCTTGAAGTTAGGACCCAGTATTGTCCCTGAGCTTTTTTATACTCAAGGCTGCCACTCTCCCACCTGAGTCCCAATTCCATTTCTGGCTTTTTGGTAGTTAATTAGAGGTAAGTCTCATGGATTTTCCTGCCAGGCTGGCTCTGAACTGTCATCCTCCGATCTTAGCCCCCTGAGTAGGTAGGCTAAGATGTGAGCCAGTACCCAGCAGTGATGACCAAACCACTCCTCAAGGGCCACCGAAGACCATAAGAGCTTCAGAAGCATAACCCTCACCCTCAGGGATGAAAGTACATACCATATACTTAGATGAGAAGCAGCCAGGACCACAGCCAGCTGTAGACAGGTGTCACCCACTGCTTCTCATCCTGGTCCACAGTGAAGGAAAATGCTCACACAATTGCTCTGCTTGTGAGAACCCGGGTTCTCACAAGCAGGAGCTCCCAACATGACAACAGAGAAAACATCTAAATGCTCAGAGCAGGGGCAAGCAAGCGGGCATATGCAAGCCCAGCACTCACCCAGGCTGCAGAATGACATCCTCATACAAGGCCTTCTGCCGACTAGAAAGGCGACACTTCAAAACGTGCTCATACTTTCTGGTCAGCTGCTTCTCTACATCTCTCTTAGTTCTCCTCAAAATAAATGGCTGTGTCACCTGGAGAAAATAATGATTGTTTTCTTCCCAAAACAAGGCCCTAACACATTTACAGTAAGGCGCATGCATGTTCAATGAGTAAGCTGGAGACACAGAGGTCTAACATATTTACAGTAAGGCGCATGCATGTTCAATGAGTAAGCTGGAGACACAGAGGTCTAACACATTTACAGTAAGGCACATGCATGTTTAATGAATAAGCTGGAGGCACAAAGGACTAACATTTACAATAAGGCGCATGCATGTTTAATGAATAAGCTGGAGACACAGAAGTACAGGTACCCTGTGGAGCCTTATGACCACTTTGTGGTAGTAATCTTGGTTTTCCTCATTGGAGGCTTTCAGGGGAAAGCTCAGGTAAGGCCTGGAGATCCCAGGGATGAGAAAGTGCACCATGGTCCAGAGCTCCAGGAAGGTGTTATGTAGCGGTGCATCAATCAGAAGCAGGCGCTGCTGGCTGCAAATAAAATGAGGTAATGTTGGAATCATAAATGTATGAAGCTACACAGCCCATCTCTCTGAACATGTGTGTAAAAGGGGCAACAGCCATTCTGTGCAGCTGATGTTAATGAAAGGGTCTAAACCAAGGAGCTCTGTGGGTCTCCTCAGCCCTGCAACAAAGGTGAAGGGTACAAGGCAGCACCACTAGGGGGCGGGTGGGGAACACAACCTCCGAGTGGCATTCAGACCTGTGCAAGGTGAAAATGGCTTCCCAGTGCCTCTCAGTCATGCCCTTCACCCGCTGCATCTCGTCAACGACAAGGCACTTCCAGCGCACCCTGGAGAACGCAGTGTAACCTCTGAAGAACTGCTTATAGGACGTGATGCAGACATGGAAGCTGTTGGGCTCGGCCCATTCCTACAGCACAGAAAGAAGCCCTTGTCTTCCCACTGTCCTTGGCAGCCGTCATATGAGAGAGCACTAACAGACTGCGGCATCACAGCAAGCCAGGCCTACCACACAACAACAACAACAACAACAACAACAACAACAACAACAAGTGAAAAATACCTGTCTCTTTGCTTTGAGCTCTCTGTGACTGCCAATATAGGAGAGGGTTTTTAGCCCAGGACACCAGCGTTTCAACTCAAGTTCCCACTTGAGTATGTTGCAACTTCTCACAACAACAAGATGAGGACCCCAATTACCTACAGAAAGAGACAGAGTATTTCACATCATCACCTGAAACCATGTCTTAGCAGAGTAGTTAAGTAGGTAACACACAATGAAAGCAGACATCAAGGTAACAAATGCTGTACCCTAGCACCGCCATGTGCCCACAACTGGCTCCCTCTGAACCTGAGCAAACTATCAGAAATGCCAAAGATGGAGGAGAATAAAAGGGCTGACAGTGACCAAAAGGCACTGTATTCACAAGCTGTTCTGTTGAGTGGCAACTCCTTCGTACACCTTCTCAGCTATAAGAAATGATGCCAGAGAGGCAGAACTCAGCAGGAGAGGCAAGAGGGATATGCACATAATAGCACAAGAAAGACCAGGCTGGAATGGAAGATACCATAGGCTCTACAACCCAAGTGATTTATGAGTTTGTGAGTAGGTCTGGGCATGGTAGCTCGTTCCTATAGTCTCAGGTAGCTTAGGTAGGTAGATTGCCACCTACTTTTGAAACTGGCCACATGTAAAGAAACAAAACCCATACAAAAATTATCTAAAGTGCTGAGGCTGTAACACAAATGGCAGTATGCCTATCTAGTAAGTACAAAGCCCTGAGTTCATCATCCCCCTCAAAAAAATAACCTTGATCCCAAAAAAGAGGGAAGGAGAGAGGAAGAAAAAGGGGGAGGTAGGTAGAGGAAGAAAAGGAGAAAAACTCAGAGAGCCAATTAGTATATGTCTCTCATATGCAGACCCTAGATCAAAAATACATTGAGACATGTTATACAGGACACACACTGAGACTAAAGGAAGATACTCAGATGCAATGAAATTTAACCCTACACCTTGTGGGTGGGGCTAGAAGGGAAAAACTAGGAGAGAATGAAGGAAGGGATGATACTGTTCCAAAAGAAATGTCCTCATTACCTCACTTACATAACTGTCACCTCAATGTAGATCACTTTTTATAACAATTTAAAAATAGGAAAAGGAGAGAAAGAAGTGGAAGCAGAAGAAAAGGAGAAAAAGAAGAGGAAGAAAAGGGGACTAGCACATTCTGGAAACCATCCCATCTGCTCTACTGCTTTTAAGCTCTGGGTGGCAGCCCAGGACAAAGCTAAGTTGCAGGCTGGCATGCCTTTGTAATGTATTAAATTTTGAATCACAATGAGTCATTTCACCTAATGTTAATTATGATGTTTTATCTGTTATACAACAAATACTTTTGTGTTCTCTATTTTTGACACAGTGTCTGATAATGTTTTCCAGGCAGGTCTAGATTCCAATGCTCATATAATCCTGCAGTCTTAGTCAATGCCTTCTGTGCATATACCACATCTGGCTATAATGAGTTTTTGTTTTGTTCTAGTACTTGAATTCAGAGCCTCACACTTGCTCAGCTTGTTTACTTAGCTAGCACTCTACCATTTGAACCATGACTTCAGCATTGCTTTTTGCCAGTTAAAGATGGAGTCTCAAGGACTTCTGCCCTGGCTGTCATTGAATAACCATCGTTTGGTTCTCAACCACCTGAGTACTTAGGAATATAGGCATGAGTCACCAGCACCTAGCTTGCAATGAACATTTGAACAAAGAGAAGATGGAAAAGCGAAATTCTCATCCTTATATTACCTATGTTAAATCTTAGCACAGATGCAACATTTGAAAATAAAATACTTTACCTTCATTGCAAGCAAGGTGGGCAAAAAAGGCAATGATCTGCACTGTTTTACCAAGCCCAGCCTCATCTGCCAATATGCCATTCAGATTCTTCCTGTAGAGCTTGGCCAACCAATCCAGGCCAATCTTCTGATAATCACGGAGCGCACCATACAATAAAGATGGCGCATTAAACTTCACCTGTAGTGACAGATAAGCCAAAGAAAAACTGCTTGTCAAAATAAGGACAGAGTTCTTACTCAAAGCTAAAATCAAAAGAGTCAAATGGTACAACTACTGGCCAGGCACAAATGATGCAGCCACTTTTGGCAATTTCTACAGTTGGGACAAAGAGCCTACTTGAAAGAGAAAGTTTTCCTCATACAACATGCACACAATGACCCCATGCCTCACCGCAGTTGTAACCCTGGCACTGCCCTTAGGCAGAACAGCTTCAGCCACAGCCGTGACTTCTGCAATGTCCTTGGTGTTAGGTTTTCCAATATTCACTCTCTCTGTGGCTTTAAACTGATCCATAATGAAGAGGGAGTCTATGAGAACTGAGGCCCTCTGGCTCTCCCGGTCATTTGGACATTCTTCCATATCTAGAACAACAATGGAACAAATAGAACGTTAAAAGAATGGGGTCGGGAGTTTGGCCTAGTGGTAGAGTGCTTGCCTAGCATGCATGAAGACCTGGGTTCGATTCCTCAGTACCACATACATAGAAAAAAGCTGGAAGTGGTGCTGAGGCTCAAGTGGTAGAGTGCTTGAGAGCCTTGAGAAAGCCCAGGGACAGTGCTCAGTGCCCAGCCCAGGACTAGCAAAAAAAAAAAAAAAAAAAAAAAGAAACAGAAAACAAGCGGGGAGAGAGAGGTTCAAAGCCAGCCTGGGCACTACAGTAAAGTCCATGAGACTCATCTCCAATTAACTACTAGGAAGCTGGAATTGGCACTGTAGCCTTGAGCTGATGAGTTCAGGAACAACACCCAGGCCCAGAGTTCAAGTCCCACGACTGACACAAACAAACCACCACCACCACCACAACAAAAAAAAAACCCAGAAAATAAGAATACTTCAAGGGGCCAGGAACATAGCCTAGTAGGAGAGTATTTGCCCAGCACACATAAAACCCTCGGTTCAATTCCTTGGTACTATATACTTAGAAAAAGCCAGAAGTGCAGTGGTTCATGTGGTAGAGCTCTGGCCTTGAGAAAGCACAAGAACAGTGCCCAGGCCCTGAGTTCAAGCCCCAGAACTGGCCAAAAAAACAAAAAAACTTCAAGCCAGGTGCCAGTGGCTCACTCCTGTAATCCCACCTACGTAGGAAGCTACAACCTGAGGACAATGGCTTGAAGCTAGCCCAGGCAGAAAAGTCCCGATAAGACTCTTATCTTCAGTTAACCACTCAAAAATTGGACATGGCGCTGTGGCTCAAAGTGGTAGAGCACTAGCCTTAGCAAGAGTTAGGGACAGTGCTTGCTTAGGCCCTCATTTCAAGCCCCACGACCCAAAAGAAACCCCCAAAAAACAAAAAAGTCAAGTATAAAACTTTTCCTCAGTAATGCATTTCATATAACTATCTGGATAAATGAGCAAGAACTCTTATGAAATATTACATTTAAGACCACTCTGGAAAGCTACAGGAGCCCCAACAGCCTGGTAATTTGGGGAAGGCCTGTATGGTGACTGAAAGCTAAAATAATGAAGTATTCAGAAGAAGCAATCTCCCCTGCACCTCCACTAGAAAAAGTGGAATTCAAATCTCAGTACACACACACTTGAAAAGGAAGACCAAATAGCCAGGGGCAAAAGCTTAAGATTAAAGAAACTACTTTCCAGCCAGGCAGTGACTCAACCTATAATCCTAGAGGCTGAGATCTGAGGATCAAGGTTCACAAAAGGACTTGAGACTCTTATCTTCAATTAATCTCTAGAAAATGTAAAGTGGGGCTTGGCTCAAGGGTAGGTCGGTAGCCTTAAGCTGAAGAGCTCAGGGACAGCACCCAAGCTCTATGACCAAAAAAAAAAAAAAAAAAAAAAAAAAAAAAAAAAAAAAATTACTTTCCAATTTTCCCCTTCATCAAACTAAAATGAAAATAAACTTGAATGAAATAAACTTTAAATGCATTTGAGCCATACTTCCACTTCTGATTACTTTTATTTTTGCCAGTCCTAGGGCTTGAATATTGAGCTTGGGCCTGAGCACTGTCCTTGGGCTTTCTCAAGGATAGTGTTACTGTTCTACCACTTGAGCCACAGCCCAACTTCCAGCTTTTCTATGTATGTGTAGGGGAATTGAACCCAGATCTTTGTGCATGCTAGGCAAGCACTCTACCATTAGGCCAAACTCCCAGCCCTGGGTTCTGATTAACTAGATGTGAGAGTCTCTTAGATATAAAAAATGTGGTACATATATGCAATGGAATTCTACATAGCCACCAGACAAGATAAAATAATGGAATTCCCTGGGAAGTGGATGGAACTAGAGCAAATCATGTTGAGTGAGATAAACCAAGGCCAAAGGAACAAAAGACACATGGTCTCCTTAATATGTGGATATTAGATCTAAACAATACTCCGTACTCAGGTGCTCAAGGTCATTGGCATGAACTTGAAGATAGAAATATAACTATATAGACATATACATCTATGATGGGACATATACTCTATAGACATAATAATATATAGATCGATATGTACCTATGACATACAAACTCTCAGCTTAATTTTAATTGTGTTATTAAATTTATGTGCCAGTGATTGCATATAGAGATTCCATTCTTAAATACTTGTCTGTTAAACTTGATATTTAAAATAGGATGTAAAAAAAAAAATCAATGTTAATAAAATCTTTTAATCAAAAAACAAAAGATTTGTCTTCCCAGGCTGGTTTTGAACAGAGGTCTTCAGATCTCAGCCTCCTGAGTAGCTAGAATTACTGGTGTGGACCACCAGTTCCCACCTCAAACCTTGATTCCTTATAATGCTAGAAAAATACTACAGACATACCCTCTTCTCCACTTGTCTCTTCACAATCAGGTTCAGGCTGTGGCCACTGAAAGCTCGGCAGAAAGGCACCTTCATATAACTTCATTAGGTCAATTAAGGGCAATTCAGCTGAAAGGATTGCACCAAGAAATAAAATTACGCACTTATAACAATTGTCAGTAACCGAACAGAAAAGGCAACAAAGCAACCAGAGCAAAAAGGGGGAAAGGACTGATAATCACATACATTCCTTTACTAGCTTTAGATAATTCCTCAGAATCTGTATATGCAGTATACGTATGTCTAGAGCTTGGTATGAGTGGCTCACAACTATAATCCTAAGCTACCAAGGAAGCTAAGACCTAAGAATCACAGTTCAAAGGCAGCTTGAGCAGAAAAGTCCAGGAGACTCCATCTCCATTAACCAGAAAAATGTGACACTAAGGATATGGCTCAAGTGGTAGAGCATCAGCCATAAATGAAAGGGAGACAACACAAGGCCCCGAGTTTACACCCTAGAACCACCAGCAACAACCAAAAATCTTTAGGATTTCAGACTTAGAGATATCTATGTAGAGCTGACCAGGCGAACAAACCTAACTAGAAGATATAAAATGTAACACGTTCCAAAAGCTGAAGCTTTTTGTTTGGGGCAGTATTGAGGTTTGAACTCAAGGCCTTATGAGCTACCTTTTGAGCCACATCTCCAGCCCTTTTTGTTTTAGTTTACTTTTCAGATAGGAGTTAAACCTTTTGCCTATGAATAGCTCCTACAACTCGGTTTCCTGAGTGACTGGGTTAACAGACATAAATCACAACCAGCAGCCCCACACCTGAAGTTTTTGGAGCATCATTTTCCTAGTGCTCAAAAATTTTGGAGGGGTTTCATTAAAGAGCAAAAATATTCAGTGGTAGATACTTGCTTAGCATGTGTGAGGTCCTGGCTTCAACTTCTAATACCACAAGAAAAAGAAAATAAAGCCTGTACCAGTGTTTCACATCTATAACCCTATCTACTCAGAAAGCTCAGTCTGAGGATTGCAGTTTGAAGCCAGCAGCTTAAGAAAGTCCGTTGAGATAATCTCCAAGCTGTAAACAGCTCTGGCTCAAGTGCTTGAGCACCAATTTTGTGCAAAAAAGCTCAGAGACAAGGGCTCGAAATGTGGCTCAGTGGCAGAGTGCTTGCCTAACATGCATGAAGCCCAGGGTTCAATTCCTTAGTACCTCATAAATACAAAAAGGCAGAAGTGGCACTGTGGCTCAAGTAATAGAGCATCAGCTTGAAGCAAAACAAGCCCAGGGACAGTGTCCAGTCCAAGTTCAAGCCCCACGAATGACCAAAAAAAAAAAAAAAAAAGGTCTCAGATTTTCTTGCCTGGGCTAGCTTCAAACTGCAGTCCTAAGATCTCAGCTTTCTGAGTAGCTAGGATTGTTGGCATGAGCCATCAGCACTTAGCTCCCGAGTTCTATTTAGTTTTGTTTTGTTTTTTGCTCAAGGATAGAGCTCAACCACTTAAACCACAATCCCACTTCTGGGTTTGGTAGTTGGTAGTTAAATGGAGAAAAATGTCTCTCAGACTTTTCTGCCCAGGCTGGCTTTTAACCGTGATCCTCAGATCTATTTCCAGAATAGCTAGGAGATTATAGGAGTTAAGTTAGCCACAAAAGAAAGACTTCTTTTGTTGTTGTTGATTGTGAGGCTTGAACTCAGGACCTAAGCACTAAGTTCTTTTGCCCAAGGGTGGCACGCTACCACTTTGAGCCATGGCTCCACTTCCACTTTTCTGATGGTTAACTGGAGATAAGTATCCTCCTGCCTGGGCTTGCTTTGAACCACAATCCTCACATCTCAGCCTCCTAAGTAGCTAGGATTACATCAGTGAACTACCAGTGTTTGGCTCCAGCAAGGCATTTCATATATGAAAAATAAACAAATAAATGAGGAGAGCTGGGCACCAGTGGCTTACTTCTGTAATCCTCGCTTCTCAGAAGCCAAAGCCAACCTGAGAAATAAGATCCTTAATATTCTCTCTCTCTCTCTTTTTTTTTTTTTTTGGCCAGTCATGGGTTTGGGCTCAGGGCCAGAGCACTGTTCTTGGGTTTTCTCAAGGGTAAAGCTCTACCACTTGAGCCATAGCACCACATCCGGCTTTTTTCTATGTATGTGGTATGGAGGAATCGAACCTGGGTCTTTGTGCATGCTAGGCAAGCACTCTACCACTAGGCCAAACTCCTGGCCCCCTTAATACTCTTATCTCCAATTAAGCACCAAAAAAAAAAAAAAAAAAGCTTAAAAATGGAGCTGTGGTTCAAGTGGTAGAGCATTAGCTCTGAGTAGTCTGATCTCTAGCAAATTATCACCTATTGTATTTTATTTTTCATTTTTATATTTTTGCCAGTCTAGGACATGAACTTGGCCTGAGCACTGTCCTTGTGCTTTCCTCAAAGCTAGCACTCTACCACTTGAGCTACAAACACCACTTACAGCTAGCTTTTCTATGTATGTGGTAGCAAGGAATTGAACCCGGAACTTTGTGCATGCTAAACAAGCACTCTACCACTAGGCCAAACTCCTGACCCCTATCAACTATTCTAAACTTATTCTGATTTGCTTTCAGTACTTCAGATTAAACCTAGGACCTTGCTCATGTACCATCTCAAAACTCACAGTACTAGAAAGACAGAATCAGTAAGTCTCAAACTCTGCTAATCATGACATGATATTTCTTTCCTGAAAACCAATATGGAAAGCTGCAGCACTTTAAAATGTAATGAATTCATTATTTTGTACTTTAATACTGAGTTGCAGAGGAACAATGGGAAACTTGGACCCAGCTTCATGTTCAAGAAACACTGTTACGTATCATGGAAAAACACACTAAGCACATATTTGTGATGAGGCGTTTTTGCACATTAAAAAAAAAGATGACTGTATGGGCTGGGAGTTTGGCCTAGTGGTTAAAGTGCTTGCCTAGCATGCATGAAGACCCGGGTTCAATTCCTCGGTACCACATACATAGAAAAAAGCCAGAAGTGGTGCTGAGGCTCAAGTGGTAGAGCTCTAGCCTTGAGAAAGTCCAAGGACAGTGCTCAGGCCCTGAGCTCAAGCCCAGGACTGGCAAAAAAAAAAAAAAAAAGATGACTGTAGAAGCTGAGTACCAACGGCTCCTGTATGTAATCCTAGCTACTTAGGAGGCTAAGGATCATGGTTCAAATCCAGGCTAGACAAGAAAGTGGGATTCTTAACAACCAAAAAGCTGGAAGTGGATGGAGCTGTGACTCGGTGGTAGAGTACCAACCTGCCCTCCTTCTGAGTTCAAGTCCCAGTATTGGCATGAACTCACACCTACACCAACACCAGCCTAAGACTCTAGAGTCAAAATAACAAATACCACAATTAAGTACAAGCAGTTACCAGTATGGAAGATATCATACCAAGGAGACTGAAGCCCTTCTTTTTTGCCCCCTACATAACAAGAGAATGGAACCACACACTCACCTCCAGGAGAGAGGTGTGGGGGGAGATAATAAAGGTGTTCTTTAAAGAAAGACGGAGAGGAGCCAGGCACGATGCCATACCCCTGAAATGCCACCACTCAGGAGGCAAAAGAATCATGAATACAAGGTCTGCTTGGGATATATACTTAGACCTTGTAGGAAGTGACAAAAGGAGGGAGGGAGGGAGGGAAGTCATGCTAGACAAAAGAGAAAGAGAGAAAGGGGAGAAGAAGAGGGGAAGAAAAGGATGGAAGAAGGAGAGGGAACGAGAGAAGAGAGGAAAACAGAAAGGCACAAGGATGTAGTTCAGTAGTACATTTGACATGTTGAAGGCCTATGTTCAATCTCTAGAACAAAGTTAAGGAATTAATTAATCACCCAATTAATACACTCAAGGACACTAAAATGAGAAGACCTTCCACCAGTCTTCAATAGGATGAGAGCCTACCTTCTTTGGCTAGGTTAGAAAGTTCTGTGTGGTGGTCTACGAGCCCTTCGTGTGCTTCTTCCTCTTCTATGGTGTCCTCCTCGTCTTCCACTGAAACGGTAATCAGAGGTCAAGAGCAGGCAAGATATCACTCTCAAATTTACAAAACCTTATCAGCTGTTAAAGCTGTTTTACGTAGCTGAGTACCAGTGGCTCATCTCTTCAATCCTGAGTACTCAGAAAGCTCAGATCTGAGGCTCATAGTTTGAAGCCAGCCCAGGCAGGAAAGTTTTTAAGACTCTTACCTCCAATTAACCACTACATAGCAAGTGGAACTGTAGCTCAAATGGTAAAGCACCAGCCTTGCTGAAAAAGCTAATGGACAGCACCCAGGCCCTGAGTTCAAACCCCAGTAATGGTACATATGCGTACACTACACACTACACACAACACACACAACACACAACACACACACACACACACAGAGTTTCAGATCTGTGTGATATGCACACCTATAAGTTTAGCACCCAGGCCCTGAGTTCAAACCCCAGTAATGGTACATATGCATACACTACACACAACACACAACACACACAACACACACACACACACACACACAGAGTTTCAGATCTGTGTGATATGCACACCTATAAGTTTAGCACCCAGGCCCTGAGTTCAAACCCCAGTAATGGTACATATGCATACACTACACACAACACACAACACACAACACACAACACACACAACACACACACACACACACACACACACACACACACACACACACAGAGTTTCAGATCTGTGTGATATGCACACCTATAAGTTTAGCACCCAGGCCCTGAGTTCAAACCCCAGTAATGGTACATATGCATACACTACACACAACACACAACACACACAACACACACACACACACACACACACACACACACACACACAGAGTTTCAGATCTGTGTGATATGCACACCTATAAGTTTAGCACCCAGGCCCTGAGTTCAAACCCCAGTAATGGTACATATGCATACACTACACACAACACACAACACACAACACACAACACACAACACACACACACACACACACACACACACACACACACAGAGTTTCAGATCTGTGTGATATGCACACCTATAAGTTTAGCACCCAGGCCCTGAGTTCAAACCCCAGTAATGGTACATATGCATACACTACACACAACACACACAACACACACACACACACACACACACACACACACACACAGAGTTTCAGATCTGTGTGATATGCACACCTATAAGTTTAGCACCCAGGCCCTGAGTTCAAACCCCAGTAATGGTACATATGCATACACTACACACAACACACAACACACACAACACACACACACACACACACACACACACACACACACACACACACAGAGTTTCAGATCTGTGTGATATGCACACCTATAAGTTTAGCACTCAGGGGGCTGTGGCAGCAGAGAACCTCAAGTCTGAGGCCAGCCAGGGCTATATAGTGACACTGTCTTAAAACAGGCAAATGAACAAGAAAATTTTAATATTACCCATGTACTTGCAAAGTAGTTCCTACTGAGCCTTTAATTTTCCCAAACTAACCCATTCCTTCTTGTCAAGGAAATTAAACATCTATTAAGAAAATCATTTGAAACCAGGCACTGGTGGTTCATGCCTATAATCATAGCTACTCAAAAAGGCTGAGATGTGAGGATCACAATTCAAAGCCATGTTGGGCAGGAGAATCCATGAGCTAGAAGTAGAACTGTGGCTCAAGTGGTAGAATGCTAGCCTTCAGCAAAAAAGTTGAGAGACAGTGCCCAGTCCCTGAGTTCAAAGCCCCAGGACCAGCAGAGACAGAGAGAGGGAGGTGGGAAAAGGGGGAGAGGGGAAGGAAGGGATGGGGGAGGGAGGTAGAAAAGGAAGGAGGGCGGTAGAAAGGGAGGAAGGGAGGAAAGGTGGAAGGAAGGAAAACCATCTTAAACCATCACTCTATGTGCCCAAGGGTAAAACCATGTTTTCTCTTCATTCAGGTACTAAGTCAACTGCTATCTACACTGCTGCATTACAAGACACAGCCAGATATGGTCAGTGCCAGGCAGGGGCCCAACCCAGGATCGTCTACATGGGTGCTTGCTTTCTACAAGCCAGAGGCAAGCATTCTGCTCCTCTGACTTGCCCTTTGCAAGCTTCAATGACAGTGGTAGGGTTGTAGGAGAGTAGCTGAGCCACGGAGCCCTCCTATCCCAGGATGGCACTGGGACAGAGGAGCAGAAAGAAGCACAGAATTTGATAACACCCCAAGTCACCACATGACTACTCTAAGATACATACTCCAGGCTTCTAGCTCATCCCAGCTACTCTTTTCAGTTTGTTTCTGTCTTTTACAACAGAACTTAATCCTAATCCAAAATAATCTGGCCAAACCCTCCCTGTTAACTTCCAAATAACAATGGATATATACCAAAATGTCAAACTTTCCAAATCTAGAAGACTTTATACTTTGCAACAAGGCAAATCAAGCCAACCACTACTAAGACTGCAGGCTTTACCTGGCACCTGGCGAACAATACAATGTTAGAAAACTACTGCCAGGTAGCCATGGCACACTCCTGTAATCCTAGCTACTCAGGAGGCTGAGATCTTAGGATTGTGGTTCAGTGCCAGCCCAGGCAGGAAAGTCTGTGAGACTCTTATTGCCATTTACTCACCAGAAAACCAGATGTGGTGCTATGGCTCCAAGTGGTAGAGCACTAGCCTTGAGCAAAACAGCTCAGAAACACACATAGGCCCAGGCCCTGAGTTCAAGCCATACAACCCACAAAATAATAACAACTTAGTGCAAAAACTAAGCACCTGATAGCACCCAGGCCTTGAATATAAGCTCCAGGATCAGCATTATAAACAAACTAAAACAAAAAACTACAAAGTGACACAGTTACAAAGGTGAACATTCCTACAGGTTTAAAATAACAACACTGCTACAGCCAAAGTCACCATAGCTCTATGGGCCAAGGATACAGATGAAAATTATGCTTTGTTATTTTAAGAGTGCTGAAGAGAAAAAGCCAGCGTCATGGGGCGGGGGACAGACCTTCATCATCAGTCAAAGATGTGCTAGCTTTTCTTTTCCTTCCAGATGTTCCTGGATCCTGAAACAGAATAAACATCGCAAACATAAGATTTGAAGTCGACAAGAGAAGAGAGGGTATCCCATGACACTTGCTGGCCTTCCTTATCTACATTCCATGGCAAAGACACCTGGAGACAGGAGTAAAGATGTGAAATAGAATCACTATTCAGCTGCATCCGCCCAAACTGCCCAATTTGCACCGCAAGTGAGACTATAAGCTGTGAAGTACCAATGCTTCAAAGCAGACTGAATTAGAATAAAATATAAATATTTGGGGCCAGGAATGTGGCTTAGTGGTAGAGTGCTTGCCTAGCATGAATGAAACCCTGGGTTTGGTTCCTCCATACCACATACACAAAAAAGCCAGAAATGTTACTGTGGCTCGGGGACAGTGCCCAGGCCCCTGAGTTCAAGCCCCCGGAATGGAAAAAAATAATAATAATAAAATAAATATTTGTAAGTTATATTAATAACCTATACATTTCTCCACATGTAAACAACTCCATTGCATTAGAACACTGCATCTTATTTCACTTTGCTTCCATTCTTTGTGACAGAGAGGAAATGAGGGACCTGAACTTACCAGGAAATGTTCTGGTAGCACCTCCAATCCCTTAGATCTCAACTCTTTTCCTAGAGATAAGAAACATGATTAGTTTTCACTGCAGCTGTGGGAAACCACTCAAGTTTCTCTGCTTGAGCCAGCTGTGCTCTGAGGCTGCCAACTGAAGAAAAGGCCCTTATGCTGGGTGCTGCTCTTCCTCTTCCTCTTCCTCCTCCTCCTCCTAACTCGAACAATGCATTCCACCTCACAGTTCTTTGACCTTTAGCAGGGCCACTTCCTGGCCTGTCTCCTCACCAATAACTTGGGATGCATCATGTAACTCCCCACCCCAACCATGGTACATCTAAGGACCGATACACAGATAGTGAATGCCTCCTGTGCATATGCCCAGTATGTCCCGATGGGTTGATGACTGAAGGAAGCTGCGGAAGCGAGGGAAGGAGGGAGAGAGGGCGCAATACAGAGGTTATACTAACCAAACCCAAAGGGATCTACAATAAATAGATGCCTCTGTCAGTTCCCTTGCTCTTGAGAGGCTGACTGCAGGTAGAGCTTGGAAGCTCCATTCTGAGGGTCCCAGAGTGGACTGAGGGCTTTGCTAAAGCACTAATGTGAATGGGAAAAGAAGATTTAAAACAAATCTACATTGGCTACATAAGGAAAACTGCAACAATCAGGCAGACCCGGTCCTTCCTAATGGGCTCCCTGACTCAACAGCTTCCCCGATATATTCGTAGGAAGCTAATACAAAAAGAGGTTGCCAGGGGCTGGGAGTTGGGCCTAGTGGTAGAGTGCTTGTCTAACATGCACGAAGACCGGGGTTCGATTCCTCGGTACCACATACGTAGCAAAAAGCCAGAAGTGGTGCTGTGCCTCAAGTGGTAGAGCCCTCGCCTTGAGAAAATCAAGGGACAGTGCTCAGGCCCTGAGCCCAAGCCCAGGACTGGCAAAAAAAAAAAAAAAAAAAAAAAAAAAAAAAAAAGAGGTTGCCAGTTGAGCAAAAAAAAGTGTAACCAAAAACGTGAGTTTTTTGTTTTGCTGTAGTACTAGAAAGTGAAGCAGGGCCTTACCAACATTAGACGTGAACACTACCACCAAGCTATGCACTCAACCCCTGCTAAGGCTCTTTTAAAATAATCATACCTCAGCCTGGTGGTGGCTCACGCCTGGAATCCTAGCTACTGAGGAGGCTGAGATCTGAGGATCAAGGTTCAAAACCGGACACAAAAGGACCTGAGACTCTTATGTCCAATTAACCTCTAGAAAAAGGGGAAGTGGTACCTGGCTCAAGGGTAGGGTGGTAGCCTTGAGCTGAAGAGCTCAGGGACAGCATCCAGGCTGAGTTCAAGCCCCACGAACCACAAAATAAATAAATAAATAAATAAAATAATTGTACCTCTTCTGAACACTTTCTGTAGATTTAAGGCTTTTTTCCTTTTCTCTTCTAATTCTACTTGCAGTTTTATTTCCACAACCTAAACACAAAGAAATAAGTAAGTAAGCAAGTTATTAAGCATGTAGTCCTACAAGTTCGGTCTATAAAACATTAAAACTCATGTAGTAAGCCCAGTGTGGTGGCTCACGCCTGTAATTAACCTCTAGAAAATGGGAAGTGGGGCTTGGCTCAAGGGTAGGGCGGTAGCTTTGAGCTGAGAAACTAAGGAGACAATGCGCAGGCCCAGGGGTAGGGTGGTAGTCTTGAGCTGGGGAGCACGGGGACAGTGTCCTCCTCCCTCCCCCAGCTTCAAAGTTCAAGCCCACCAAAACAAAAACAAAACAAAAAAACCCTCATATAGTATAAAAAATGCTATTATCCAACATCAATTCACATAAATTCAAAAATAAAATTTTAGTTCAATGTTTCTCCTTTTTTTTTTTTCTGGTGCCAATCCTGGGGCTTGAATTCAGAGCCTGGGTGCTGCCCACAATGGCTTATGCTTGTAATCCTAGCAACTCAAGAGGTTGAGATCTGAGGATCATTACCCAACGCCAGCTCAGGCAGGAGAAAGTCCAGGAGACTCTCATTTCCAATTAACAAGCAGAAACATGGAAGAAAAGCTGTGGCTCAAGTAGTAGAGCAAAAATGCTCAGGGACAGTGCCCAGGCCCTGAATTCAAACATACAGAAAAAAAAAAAAAGGTTAGGATGAGCTCATTTTTGCCTTTGTGTTTCTTTCTGCCTAGAAAAAACACAGGTCCAGTTGCAACTGTAGCTTTGAGTTGAGAAAGCTGTGGCAAGCCCTCTACAGGTAATTCTTGGCTTTGAAAGCAGTTTTCCTCAAGATGACTGCTTGCTAGCGCATACACATTCTTGCTTTCTTATTAACAAAAAAATTCTTAGCTAGCGGTAGCTCATGCCTATAATCCTAGCTACTCAGGAGGCTGAAATCTGAGGATCCAGGTTCAAAGCCAGCCCAGGGGAAAAAAGGACCTGAGACTCTTTTATCTTCAATTAACTTCTAGAAAATGGGAAGTGGGGCTTAGCTCAAGGGTAGGTTGGTAGCCTAGAGCTGAAGGGCTCAGGGACAATGCCCAGGCCTAGGGGTAGGGTAGCAGCTGAGATAGCCTTGAGCTGAAGAGCTTAAGGATAGTGCCTAGGCCGAATTCAAGCCCCTCCTGGACTCACCAACAAAAAATTAAAACAATAATAATCTTGCCGGGCGTGGGGGCTTATGCCTGTAATCCTAGCCACTCAGGAAGCTGAGATCTGAGAATCTCAGTTCAAAGCAAGCCCAGACATTAAAGTCCATGAGACTCTTATCTCCAATTAACCTGTAGATAACTGGAAGTGGTTCTGTGACTCAAGGGGTAGGTAGGGCAGTAGCCTTGAGCTGAAGAGCTCAGGAACAGTGCCCAGCCCAGAGTCCAAGCCCCACAACGGACGACTACGACTACAACAACAACAACAACAACAACAACAACAAATCATCATCACCATCATCATCATCATCTTACTACCAAATAGAATTCGGGCAGGATATAGTTACATACAAAAAAATAAGTGGCTGGGCTGGGAGTTTAGCCTAGTGGTAGAGTGCTTGCCTAGCATATGCGCATGAAGACCGGGGTTTGATTACTCAGTACCACATATATAGAAAAAAGCCAGAAATTGTGCTGTGGCTCAAGTGGCAAAGCTCTAGCCTTGAGAAAACCCAAGGACAGCGCCCAGGCCCTGAGTTCAAGGCACAGGATTGGTAAAAATAGAAAAAAAGGATGGTGGTGGCAGGGCGTGCGCCTGACTCCGGGGAAGTCCCTGGTGTGCGTCCCAGGCACAGCTGCTCCATTTCGAGGCAAGACCCAGGCCAGGCAGGGTCAGCGGCCGGGGCTTCCTCTCCCCCACTTCCTCCCCGGGCAGGTGACCAGTGCTGCGCTGGTGGAGCGGAGGCTCACATTCAAGATGACCAACAAAGAACCTCTTCTTAAAAAGGTTTGTCTGGGTGAAACAGACTTCAAAGTTACGGCATGAGACGAGTTAATCCTGAAATGGAAACAGTATGAAGCGCATGTCCAAGCTCTGAAGGGCAAGCACACAGATCTCAACTCAAATGATGTAACTGGCTTTTAAGGGAGTCTGAAGAAAAACTAAAGCAGCAACAGCAGGAATCTGCACGAAGAGAAAACATCCTTGTAATGCGACTGGCAACCAAGGAACAAGAGAAGCAAGAGTGTACTACTCAAATCCAGTTCCTCAAGCCAGTCCAGCAGCCAAGGGTTGCCCGACTGAGATCTACAATGGTAGACCCAGCCATCAACTTGCTTTTCCTCAAAATGAAAGGTGAACTGGAACAGACTAAAGACCAGCTGGAACAAGCCCCAAATGAACCGAGTGCCTGGAAGTAAACAAAGTCACTCCCCAGCAAGACTTCCCTGACAGTCCCACTGCGAGAACGCTGCCGTGGGCCAGCCAGGTGCTCCTTTCCACACCAAGACTCAGACTTTTTGAACAAAAAAAAAGCCACATTCTTAGACTGTCCAGCTTGTCATGGCTAATGAACCTTGTGTTTCAGCTTTTCTCTCTTCCCCTTCCCCTTGCTTCAGAGGCCTGATTTGCCATCGGACTAGTCTGATGAGGCCACCTCCGAAAAATGCCCCTTCTAGAACGTGTAGACACTTGAGAAATGTTTCTGTTTGAAGAAAATAGAGGGAGAAAAAGAAGTCTTAAGTCTGTGGCACACTGTGTCTTCAGACAATTTGGAGGATTGAAATCCTGAATTGAACATGTAAAATTCCTGTAAAATGTAAAAACTGGAATATTCATCACTCCTTAACCTTGAACAGTGACTTAGAGACACTGTATATCAGTTTTACTGATAAGACTGTGGACTTCATGATTGTTGTTGAACTATGGGTTAAAACTAAAATTAGGTGAAGTTTGCTTTTAAAGGATTCACTTGCTAAGAACCAACTTGGAACAGCCATGAGAGAATCAAATAATAGATGTCAGTACAAGTAGCGCATATTAATTTATTAGCTTAGGATTCTGAATTCCTCAATGGAGCCTTAAATCAATGTGGTTTCAATCAATGGTTTGTTCACTTAATGGTTTCAAAAACTGTAGATAATCTCAACTGAGGAACGTACAAACAAGGTGGTACCAAACTTGAGCTTTAAACTGTCTGAAACATATTCATTTCACGACTAGATTGTATGGCTGAGATGAGATTCACTGCATTATTTTTTTCAGTGGTGAACTTAAACCCTCATCCCATCCAACAGGCACATGTTAAAAGAGCATTGTTGTTGATGTTAATGGGGGAATGTGTTCCTCCATTGTACTTGGGTCTTTTGTATTGCACTCTTGATATTAAATTAAATGTGCCTTCAAAGAAAAAGAAAAAGAAAAAATGGAGAAGCCAGGTACTAGTGGCTCACACCTGTACTCCTGGTTACTTAGGAAGTGCCTGGCTCATCCTAACCTTAATATGGATCAAACAAGCAACAGGCAAACAGGCAGGAGGTCTCATACCTCAAATGTCTTAAGGACAGTGCCTCTCTTGCTATCAAGGTTCTGTCCTGAGACAGAGTCCCAGCTAAGACCCACTTTGATTTTTATTATCCTACTGAAATTTCACAATTTACCTGTTCAATATTTGACCAAAAGTATTCTATTTCTCGGGCAGTTGAGGCAGCAATACGTCTTAATCTGTTCTGCTCTTCTTTCTTCCCTCTTTCCTCACGAAGCTTCTTTTCCTCATGATGACGTGCTACGGTTCTAACAAGCTAGTAAAGGAAAGTTCAAGAATTTTAGATTGTACCCTATGCCCTTCCAGGAGAGAAAGGATATATAAAATTTTCAGGCAGTCTAAAGTCACATGTAAGGCAAGTGTAATTCTAATTCCAGGACTTGGAAGACTGAGACAGGAGTATCACAAGTTGCAGGCCAGGTAGAGCTACATATAAAGACTCTTATCAAACAATGAAGTAAGCACAGATAACTGAGTATTAGATATACCCTCCTGCACTCTTTGGGTTTACTAGGAAAAATGGTAGTACAAAAACTATTATCATTTTGGCCTTATGTTTCTAGAAAGCAATATTCTACTAATTATATACATTTTTCTCACATATGCATGATACTGCATTACAATTTTTTTTTTCAATTTCATATATAATCTTACTTAACACACACAGTTCAGCATCACGCTCAATAGGTCAGAGTACTCCATTGCATAAAGCAGCAAAACTTACTAAGTTTATAGGGGTGAAAATTGTTAGACTGTGGTGTTTACATTTTTTGTGTGCTGGTGGTGGGACTCGCGGCCTATGCGGTATCCCTGAGCTTTTCTGTGCTCAAAGCCAGCGCTCTTGGGCCACAGATCTAGTTCCAACTCTTTCATGCTTAATTGGAGGTAAGAGTTATATCTACTTTCCTGCCCAGGTTGTCTTCAAACCTTGATCCTCAGATCTCAGCCTTGCAAGTAGCTGGGACTACAGACATAAGCCACCCATGCCTCCTGGCAGGACATGCACTTAAAAAAAAAAACCAAAAACAAAAACAAAACAAAAAAACCTCTTATTTGTTTACATACTATCTCAGCTCCCTTCCACACAATAGAAAGTCTGTTTTCCCAAACATGATGAATGAAAAGTTTTTACAGACGTGGTCTGGGAGGCCTGCCCACCCATCACAGCACTTTAAATCCTACCACTAGTGGACATGGCCTAGTGCTGATGTGACAAATCTACCTTCTTAGCAGCAGCCAGTTTCCACCTCCGCTCCTGAGCGAAGTCTGTGGCCATCCACTGCATCTCCTCTAGCAGGTAGTCCCAGTGAGACTTAGGGCGTGGGGCCTCCTGCAATTTTGGTAGTCGCCGTAGGGACCACAATCCTTCTTTCCTTAAATCTGCTATTCGTTGATGGATCTGGTTTTCCTGTAAGAAACATAGCACAGGGGTGGGATGAGAGTCAGCATAGTGTGTTTCTATAATTAACCCAACTATTTTGTGTGTGCGTCTGTGCGTCTGTGTGTGTGTGTGTGTGTGTGTGTGTGTGTGTGTGTGTGTGTGTGTGTGTGTGTGTGTGTGTGTGTGTGCCAATTAGGGTTTGAACTCAGGGCCTATTACTTTTGCTAGACATTTTCTCTTAAGGCTGGCACTCTATCACTTAAGCTACATCTCTGATCCCAGCTTTTTGCTGGTTAATTGGACATAAGTTTAACAAACTTTGGATCCTCATATCTCAGCCTCCTCAGTAACTAGGATTACAAGTGTGACCCACCAATGACAGATTTTGAAACCCTATGGTGTGAAAAGCTCAGTTAGAAAGGTATTAAAAGGAACCTGGGTGGACTGGGAATTTGGCCTAGTGGTAGAGTGCTTACCTAGCATGCATGAAAACCCAGGTTTGATTCCTGGGGTACCACATACATAGAAAAAGCTGAAAGTGGCACTGTGGCTCAAGTAGTAGGGCACTAGTCTTGAGCAAAAAGTGTCCAAGGACAGTGCCCTCAGGCCCTGAGTTCAAGCCCCAGGATTAGCAAAACAAAACAAAAAAATGCTGCAGGCTAGGCGTGGTGGTGGTAGTGGCTCATGCCTGTAATCCTAGCTATTCAGAAGGTTGAGATCTGAGGATCAAGGTTCAAAGCCAGCCAGGGCACAAAAAGACCTGACAGTCTTATCTCTAATTAACCTCTAGAAAAGGGGAAGTGGGGCTGTGGCTCAAAGGGTAGTGCCATAGCCTTGGGCTGAAGAGCTCAGGGACAATGTCCAGGCCCAGGGGTAGGGCAGTAGCCTAGAGCTGAAGAGCTCAGGGACAGGGTCTGGGCCAAGTTCAAGCCCCATGACCCCCACCCCCCAAAAAAGCTGGAATTTTGTGGAAAAATAGTTGGAAAAAGGCCTTGACTATGTACTGACCAACAATATGCTATACACTGGCCAATAAGCTAGTGAGAAACACATGTGCATTTGATTTTCACAAAAACCTTTCAAATTTCTGATGAAGGTGAGCAAAACAGATCCGCAACCTCACCCATGGCTGTTGGAAATTAGCTCATGAGGGTCAATTCTGTCAGGAGAAAAGACTCCTCACAGGAGCCTGCTTCTATCAAAAAAGGTATATGGTTTAAGGCATGCTTTCTAAAGAGCATAAACCACATTGTTCTTACAAACAGGTGTTCAATTTTAAATTAGCACATACCAAAATTTTTAAAACCAAAAGCTGGGTCCCAGTGGCTATCAGCTGCTCAGGAGGGTAAGATCTGGAAGACCAGAATTTGTGGCCGACCAATAAAGCAAAGTCTGTGAGATTCCATTTCCAAAATAACAAACAACGGGCGAGGAGTTTGGCCTAGTGGTAGAGTACTTGCCTAGCATGCATGAAACCCTAGATTCCATTCTTGGATACCACATACACAGAAAAAGGCCAGAAGTGGTGCTGTGGCTCAAGGGGTAGAACGCTAGCCTTGAGAAAGCTCAATGACAGTGCCCAAGCCTTTAGTTCAAGCCCCAGGACTGGCCAAAAAAAAAAAGCAAACAAAAGTCAGGCTGGAGGTGTGGCTTCCTTAATAGAATGACAGCTGAGCAAACAAGCTGAGTAAGCACAAGACTGAGTTTAAATCCCGGTATTGTCCAGAAAAAAAGGTCTATCACAAACCAGATTATAGCACTTGTGGTCACAGCTTTTCTCTAGACAAGACAAAAGGGTCCCCTGAACTCAGGAACTGAAAACCAGTCTGAGTAACAAAGCCAACAGCAAACTGACAACAAAAATCTGGAATTCATTTTACACTTGCCTAGGCACACTTACCAATGTTATCTGCTCTGCCAGCTTATCCTGAGAACTGTCCTGGGATGAGGCAGCATTCTGAGCAGGGCTTTGTGGCTTTGGGGGGGCCGGCACTGCAGCCCCTGGAGAACGAGAAGTAGCAGGAGACAGTGCCTTGCTAGTGGCTGAGGAGGGTCTGCTCACTGGTGAAGACCGTGCGGGTGAAGGCCCTGGGCCTGAGCCACTCACAGGTGCAAGAGATGAGGAGGAAGAACCAGGCAGAGACCGCTGGCAGGACTGGACAGAGTCTACTGGGAGCCTGGTCGATGTCACTGTCTAGTATATAGAAGACAAGGGAAACAGAATCAAAACAAAGCTTCATGACATCCACAGGACCCAAATACCAGAGCCTTTAGATGACAGCAGCCAACACACTCCGTACATTCCTCTTCACAGCAGCACATGTTCACAAAGTCCCATCACAACCACAACTAAGAAACAAACCAGAGGGTATCTCCCAATAGTATCTTGTCTTACTTCCAGAAACCCCAGAAGGCTCAATGCAATGTACAAATGGCTCATGACTAATCCTAGCTACTCGGGAAGCTAAGATGTAAAGATTACCCAGGCAGGAAAGTCCATAGACTCTTAACTCCAATCAACCATCAAAAAGCCAGAAGTGAAGCTATGGTTTAAGTGGGAAAGTGCTAGCTTTAAACTTTTATAAAAGGTAAGGGATAGCATCCAGGCCCTAAGTTCAAGTCCCAGGACCTGCACACCTACACAACCACACGCATACACAAGCATACAAAGGAATCTTTAAAATGAAAAGATTATTTCATTTAATAAATAACATAATCAATAATAAATAACAAGGGTTTTCAGAAAATTCTGAGAGAACAAGAGGATCAAGGTATATTTTTGAAAACTATTTCTCCCGCTCCCCTGCTCTCAAGTCAGTTGGTGCCCAGTCTTCAGTATCTAGCTGGTCTTTAGGACCTCTAGCCAGTTCACTACAAATATGCCTAAGACACATGAACAAAATGATAACTGGGAGAACAGGGGCATTTTAAACACTCAGACAGATGTGTGTTAGGGCCAGAAGAGTAACTCTTTGCACCATATTGCGCAGTCTATGGCATCAGTCTATGGCATCAAAAACAGGATAGGGAGCCCCCCCCCCTCCCATGGAGAAGGTGCAGCAGATGTTTACAAGTATGACTTTGCCCTTGGACAGAGGTGGGCTCAGTAACATGCACCTCAGGCCTGTCCCATCACCTCTGAGACCGGCAAACTACTCAGCGACTACTGAGAATATGGCCCTTCACAGAATCTGTGGTCAACAAGTGGGTGCTCCTGTACCAACAGCAACAGTAATAACAGCTTCAATTACTTTAAATGGCTGTAATTCAGTCAAAAAAAAAACCCAAAAAACTACGTCCTAACGTGTGCACCCAAGGTGGCTCACACCTGTAATCCTAGGTATTAAGGAGGCTGGGCGGGCAGTCTGGGCAAGAAAGTCAATGAGAATCTTATTTCCAATAAACCACCAAAATGCCAGAAGTGGAGCGATGGCTCCAGTGGTAGAATGCAAAAGCTCAAGGACAGTACCTAAAGCCTGAGTTCAAGCCTCAGAACTGGAAAAAAGCAAATTATGTTTCAATTACTGAATGAACCACCTATTCTCATAGGCCAATGAGGTTCTCTGAAGAATGTACAGTTAGTGTAGCAGGCCAACTGCCAAATACACAGACTACAAGTCACCTGTGCCCACCGCTTTCCACTGCTTGCATAATGTATTACTTGTCATCACACAGCAAATGCCCATAATACCTGTGTCTGAGCTGAAAGCTGCGAGGCCTGCATCTGCGCCTTCCCAGGCGTCGGACCATGGAGGGCTGGCTGTGGAGACTGTAGAGGAGGAACAGGGAGCTGGCTGGCTGCAGGAACAGAGATAGGGACATTCGGCTGCTGAGTCTTCACGGGAATTTGGAATTGAGTCTGAGCCTCCATCACCTGCGACTGCTGTGAAAACTGCAGGGTGGAAGAGAGGGCTGCAGCAGGAACACTAGCTGGGGGCAGCCTCGCAGGCAGTTGTGGTGGCGGAGTGTGCAAGCTGGCTGCATTCTGCACAGGAGGCCCAGTGGAGGGGTCGTACTGCTGCTGGCTCTGCTTCTGCCCAGTGTGCTGCACAGCCTGAGGGGTTGGGGGCATCCCTCCTAGAAAACAAGGAAGAACACAGAACACTGACTTCAGAGCACAGCAGCTTCCGCCAGGTAAATTCCAAGGGCAACTCACCACCATACTCCCATCATGGAAGTTAGCGTTCTATCAGATCTAAGGTCAGGACGAGCACACAAAGAAGGAAGGACATGAGTGCAGTCTTTACAGGTTAGCGCCAAGCAAAATAAGCCTCAACTAACCAACCACAGGGCACCCCTACAACAGCAGCAATTAAAATCACAGCTAAAACTGCTAGAAAGCACAATGACAAGGCAAAGTGTGGCTCCCATTAGAATGGCAAGAACATGTCCCCAGAGGCTTTTTCATCCTGTACTGACTAGGGCTTAGAGAAATGTCCCCATGTAAGAAACTCATATTCAATATAATATCTTTACTGCACAGCTTTGGGCTCAGCTGGTCACAAAGTTTCCATGCACTCCTCTGCTATGAGCTGAAAGCACTGGCTCTGACACTGGGCTTACCTTGGACAGTTGGCATTAACTGCTGCAGAGGGACTCCTGCATTCGCCCCTGGGTGCTGGAAAACTACCCCTGGATGACCCACTTCAAGTCGAGGCCTCTTAGACTGCTCTAGAATAATTTTCAAGAAAGGTGCCATTTCACGTAAAAATAAAATCATGCAAGTATAGAAAAACATGTGCAAGTATGCATAATTTAGAACAGGGAAGCCTTTATATGCCATAAAGAATAAGGGAATTATCTTCACTAAAATGTTGATGATATAAGAAAAAGCATCATAAAAAGGCAAAGAACAGCAACAACTGAGAAAAACTGCAACACATGACAGACACAGGCTGATTTATTCAACATTCTGAAATAGTTACAGATAATATGAAAAGTCTCAACAATCAGGAGGAAAAAGGCACAGAATATGAGCAGTTGCTGTGAACAGAGTCACAAACGGTTAACAATTCAGGGTACTCTGTACCCTTACTTAAAATCAGAGATGACTAAATCAAAACAAAAGATACAATTTTCACTTTGGATCACTAAAGAGTAAAGATTTTATTGAACAAAACAAAATGTTTCAAATGTAAGCCAACCAAGGTTAAACTCGGTGGCACATGCCTGGTCCCAGCTAGGCAGGAGGTGAAGACAGCAGCACTGTAGCCAGACAAGGAAAAGTCAGCCCAAGAACCTATGTGAAAAGCAAACTAAAAGCAAAAGGATTGAAAGCATGGCTCAGGTGGTAGAGCATTTGCTAAAAAGTATGAGACCCTGAGTTCAACCCACCGTGCCAACAAAAAAGAAGTGGAAATGTCTGATGGAAGCAAAAGTGCCCTGTCCCTTTGAAGAGCAGCGGAGGGAAGAAGACTACCACCTCACTGCTGCACACCCTCTTGGACCTGGCAGCTCATTTCCAGGCCTCCCTTTAGATAATGCTGACACACATGTGGAGAAAACATTTGAGATTAGATATCCAAAACTCTATTGACACCTCACAGTGACAGCTATGCAATATTTGCAATAACAAGCAAACACTGGTACGGTCTGACTGCTAAAGAAGGACTCAGCCACCCTCTGGAATACTCAGAAAGGTAGCCATGAAGGTTCATTTTTTTTGTTGTTTTGTTTTGTTTGTGCTGGTACTTGGGCTTGAATTCAGGGCCTTGTACTCTTGCTTAGTGTTTTCTGCTCAAGGCTCTATCACTTGAGCCATACTTCCACTTCTGGCTTTTTGCTGGTTAACTGGAGAGAAGAATCTCATGGATTTGTCTGCCCAGGCTGGCTTCAAATCTCAATCCTCAAATCTCAGACTCCTGAGTAGATAGGATTATAGGAGCAAGCCACCAGCACCTGGAAATATTTTTTGACTTTTTTTTAAATATAGTTTTAACTTTTAAAAAATGCATCACATTTGAACGTTTTCAGATCGACACATACTTAACATTTGTGTAGGGATGCCTTAGAGAATCCACAAAGCATAGATAGCAGTCCCTGCCGTGCGGGAAGAGAAGCTGATCACAAGCCAGGGACGGCTTTAAGTTACCTCCTGAACTGCCTCCCGTCTCCCATATAGAAAAATGTGTCATCACATTTATAATTTAAAGAAAATCCAGTTTTGTTTTGTTTTTTTAAAGCCAAAGACTTCAAAAAGTAGATAAATAATCCTAACATGTAATCACAACATAAAGATGGTCCATGGAAAATCAATGGAATATAACTCATCAAATGAAAATTTTCTGACTTTAATACACAAAAACATTCACATATTCTGTCTTAAAATCACCAAAAGAAATTTAGAAATTAAGCTTTTAGAAATACATGACCACTCCATCACCATTACTATGTTGGGCACATCACCCTGTGCCCAGGACATACCTGTGGGTGGTATGGCCTGCTGTCTCTTGAATGGGTCGGCCTCCAGTGCACTGCCTGCCCCAGCCACCAGGCTCCCAGCGAGAGCTTGCGGCTGAAAAACAACAAGAAGTAATGAGACTGTGGCCATTTGTGGCACTGTAAGAATGAATATAAAGTAAACCTATCATTAATTCCTTTTTTATAAGAGAAATATTACCTACACAATGTCTTTGAATATGCACTGTAATATACAATTATTTATAATAAATATCTCTACATACAACAAATACTTTAATGTTGCTACTTACCTCTGGAGAAGAGACTAGTAAAAGATGTTATTTGGGTTTTTAATGGAATTGCAAATCATTACCTTTAAATACTGAATGACAAAGAAAGGGTTAAACTGGGAAACTTTAAGGTTTTTGTGTTTTTTTTTGATACTGAATCACAATGCCAATAAAACTTCATACCAAAAAAAGCTCAGTAATGGGGCCGGGAGTTTGGCCTAGTGGTAGAGGGCTTGCCTAGCATGCACGAAGACCCGGGTTTGATTCCTCGGTACCACATACATAGAAAAAAGCTGGAAATGGAGCTGAGGCTCAAGTGGTAGAGTGCTGAGCCTTGAGAAAGTCCAAGGATAGGGCTCAGGCCCTGAGCTCAAGCCCAGGACTGGCCAAAAAAAAAAAGCTCAGTAATGAAAGTTTGCCTTCCTACTGGGAAATGACACTAAAATCCCAATTAACTGCAATCCAACATGGCTCTTTAATATGGTACTTTGAGTAATGTCCCCTTGATATACATATTGTGCTATCAAATGTGTTATGTAACTTTAAATGGACCAGAAGAAACCAATCTGAACAAGCTACATGCTACATGCATGCCTCTAACTACTGTATGTGATGAAACTGTGGAGAAACAATCAGACGGTGAGCAGGAGGAATGACTAAGTATACCACTGGATATTTAGGCAGTGAAACCGTCTGTCATCACGATCTTAGATATACTGACATTATACATTTATCTAAACTCGAAGCTCACCTAAAATGAACCCCAGTATGCACTTGTGAAACCATGGAATGTTAGGCGGGTAGAGTTGATAAACTCTTGGCGGGTGTGGTAAAATAGCTGATGCTATGTAAGTGTAGAGGGTGTGGGAAGTCTCCCTACTTTCCTCTCAGTTCTCCATTAAACAACAACTGGGAAAAAGAGCTCACTTAAAAAAAAGTTACTTTCAAAGGCAGCAGATTCTGCATCTTGGTGAACACTCAGGCCCTCAGCTGAGCAGGAGCCCTACTCTCCTGAAACACAAGGTATCACACTGCTCAGGAGTCTCTAAAGGGTCTGGTCCACCCACTCCCCTCAGTGGGGTACCTTAGATGCCTAAACAAGTAACAACCCAAGGTTAATGAACCAACTGCCCTGGCCTGTGGTCACTGCCAGCCCCTTCAGAGCATGTATGTATTCCTAAGTGACACTGCACAGCCAGCTGGGTAGTACTCAGTTCACATTTAATCAAGATGGGAGGAGGAAAGATGAGAATAGGGAACAGAAAAATAAAGGAAATAAATAAATAACAATGATTTTAAAAGGCCAGGCACTGGTGGCTCACACCTATAATCCTAGCTTGAGCTCTAAGGATGGCAGATGGAAGCCAGCTGAAGCACAAAAGTCCCTGTCACACCACAAAGAGAAAAAACAAAAACAAAAGAAGCTATGACTCAAGACAGAGCACCAGTCTTGAGCAAAAAAGCTAAGGTAACCACTCAGACTCCAGAGCTCAAGCTCTAGCACACATGCATGCACATGCGTATTTGAGCACACAGTCTGAAATAAACATCCACTCAGTGGCATATGCTCAATGGCAGCACAAGAATGTGGAAGAACCTAGGAACCAAATTCTGCCTCCAAGTCTCAATCATGAATCCAGCTCCTGCAGCAGCTGCAGTGTCATCTAAGAACTAGTGCTTTCATAGTTTCCAGAAGCTGCCAAAGCAACCTGGGAATGAAAGGTCTTTTCAACAAACATAACATTAGACAACACATGAAAAATACTAAAAACTGGGCTTCTTTAAATCCAAAAACTATGGTTCCTTCTACGAGGGCTAGAACATGCAGGCTGCCCCCGTGACCTGCTCTACAGACAGCACAACAATTCCCTGGTACACCATCTGCAGCAGACATGTGTTCTTGGTTTCCAGAACCAAATCTAGATAGCTTTCTCTTCTTTTGTGGTAAGAAATGTATTATTAGGTCCTGTGCAAGTGGCTCTTGCCACAAGTTGGTCATGGGACTTGAACTCTGGGCCTGGGTACTGTCCCTGAGCTCTTCAGCTCGAGGCTACTGCCCTAACCCCTTGAGCCACAGCACCACTCCGGTTTTCTGGTGGTTAATTGGAAATAAGAGTCTAATGAGGGCCAGGAGTTTGGCCTAGTGGTTAAAGTGCTTGCCTAGCATGCACTAAGACCTGGGTTCAATTCCTCGGTACCACATACATAGAAAAAAGCCGGAAGTGGTGCTGAGGCTCAAGTGGTAGAGCTCTAGCCTTGAGAAAGTCCAAGGACAGTGCTCAGGCCCTGAGCTTAAGCCTAGGACTGGCAAAAAAAAAAAAAAAAAGAATCTAATGAACTTTAGTGCCCAGGCTGGCTTTGAACCATGATCCTCAGATCTCAGTCTCCAGAGTAGCTAGGATTATAGGTATGAGCCACCAGCATCTGGCTCACTAGCAATTCTTCCTATTCAAGAGTCCAGGATCTGAGGATCAAGGTTTGAAGCCAGCCACGGCGGAAAAATCCATGAAACTCTTCAATTAGCCAGCAAAAAAGTCAGAAGTGCCAAGCATGATTAAAGAAAAAAACAAACCTGGGGACCCAGGAGTTTGGCCTAGTGGTAGAGTGCTTGCCTAGCATGCAAAGACCTGGGTTCAATTCCTCAGTACCACATACAGAGTAAAATGCTGGAAGTGGTGCTGAGGCTCAAGTGGTAGAACTCTAGCCTTGAGAAAGTCCAAGGACAGTGCTCAGGCGCTGAGCTCAAGCCCAGGACTGGCCAAAAAAAAAAACCCTGGGGGGCCAGAGTTTGGCCTAGTGGTAGAGTGCTTGCCTAACATCCATGATTCAATGGTACCACATACATAGAAAAAGGCTGAAATAGTGCTGTGGCTCAAATGGTAGAGCTCTAGCCTTGAGAAAAGTCCAAGGACAGTGCTCAGGCCCTGAGTTCAAGCCCCACAACTGGCAAAAAAAAAAAAATGGGGGGGGGCAGTTGGCCTAGTGATAGAGTGCCTAGCATACAGGAAAACCTGGGTTTGATTCCTCAGTACCACTTAGAAAAAGGTAGAAGTGGTGCTGTGGTTCAAGTGGAAGAACTCTAGCCTTGAGACAGCCCAAGGACAGTTCCAGAAGAAAGGAGGGAAGGAGGGAAGGAAGACGGGAGGAAGGGAGGAAGGGAGGGAAAGAGGGAAAGAGGGAGAGGGAAGGAGGGAGGGAGGGAGGAATTGGACAATGGTGGCACATGCCTGTAATCCTGAGTAGCTACTCAGAAGGCTTAGATTTAAGAATCATGGTTTGAAACCAGCCTGTGCAGGAAAAGTCCTAAGACTCTTATCCTCAATAAACTTCCAAAAAGCCAGAAGTGGAATTGTGACCCAAGTGATAAAGAGTGAGTCTTGAGCACAAAAAAAAAAACAAAAAACCTAAAGGACAATGTCCAGAACCAGCACAAAAGACAGATGGAGACAGAGACCCCACTATGGCAGGTGTTGTGGTCTGACTATTGGTACTGTCAGGGCAGATGAGCAGGGTGGGCATTTGGGCCTGAGGAAATTCCTGGTGTAGACAGATTCTATTTATCCTATCGCCTATTTATCATCTAAGTCTTCCACTTGATTCCTGGTAATGTCTATAGTACAAGAAGCTGACTGAAATATGGCTCATGTAATCATAGCTACTCAGGAGACTGACATCTGAGGACCACAGTTCAAAGCTAGACTAGGCAGGAAAATTCATGACACTCTTATTCCCAATTAACCATCAAAAACTAGTTACCCAAAAGTGGAACTATAGTTCACATGGTAGAGCACTAGTCTTATGCACAGAGCTCAGGGACAGAACCCATGACCTAAGTTCAAGCCCTAGAACGCACACGCACGCACGCACACGTAAGACACACTGGTAGCTCATGCCGCTAATCCTAGCTACTCAGGAGACAGATCTGAGGAAAGCCTCAGAGACTCTTATATGCAATTAACTACTAAAAAGCTTGAAACAAAGCACAATTAGTACACTGCTAGCCTTGAGTGAAAAAGCTCAAGGACAGCACTTAAATCCTAAATTGAAGCCCCAGTATGAGCACACATACACAAAATGAGTCAGCTGAACACCAATGGCTCACATCTATAATCCTAACAATTTTTCAGGTAGGGGCACACATTTTTTGAATAGACCTTTTATTTTGGTCAGTGTGGGACTTAAACTCTGGGTCTGGGCGCTGTCCCTGAGCTCTTCAGCTCAAGGCTACCATCCTACCCCTTCAACCACAGGGCTACTTCCAGTTTTCTGGTGGTTAAGAGGAGATAAGAGTCCCAAGAACTTTTTAGTGCCAGGGCTGGCTTTGCACCAAGATCCTCAGATCTCAGCCTCTAGCTAGGATTACACACGTGAGCCACAGCACCTGGTGTGGGGGTTCTCAAGTGGGGAATCAGCTTAGACTACACAATAGGATTCTGTCAAAGAAAGAAAAGAAAAAAAGGAGGGAAGAAAGGTGGAGAATTTTAAACGTTTTGAGTCATAAAGTAACATAGACATGTCACAACTATACTAGAGCAACATGGACCTATTACAAGCACACTATCCTTATAGATAACCAAAACGTGGATGTGAACGAGAGCCCCACGAGACGGAGCCCCGGGGAGGAAGTAGACAGCAGCTGCCTAGCAGCGAGCACAAGGATCTCTCAGAGTGGCAAAAGTGGACAACACTCCACCAAGTGGGTTCCGGGGCAGTTGTCAAAACTTGACTCGTTACAATACAAGACCAGTACAGGCCCAGTTTATAAACTACACCTCAATTTAAGGCAATTCACCACTTTTAGGGACAAAGACAAATGAAAATGGTACTAACAGACACAGCTGAGGGCTGGGTGTTAGGTCTGCTCAGGAGAACCGCAAACTCCCCACTTCCTCTTTGTGGAAGACAGCGCTTACTTAGCCTTACTAGAAACCACTTGTCTGAGACCAGTAATCATCTGACTGTCAATCACCTGACTGAGTCAACCAAGATCCAAGGCTTTGAGGTCACTTCCTCATCTGCTGAGGTTACTTCCTGAAGTGCCCTGACCCGCCTCCCGTGGACAGGGAGAGGTTCCCCAGGCTTTGAGATCACTTCCACATGGCTGTGGTCTAAGTCTCATCTTTCCCTACATAATCCTACTCTGCCATAAGCCCCTCCCCTTTTCCTCTTCTCTACTCTCTCCACACTCCTCATTTCCTGGGGGCAGGCAGTTTGCTCTGCCCACAATAAACTCTTTTCTGCCTGAATCCTGTGGAGGTCTTCTTTGCCTGAAGCTTATGCCTGGTGCTGAAACCCAGGACAGGATAGTGTCAGGAGTTTCTGGGTCCCAAGCCTCTCTCTGAGGGTCAATCTGCTGCCTGGGTATCCTTCATTGGACCCCAACTGTGGAAAGCCGACTGAGCCCCACCTCGTACTTCTGGCCGTTACCGCTGCTGGGTATGCATCCACCCCACTGTCCCCTTTCTGCATCTGGTGAGTGACTTTCATCTATAGGACCTCTGTTCCTCTGCTGTCTTTTTCAACATGGTGTCATACCAGAGTGCCACTATGCCTCCTTGGTTGATTACTTCCCGCCTGATGACATCTGAATACGGAATCTCTCACTCTAAAAAAAGTCACCCTCCCTCCTTAACCCCTTTACACTCAGACTCTCCCCTCTATATCCTTCCTCTTTTCTTTCTCCAGTCCTGGGGATTGAACTCAGGGCCTGGGCACTGTCCCTAAGCTTCTTTTGCTGAAGGCTAGAACTTTACTATTGGAGCCACAGTACCACTTCTGGCCTTTTCTATGTATGTGGTACTGAGGAATCAAATCCAGGGCTTCATGCTTGCTAGGCAAGCACTCTACCACTGCACCACACTCCCAGCCCCTCCTTTTGTTTCTTATTCCAGTAGGGTCCCATCAATCTCTCCCTTGGAAGGTCTCCTTTGCTTTCTATTCTTCTGCTCAAGCCAAAAGGCCTTACAGGCTAGAACCTCAGTCGCAGTGGCCCAACCTTTTGGTTTGTGCCCTCAGGAGTGTGATGCATGCTGAGCCCCTGGGATTTCCCCCCCCCCCCCCCCCCCCCCGTTCCTCCCACAGGCTAGCCATTCTGAGCTTGAAAACATATCTAAAATCAAAAGAAACTTAACTGCTTAGAAATTTGGCCTTAGTGACAATTGGATACTTGCAATCTCTGACCTTCAATAGCTTTTTTTTGCGGGGGGGGGGGGGGCAAGTCCTGTCTTTGGGCATTCTCAAGGCCTTCAACTCTAGAAAGGTAACTTTCCTTTTTTGTAGCAGCTCCATCTGTCCTTCAAGAGCACCCACTCTTGCTAGTGTGCCCCTTCTTTTCTTGTTTCTTTGTTGCTTGCCTGCCTGCTTTCTTACTTACTAAATAAAGATCCAGCAAATTTTCTTACCGTTTTTACCTGTCCAGAAACTTGCTTTCTCCAGCTGTAGTGAGTCTCACTTGCTCCTCATCCTGCCACAGAAGCTTACTCCTCACTGATCAATTCATATGCTAATGTACCTTGCTAAAAAAGCCTCAAGCTTTGAACACTGAGATCCACCCATCTCGAGTGCTTTGCTAGCAAAGATGTCTACACATAATTTGTTCATCTTTTTTTTTTTTAATTCTGCTTGTTGTTGGCAAAAGTTTTTTGTGTCTTGAATTTAGTCCTATATTTTGTTTGGTTTTTACCTGTTTTTCTAGCATTGACCACCTGGTTCTACCATGCAATGGCCAAAAATGTCTTTTGGCACTGGAATTCCAGAAAACCAATAGCCAATTTTCTTTTTTTAAACCTAAGCACACCTTGAATCTTTTGCACAAGTATATGTGTGAACATGTTCAAAATAACTTCCTTTTGTGGACTGGGGGAAGTAAAGGGGGACAAAAACATGAGAAGAGGTATCAAGGTTTGAGAAGTAATGCAACGACTACCAGACGGATGTAACTGTAACCCTTCTATACATTATCCCGACGATAAAATATAATTTTAAAAAAACTTCCTTTTAATACATAAAAATTTTTATCAGGGAGGGGAGTTTAGCCTACTGGTAGAGCGCTTGCCTGGCATGCACGAAGAACCAGCTTTGATTCCTCAGTACCAGATACATAGAAAAAAAGCTGGGCTGGATCCAGTGGCTCTCACGCCTGTAATCCTAGCTACTCAGGAAGCTGAGATCTGAGGATCATGGTTCAAAGCCAGTCAAGGCACTAAAGTCCAAGAGACCTTTATCTCCAATTAACCACTAGAAAAAAGGGAATGGGCGCTGTGGCTCAAGGGGTAGGGCGTTAGCCATGAGTTGGAAGAGCTCAGGGCCCAGAGTTCTAGCCCTATAACAAACACACACACACAAAAGAAAAAAGCCAGAAGTGATGCTATGGCTCATCTGGTACAACTCTAACCTTGAGAAAGCCCAAGGATAGTGCTCAGGCCCTGATACCCCAGGACAGGCAAAATAAAAAATAAATCGTCATAGTGTGAGAAAAAGTCTTTTATATCAAACTAAAATGCTTCCATCTTGCATATTCATATTTTGAGTATTTTCTCCTAAAACTACTTGCTATTTTTGTTTTTTGTCAGCCCTGAGACTTGAAGACAGGGCCTAGATGCTTTCCCGAGCTTCTTTTGCTCAAGGTTAGCACTGTGCCATTTGAGCCACACTGCCATTTCCTCCTTTTGTTTATGTGATACAGAGGAATCAAAGCCTAGGTTTCAAACACAGTAGACAAGCATTCTAGCACTAAGCCACATTTCTAGTGCAATTATTTGGTTGTTTTGGGGGTTTTTTGTTGTTTTTTTTTTTTTTTTTTTTTTACCAGTCCTGGGCTTGAGCTCAGGGCCTGAGCACTGTCCTTGGACTTTCTCAAGGCTAGAGCTCTACCACTTGAGCCTCAGCACCACTTCTGGCTTTTAGTTTTCTATGTATGTGGTACCGAGGAATCGAACCTGAGTCTTATGCATGCTAGGCAAGCACTCTACCACTAGGCCAAACTCCCGGCCCAATTTGGTTTTTTACTTCAACTGTAACTAGTATCAGTGCTGCTTATGACCAGCAGCCAAGGTTAAATTCCAACTTATAAGAAGGTAATTTAAATACCACTACAATGAAGATAAGATTTGGGTGTTACCAAATGTTTCAAAGGATCTTTCTGTAGCATTAAAGAAGAACTTTAGTTCAAAACTTTTCTAAGGGTTAAATGCAAGTTAAAGCTAAGGGAGCATAAAAGGAAAAAGGAAAAAAGGTTTTGGAAAGGGAATTAAAAATGACTTCCTTTGGAAACTAAAGAATTTAGGCAAGCCAGGCAAAGTGGCTCCCACCTATCAATCCTAGCTACTCAGAAGGCTGAGATCTGAGGACTGCAGTTCAAAACCAGCCCGAGTACAAAAGACCAGGAGACTCTTATCTCTAATTACTAGAAAATGGGAAGTGGGGCTGTGGGGGGCCACCCGGCAGGGGTAGGGTGGTAGCATCGAGCTGAATCGCTGAGGGACAGCAAGCAGGCCCAGAGTTCTGGCTCCATGACCCACAAAAATAAATATTTTAAGCAATAAGAATTGTCTTAGGGGAGCCAGGTGTGGTGGCTCATGCCTGTAATCCTAGTTAATCAGGGGGCTGAGATTTGAAGATTTTGGTTCAAAGCCAGCCTGGGCACTTAAGTCTGTGAGACTCTTATCTCCAATTAACCACCAGTGAGCCAGAAGTGGTGTTGTGGTTCATGGGATAGGGTGGTAGCCTTGAGCTGAAGAGCTCAGGGACAACATCCAGATCCAGATTTCAAGCCCTAAGACTGACCAAAAAAAAAAAAGGATACTCGGTCACATACAAAAGAAAAGAGTTTTAATGTTAATAATCTGACAGGCTGCCTTGCTGACAGAGTAGCGGGCCAGGGCTATAAGCACAGTTTTATAGGGCTGGGTTCATGTGGAACATGGGAGCAGGAGCTAGTGTTGTGGAAGGGGTTAACATGTACAGTTGTAGCTGTACTAACAAGGGAGAGGGAAATTACATTGTGGGGACTGCCATTTGAGACTGCAGCTACCTATGTCACCTAATTTCAGGAAAAGGCAATTTTGTTTTTGCTGAGGGTTCAAGATAGCAGACTGGGTAAGAAGGTGGAGGTAGAAATGCTAACAGTAGTTGGGCATGGTGGCTCACATTTGTAATCCTAGCTACTCAGGAGGTTGAGATCTGAGGATCAAGGTTCAAAGCCAGCTTGAGTACAAAAGGACCTGAAACTCTTATCTCCAATTAACCTCTAGAAAAATCGGGAAGTGGGACTTGGCTCAAGGGTAGGGCGGTAGCCTTGAGAAGAAGAACTCAGGGACAGGGCCAGGCCCAGAGTTCCAAGCCCCACAACTGCCCCCAAAAATAAAAAAAATGTCTCACAGGGATTTTCTGCCTGAGCTAACTTGGAATCAAGATCCTCAGATCAAATGAGCCTTTGCCCCTTTTATTTCTAATTAAAGCAACAAGATCAGTCTTGTATCCATACTTGGGAAACAGAAAAATAGCATGCAAATTAAAAGGTGTTCATTTCAGACCATGACATGAACAAATACTTGAGTGGACTTTGGTAGTCTTAGTTTCCCCTTTCTCCACTTTGAAACTTTTTTTTTTTTTTTTTTTGCCAGTCCTGGGGTTTGGACTCAGCCTGGGCATTGGCCTTGGGCTTTCTCAAGGCTAGAGCTCTACCACTTGAGCCACAGCATCATTTCGAGCCTTTTCTATATATGTGGTACTAAGGAATTGAACTGGGTCTTTGTGCATGCCAGGCAAGCACTCTTACTAGGCCCAACTCCAGGCTCCTAATTTTTTTTTTTTTGGGGGGGGGGGTCAGTGCTACGGCTTGAACGTTGGTTGAATGGCTGGACGTTGGTACCAGGGAATCAATCCCAGGGCTTTGTGCATGCTGGACAAGCACTCTACCACTAAGCCACGATCCCAACCCCTAAATGGATAGGAATTTGTAACGAGTCTTAGACTGAGACAATTTGCCTTGGCATAGTCTGTCTATAGTCCACGTACAGGAACTGTTCCAGGTCCCCCACTGGGCCCTTAATGCAGCCCAGGTTCTGCTGGCTCATCTAACCAGTCCACCATGCTCTCCCCTATCCAGTCTGAAGTAGCTAGGGACAGCTGTCAACTCCAGGACCACCTAGAACCCAGGAGACAGGACTATCCAAGGTATCCAGTTTTTAATTTTCTGCCATAAGCCCTTCCTTCTGTCAGTTGTGTGCCTGCTAATGTTTTTTCTTGTTGCTCAGTCTCTGCCTCTCAAGACTTGTTTCAGATTTCATCCAAAGACACATACATACTTGTTCACCACCAAGGAAACATACCGCTGCCTTCTCCCAGCCTGGATGACATCTCTGCCCTTTCACCCCTAAAACTGATGCCCCCTGCCAGCAGGAAGTAGCCAGAGAAAGTTGGTGCTCCTTCTCTTTCTTCTTTCTCTTCAGGCCTCCATCTCCTACAAGCCAGCAGTTTGCAATCCCCCCTTTCTGCCAGAACCATATGGCAGTCTCCTTTCACTAAATCTTACACTGGGGTCCTGGTTCAAGTGGTAGAGTATTTGTCTACAAAGCATAAGGCCCTGAGTTCAAAACTCTAGTACTACCACCCTCCAACAAAGCAGCCAAGATGAGTAAGTAAATAAATAAAGGAATTTCCTCAGGGCTTTGTCCCCTTCTTCACCCACGTCCTGGTGAGAAATAAATCTTCCCCCTACGAAACAGAAGCAACACGCTCCCGTTCTTATAAGGGAATACCACACTGAAGTCCTGAGCAGTACAGCAAAGCATGAAGAAATAAAAGGGTCAGGCACCATGGCTCTCACAGCTATGACCCTAGCTTTCAGGAAAGCAGAGGTAGGTAAGATCCTGGTTCAAGGCCTACCTGAACAAATGGTAGACAGATTCCCAAGTCAACCAATAAAAGACAAGGTACAGGGGTGTGTGCCTATTACTCCAGCTATGTATAGGAAGCATTAATGGCAGTACAGTCCTAGCCAGAACAGGCTTAAATGCAATAACCTTTAGAAAAAGGAAAAAAAAAGTGAAAACAGCTGGGGAAGTGATTCTTGGCTGTGAAATAAGTTTTATACAGGTTTAAGAATATAGGCTCAAAAAAAAAGAAAGAAAAAGAATATAGGTTCAGACCGGGAGTTTGGCCTAGTGGTTAAAGTGCCTGCCTAGCATTCATGAAGACCCGGGTTCGATTCCTCGGTACCACATACATAGAAAAAAGCCGGAAGTGGTGCTGAGGCTCAAGTGGTAGAGCTCTGGCCTTGAGAAAGTCCAAGGACAGTGCTCAGGCCCTGAGCTCAAGCCCAGGACTGGCAAAAAAAAAAAAAAAAAAAAAAAGAAAAAAAGAATATAGGTTCATGGGCTGGGAGTTTGGCCTAGCTAAAAATAATTTGTAAATGTAAAACAAACAAATAATTGGTAAAGTTAGACTTCATCAAAAACTAAAACAAGCCAGGCATAATGGCTCAAACCTATAATCCTAGCGACTCAGGAGGCTGAGCTCAGAAGATTGTGGTTCAAAACCAGCCCAGGCACTAAAGTCTGTGAGGCTCATTACTAACTAACCACTAGAAAACTGGAAGTCGTACTGTGGCTCCATGGATAGGGTGATAGCCTCGAGCTGAAGAGCTCAGGGACAACACCCAGGCCCACTTCAAGCCCCACCACCAGGGGAAGAAAAAAAAAAAAAAGCAAGCTGGGGGCCAGGGGTTCACACCTGTAACCCTAGCTACTCAGGAGGCTGATATTCGAGTATCATAGTTCAAATCTAGCCAAGGCAGGAAAGTCCACAAGATTTTTTTTTTTTTGCCAGTTCTGAGCCTTGAACTCAGGGCCTGGGCACTGTCCTGGGACACTCTTTGCTCAAGGCTTGCACCCTGCCATTTGAGCCACAGTGCCACTTCTGGCTTTTTCTGTGTATTTGGTTCCTGGGAATCAAACCTAGAGGGCTTCATGCATGCTAGAGGAGCACTCTATCACTAGGCCAAACTCCCTGCCCCTAATCCACGAGATTTTTATCTCCAGGAGATTCTTTTTTTTTTGCCAGTCCTGGGCTTGAGCTCAGGGCCTAAGCACTGTCCTTGGACTTTCTCAAGGCTAAAGCTCTACCACTTGAGCCTGAGCACCACTTCTGGCTTTTTTCTATGTATGTGGTACCGAGGAATCGAACCCGGGTCTTCATGCATGCTAGGCAAGCACTTTAACCACTAGGCCAAACTCCCGGCCCCCTCCAGGAGATTCTTATTTCCAATTAACTATCAAAAGACCAGAAGTAGTACTGTGGCACTAGTGGTAGAGTGCTAGCCTTGGGTAGAAGAGCTCAGGGATAGCACCCAGGCCTAGAGTTCAAGACCCACAACTGACCAAAAAAAAAAAAAAAGCTAAGTAAAATTTACAACAAGTTTGGAGCTGGGAATGTGAGTTCAAGCCCCAAGACTGGCAAAAATAAACAACAATTATAGCAAGTTTATTCAGGTATCCTTCAAAGAGTTAAAAGGATCAACTTGGTACGTTCATATAAAGGAATGCCACTCTAACAAGAACCAATTGGTAAATGAATTATGACAAGCGTTCAGTTGGACAGCAAAGTCCATTGCATACGATTCCATCTATAGCTCATCGGGAGGAGGCAGGATCTTGTCCTGGAGAACACAGGCCAGGGAGAAGGAGGTCTCACCACACAGGGGGCAGGGTTAGCATAATCAGTTCTGCTTCTTGACCATGGTAGAGCTACATAACTGCACATATGGGTCCAAACTCATAGAAACTAGAAGTATAAACCAAACAGTGAATCTAACAGTTTAGCACAGAATAATTAGGTAGGTAGGTAGGTGGATGTGTACCCACTTTGGTATATTAACAGAATAACTGATTCAAACACAACTCATCAGCTGATCCTAGAATTAGTAAGTAAATATTTAATGAGACACAAAATATTTACATAATCTCCAAGTACCTTCCCCAAGTGACTCATATGCTGGTAGAGACAACCATAATTAAAGCAGGGCAGATTAAAGAAGGGCAGAGGGACTGAGTAATTAAGCACTGGGAGACACGGGGGGGGGGGGGGGGGGGGCGGCAGCGCGGGGGAAGGAGAGAGGTGGCGGGGACAAAGGACATCTTCAGGACAAGAGACAAAATCTCTGGCCCAGCACCAAAGAGCACTGGACTACCTAAGTTTCTTGATTTTGGTCATTGTACTGTGGCTAGGTAAAATAACACCCTTATCTACTAGTGTTGAACTCTTAAGGCTAAAGAACTGTAATATGATGTTATATACTATTTTACATGAAAGAATGAAAGTTATACAAATGAGACAAAAAGTTAAAAGCTGATGAATTTAGGAAAAGGAATGAGAAGAAGGTGTTTCATGTGGTTACTATAGGTTTTATGTGCATAAAATTACATCAAACAAAAATTACAAACAATATCAAAGATGAGGATGCTTTCAGAACCCAACACAATCTACTTCAAAGCTCCTAGAATTTGGCATGTGCTTTAAAATCTTGGCATTTTCATTTCCTTCACTTAGAAGCCTGAAGTCCTGAAGATCTCATACTTCCTCCAGCTAAAAAAACATCAAATTATCATCTGCTTAAGCCCTTTTCTTTTTTCCTTGTTCTGTTTTACACTGTTCTCAAAATACAAGTAAAAGACACAAGGGGGGAACGAACATTAAAATACAACACAAAGATCCCTGAGCATACAATGAAGAGGACCTTAAATATCAGACGACATGCACACTAAAAGCTACCACCACACTGCAGGTACACACACACACACACAATGCAGTAATAAAGTCTGTGCTGTCATTTACTCATGCAATTTAATTTCATAACTGTATATGCAGGAAGACTTTTTACTTTTTAAAAACAAGGAATGGGCTCTGGAAAAAAAAATGCTGAAGAGCGAATAGTAAATTGAAGATTAAAATATTTGGATGAAGGAACGTTTGGGATGAGACTACAATTTAGAACCATCAAAAAGTACCTGAAATGGTTGCTGCTGAGATGAAAAAGCAGCAGAAACATTTGGCGGAAGCTGGGTTGCTATAGCAACGGGAGTCCCAGTCTGCCCATCCTTGCCTGTCACAACCTTTACCTGAGAGAAATATTTTGAGAAAAAAAGGCAACATAATTTTTAAAACTGCTCAAAATTGTGTTAGAATTTCATTGCTGACAGTTCACTAACTTGGGTGTTTAAAATGGAATGTTTCTGCACCTCGTACTGATATCTTCACAGCATAACAACCTAACAAATGCCATTGTTCGGGCGCTCCAGTTTGGTCATAAGTGGCACCCTAGATTGTGCAACCTCAGATTTTAAAGTGAGAGTGGCAGTCAGACTCAACAGCAGCCTCTAGCTCCCTGGGTTATCTGCACCACACCACACCACTACATTGTGTGCTATGTGGGGACACAGAGCAAAGGTCTACGTCAGCAGAAACTGGAAGAGATTTGTTTCTTCACAAATATCGCAAAATAAGGTGACTGAGCTTACAGGCAACATCAGTATACAAACAAAGAAAACATTTCACAGTTTTATGGCACTAAAAGGGGAGGTTCTTGAAATAATCTTATAGACCTTCTGTAAAACAGAAGGGGACTAAAGAAAACACAGATGGCAAAGCCACACAGATACATCCATAGATGCCAGGGAGGACGCTGGAGCAAAGAGACAAGCTTTTGCTCACCAAAAGCTGGTATTTTTGCTGAAGGGCTGACAAAGATTTAAAATATTTTATATCATAGAACAAAATAAGCTCCACCAACAAAGTATACACTACACAACACAAAGGCACAAAATACAGTGCATCACAATACAGCATGCTAGCTATTGCCCTGATGCTCAAGAAGAAGCACAGAGCTGAGGTCCTTAGGAGCCACAATGGTGTAGGATTTATTGTGCCCCATCCTTAGTACCCAAAAAGTAACTATCTACAAAAGATTCTATCAAATTTCACTCAGTAGGTCTGAAAAGTATGAGTTTAAAACATGATCTCAAGCTACAACTACATCTGAAAATTGGGGGAAAAAATTCAGTGGTATTCTTGTTCTGCTTTGTTTGACAAAATACCTGAATTTTAATTATAAAGATACCATAGGAACACATCTAGTGATTTATAATTATGGTGATTTAAATCCCCTTTAAAAAGCCACACTGGTAGCACTTTTATACACAGATCTACCTAAGTCAAAATGAAACCTGGAAACCAGACCAAAGGCACCAAGTCTCACTCTTCACCAGAATCTTGTAGGACTGTTCAGGGTGTCAGCCACAGACCACACCCGAACAGAAGGAAGAAACCTGGACTGTGCTAGCTGAGCGTCTGCCCAAGAGATCCTGGGTCTCAGCGACTACACCCACCAAAAGGGTTTTACTACTCGTGACAGGCGCACGCTGCACGTTTCTCCTGATGCAAGTGCACTGGAGTCGTGCTTCCTTTCCATGAAGGAATGAAGAAATGCACTCTTTCAAACATCACCCCTCCATCAGATCCTTGTGGAACCAAAGGCTTTGCAACGTTACATTATTGATGTGCATACTCTAACCTGTGTCACACAGGCCCCACAGATTATTAAGCTCTTTCTTACCTCATCATTAATAACTTCAGATTTTTCTTCCTCCTCCTCTTCTTCTTCCTCCTCCTCTTCAATGTCCAGATCATTCTGCCTCAGGTATGCTTGCAATGGGGCATAATGCTTCTTCTTAAAAGCTAGGAAGTCCATCATGTTGCCCTGGAGGTGCTGCAGGAAGAACAGTTCGATCAGACACTCCTGGAAGACCTCTCGAAGCGCCTCCATCTCCTTGTGGTGGTGGTCCAGGCACTGCTTCCTCATCTGTGCCAGCTCCTGGGAGGCTGGAGGGATCTCCTCCAGCTTCTTGGGGGCTTTCTTCACCCCCGAGCTCCCTGCAGACGCGAGGGGCAGACTAGAAAGGCCTGGGGGCATGGCCGTTCTGGAAGGACTGGTGGGTGGTGGTGGGGATGTCATACCAAACGCAGAGGTGCTGCCAACCCCAGGGAGCAGCATGCCAGGTGTCCTCTCGAAGCCCAGAGGTCTGCTCAGAGGCTGCCCCTGGAGCACCTGCTGCTGCTGCTGGATCAGCTGGCCCTGGATGATGCTGCTGATCTGAGGTGGCAGGCTTGCTGTAGTGATGTGACTGGGGCTGGCCAGAGGCTGCAGACCAGCCCCTCCTGCGGCTGCAGGGCTCTGGGGTCCCAGATGGTGAATGGTACCTCCAGACTGTGTATGAGGCTGGGACAGTCGCCGTTCTGGAACTGTGACAGGAGCTCCTGCATGCTGGAGTTGAACCTGTGCTCCCTGAGCCATCTGAGTGAGGCCTGGTGCCTCCTGAAACACAAAGTGCCCACCACTGGATGGGCTCAAGCTGATCTGCCTCACAAGAACACTGGCATCCACAAAGCCTCCAGTGGGGCTATTGCTGCAAATGCCAAGCCCAGAGGCTGGAGCACCTGCACGCACGCTCTGCAAGGCCTGTCCTGGCCCAGGGCTAGGCTGTGTGGGACTTTGTGTCTGGACCTGTTGGGACAGAGGAGAAGTAACTTGAATGTATGATGGAGAGCCATGCTCAAACCGCCTCTGCTGTGCACTGAACTGGAACCCGGGAGAGGTAGGGTTGGGCAGTGGAAGGGGAGCCAGTGTTATCTGCTGGTTTCCTCCCACGATGGGGCCGACGTTCTGCAGGGTGATGTTCACATTCTGCCCAGCCACGGGGCTCCTGCTCATCAGCTGCTGTATCTGGTACCCAGGGGACTGGGGTGCGGATGGGCTGGCAGAAGGAGCGAAGGGCGCTGCAGGAGACGGAGGTAGGTTTGGATGAGCTGGCTGCTCGTCCTCACTGCCGGTGAAGGACCTGGACCTCTGCAGCTGGTGCTGGACATTCTGAGGACCATTTCCATGGTGCATTATCACCTCCCTTTTAAATCCAATGTATTTGTTCTCCTAGAAAAATCAAAATTAAAGCAACTTACTGGAAGGCAAATACAATTGTGTGGCTACCACTAATGTTAACTACCACTGAAGGGCCCTGAAAAGTTCTGGAGGGTATGTTCACACTGGTTTCTGGTTCAGACAAGAACACCTCTTTTTTTTTTTTTTGCCATTCCTGAGGCTTGAACTCAGGGCATGGCACTGCCCCTGAGCTTCTTTTGCTCAAGATAGCACTCTACCACTTGAGCCACAGAACCATTTCTGGCTTTTTCTATTTATTTCTATTATGTGGTACTGAGGAATCCAACGCAAGGTTTCATGCATGCTAGACAAGCACTCTACCCCTAAGCCACATTCCTAGCCTAAGAACACCTCTTATTAACTCTTTTTTAGACAATGTCCAGGAGGCCAACTACGTATTACCTACAACTTCTTTCCTTCCTCTTCTCTCCAGCTACCCAAGATGCCAACAAGAAAGAATGCCGGTTGGTAGAATGTTTGCCTAGCATGCATCAAGTCCTGGGTTCAATTCCTCAGCACCATATACACAGAAAAAGCTGGAAGTGGGGTTGTGGCTCGAGTGGTAACGTACTAGCCTTGGGCAGAGAGAGGCTCGGGGAAAGCGCCCAGGCCCTGAATTTAAGCCAAAGGCCTGGCGAAAAGAAAATCAGTCAGTCAAGGAATCAAGGGAAGATGTTCCAACTCTCGAGCCCTGGCTGTCAAGAAGCAAGACATGAAGGTAGTATCCCAGTTGAGAAAGACCTAAGAATTTTGGAACTGCACAGGATATCCAACCCCAAAGAACTCAACTCACTTAGTAAATGGCCCCACTATGTCTGTTGCAGTGCCAAAGGGCTCTCTCAATAAGAAGCTGGAAGTGCTTCCCAAAATGTACCAAGGACTTGGATGTCAAATACCTGCCCAACTGAATAAGCTGGTCCCCAAGGGCAGACCACGGCAGAAAAAGATTAAACTGTTGGCCAAAGCTGGAAAGAAAACTGCCAGCTTTCCCATGAAAAGACCACAGTTCTCTGAGAATAAGTCAATACTGTCACCATTTTGGTGAAGAACAGGTACAAAACTAATAACTAAAATGCACAAAACTAATAGTAACTTGTTCTTCAAGCCTGGCACCAGTGGCTCACATCTGTAGTTCTAGGTACTCATGAGGCTGATATTTGAAGATCACACTTCAAAGCCAACCCAGGTAGAAAATTCCCTGAGACTCTTATCTTCAATTAATCACCAAAAAAGCTGAGGTAGAGCTGTGGCTCAAGTGGTAAAGTACCAGCCTTGAGTGGAAAAAAACAAGCCAGAACTCTAGGCCCTGAGTTCATGTACAAGAATGCTCATGTGCATATGTATGTGCGTGCACACACACACACACTCTCACAAAAAAGTTAGCAGCTCTCATCTCAATAAGCTGATTGTGGTGTTCTACACCCGTGATCCTAGATATTCAGGAGTATCACCCCTGAAGCTACTCTCAGGCAAAACAGCAGGATCTTACCTGAAAAATAAAGCAAAAAGAGCTGGAAGTATAGCTTATTGGGTAAGGGCCCAGCAAACATGAGACTCTGGAATTCAAACACCAGTACCACCAAATAAAATATGCATACACTTACATATACACACATGCATACATATACACTTAGCAATAACAATCCACAAAAATACATAGAAATAGTAATACTGACCTGAAACTGATGAACAAATCAACTATGGTGGAGCCCACAGAGAAGCACGGACTCAGGAGCTACTGAACCACCCAGCAGCTCGGGTGAATTCCAGCCCAAGAAGCCAAACTGGCAACCCAGCGCACACCATGCACATACGGATCACTCACTGGCAGAACATTCTGGAAAAGGTGAAAACACAGGGCTGGAGGTTAGGTGAGAAAGTGGTAGGGCTGAAGGGGAAGGGGCCGATGACAAAGAAACAGAAGTAACCTGGGGGATGGGGCTATTTCTACAGCTTGATTTGTGGACAATGGTTTCAGAACAATGCATTCTTCAGAAAGTCACAGAACTATATGAGAATTATAAACTTTTACTGTCTGTAAATTATACTTTAAGCCAGTCCTGAGGCTTGAACTTAACACCTGGGTGCTATCCCCGAGCTTTTCTGCTCCAGGATAACACTCTTGAACCAAGGCTCCATTTCTAGCTTTTTGCTGGTTAGTTGTAGATTCGGGTGTCCCAGACTTTCCTGCCTACGCTGGCTTGGAACCTTGATCCTCAGATCTCAGCTAGAATTATAGACATGAGCCACCTGCACCTGGCTTATACTTCAACTTAATTAAAAAAAAATGGTTCCTAACCTCAGTGAGCTTACAGTCAAGTTATAAACACAATCAACCCTAATGCTTTTATCTAAGAGTCCTTCTCCAAAACATAGTGCAGGGAACTCAACAGACAGCAGGAGACACCTACAGACATACCACCCTGATAGCAGGAAATCACAAAACATTTTAAAATTATGTTTCCATAATATTTATATTCACTTACAGGGTACAGAAGTGACAAATAAATGGTGCTCTACCACTTGAGCCAAAACGTAACAATTACATTTTCTGTGAGGACTGTGAGGGGAGGGGATGGAGCCACATGAGCAGCGCAGTGACAGCTACCACAGGAGGCCCTGCACCACACATCACCCCAGGCCTAGCCATCTGAAGCCCCTTCCTTTGTACCATCATTCTTCAGAACTCTTTGTGGAATGCCATCTTTATTCTCTTTATTTACAAGTCATCTTTGCCTTCTCAGAAGACAATGAAAAACTTTACAATTGAGGCACTAGAGACATAACTCAAGTAGTAAGATACTAGCCTGTTGAACCTGAGGCCCTGAGTTCAACTGAGCACCAGTACTGCCCAAAAAGGAAAAAACAATCACTTTTACCTAAAACAGTTAAAAATAAAACAACCAAGAGACTGAGATTTGAGGGTCAAAGTTCCAGGCCAGCCTAGGCAGAAAAGCCTATGAAACTTATCTCCAATTGACTTCAAAAAGCCTCAAGTAGAGATGTGGCTCAGTAGAGTACCAGCCTTGAACAAAAAGGCTAAGTAAGGATTCAAGCCTCAGTACCAGCAAAAATAAACATATTACAAACAAGTCACATGTATAATCCTAGTTACTCGGGACTGTAGTACAAAGCCAGCCTCAGGAGGGGAAAAAAAATCTACAAGACTCCATCTCCAAAATAACCAGCAAAAAAATAGTTGGGTTAAAAATGTGGATCAAGCAGTAGAGTGCCAGTAGAACAGGTAAGCAAAGCAAGGATGAAGCCCTGAGTTTAAGTCCCAGAATCAGAAAATAAAAATAAAAGCCTTGGACCGGGAGTTTGGCCTAATGCTAAGAGTGCTTCCTTAGCATGCACGAAGACCTGGGTTCAATTTCTCGGTACCACATACAGAAAAAGGCAGAAGTGGTACTGTGGCTCAAGTGGTAGAGCTCTAGCCTCGAGAAAACCCAAGAACTGTGGTCAGGCCCTGAGTTCAACTCCCAGGACTGGCAAAGTAATAATAATAATAATAATAATAATAATAATAATAATAATAAATAAAACCCTGGGATCAGGAGGGTGGCCTAGTGGTTAAAGTGCTTGCCTAGCATGCGCCGAGACCAGGGTTCGATTCCTCGGTACCACATGCATAGAAAAAGCCAGAAGTGGTGCTATGGCTCAAGAGGTAGAGCGCTAGCCCAGAGACGGCCCAAGGACAGGGCTCAGGCCCTGAGTTCAAGCCCTGGGATAAAAATAAAGAGCCTGGAGCAGCTGGCTCACACCTGTCCAAGCTCCTCCGAAGGCTGAGATCCGAGGCCCACGGGGTGAGCCAGCCCGGGCTCCGGGACTGCGTCGCCGCTCTCCTACCTGGGCGGGCTTCCAACTCAGAAAGCCGGAGTCGCACCTGGCTCAAGGGGTCGTGGAGTCCAACCTCGAGCGCCCAGAGGCTAGAAATCTACAAGAACGGAGAGCAGCGCTGTCCACGGAGAGCGCAGCCTGGCCTGGCCTAGGGACGAGCTCTAAAATAGAGAAGTTCACCGCAGGAGCCGCTGGGCCGGCAGGCGCCGCACGGCCACCTCGCCCCGGGCCAACGGCCGGCTCCCACGGCACCGCGGCCACGCCCGGAGGCTCGGCCGGGCGGCTGCCCGCGGCCCACGTCGGGGAGGCCGCGGCCCGGCTCCGTCCCATCCCTCCTTCCCCGGGCCCACGTCGGGGAGGCCGCGGCCCGGCTCCGTCCCATCCCTCCTTCCCCGGGCCCACGTCGGGGAAGGCCGCGGCCCAGCTCCGTCCCATCCCTCCTTCCCCGGGCCTACGACGGGGGAGGCCGCGGCCCGGCTCCGTCCCGCCCCGCCTTCCCCGGGCCCACAACGGGGGAGGCCGCGGCCCCGGCTCCGCCTCCGTCCCCTCCCGCCCCGGGCCCACGTCCTGGGCTGGCGGACGGCAGCGGACGACGGCGGCCCCACCCCGCCCCGGCGCCGCGCGGGGAGCCCGACCGAGGAGGCCCTTCAGGGCCGCCCGCCCCACAAAGCGCCGCCGCGGCCGCGGCCCACACGGAGCGGACGGCTCGCCGCCCACACCTCCCCCGCCACCGACCGCCCGCCGCCCGCTCACCTGAGCCTCCTGGCCGCGCTCCGTGGCGTCCGAACGGCGGCAGGCTCGAACGCGCCACGGCCGCTCGGTGCATCCGGGTCCGCGGGCGCCGGAAGCGGCGGCGCGGCGGCTACGGCGAGCGAGAGGAGCGCGCCGGGCTGGGACGCCTCCCGTCCGCGCGAGGGCGCCCGTCGGAGGCGGGACGCGGCGGGGGCGGAGGGCGGAGCCGGAGGCCGCGGGCTGGGGCGGGGCTGGGGCCAGGGGAGGTGTCGGGAGAGGGGCGGGGCTGGGGCCAGGGGAGGTGTCGGGAGGGGGGCGGGGCTGGGGCCAGGGGAGGTGTCGGGAGAGGGGCGGGGCTGGGGCCAGGGGAGGTGTCGGGAGGGGGGCGGGGCTGGGGCCAGGGGAGGTGTCGGGAGGGGGGCGGGGCTGGGGCCAGGGGAGGTGTCGGGAGGGGGGCGGGGCTGGGGCCAGGGGAGGTGTCGGGAGAGGGGCGGGGCTGGGGCCAGGGGAGGTGTCGGGAGAGGGGCGGGGCTGGGGCCAGGGGAGGTGTCGGGAGGGGGGCGGGGCTGGGGCCAGGGGAGGTGTCGGGAGGGGGGCGGGGCTGGGGCCAGGGGAGGTGTCGGGAGAGGGGCGGGGCTGGGGCCAGGGGAGGTGTCGGGAGGGGGGCGGGGCTGGGGCCAGGGGAGGTGTCGGGAGAGGGGCGGGGCCGGGGACTGGGGCGGGGCTGGAGCTGAGGCCGGGTCGGGGACTGGGGCGGGGCCGGGACCGGGGACTGGGGCGGGGCTGGGGCCAGGAGAGGTGTCGGGGCCGGGGCCGGGGCCGGGGCCGGGGCCGGGGCCGGGGCCGGGGCCGGGGCCTGGGACTGGAGCTGGAGCTGAGGCCGGGGCAGGGGCCTGGGGTTGGGCCTGGGGCTGGGGCTGGGGCTGGAGCTGGGGCTGGGGCTGGAGCTGAGGCCGGGGCCGGGGCCTGGGACTGGGGCTGGAGCTGAGGCCGGGGCCGGGGCCTGGGGCTGGGGCCTGGGGCTGGAGCTGAGGCCGGGGCCGGGGCCTGGGACTGGGGCTGGGGCTGGGGCTGGAGCTGAGGCCGGGGCTGGAGCTGAGGCCGGGGCCGGGGCCGGGGCCTGGGGCTGGAGCTGGAGCTGAGGCCGGGGCCTGGGACTGGGGCTGGAGCTGAGGCCGGGGCCGGGGCCGGGGGCTGGAGCTGGAGCTGAGGCCGGGGCCGGGGCCTGGGACTGGGGCTGGAGCTGAGGCCGGGGCAGGGGCCTGGGGCTGGAGCTGGAGCTGAGGCCGGGGCCTGGGACTGGGGCTGGAGCTGAGGCCGGGGCCGGGGGCTGGAGCTGGAGCTGAGGCCGGGACTGGGGCTGGAGCTGGAGCTGAGGCCGGGACCTGGGGCTGGAGCTGGAGCTGAGGCCGGGGCCTGGGACTGGGGCTGGAGCTGGAGCTGAGGCCGGGGCCTGGGACTGGGGCTGGAGCTTAGGCCGGGGCCGGGGCCTGGGGTTGGAGCTGGAACTGAGGCCGGGGCCTGGGACTGGGGCTGGAGCTGAGGCCGGGGCCGGGGCCGGGTCCAGGCCAGGTCCGTCCTCCGGCGAGTGCCGGCGGGCAGATCCGGGAGTGCCGGCAGAAGCACGGAATTGCCTCTCGCCTGCCATCCTAGCTGCTCAGGAGGCTGAGATCTGAGGATCCTGGCTCAAACCCATCCCGGCAGGAAAGTCCTTGCGAACCCCGGGAGGCCGGAGCGCGCCCTGGGCGGAAAGCTGGGAGACAAGAAGCCCCGGCTCGAGCAGCGGGTCAACCAGTCATCAAGTATATTTTTGGTCGGTCTTGGGACTTGAACTCGGGGGCCTGGGCCCTGTCTCCGAGCTCTTGGGCTCAAGCCTAGCACTCTACCACTGAGCCACAGTGCCACTTCTGGTTTTCTGGGGGTTCTCTGGAGGTGAGAGTCGCACGGATTTACCTGCAGTGCAGGTTCTGAACCGCGATCCTCAGATCTCAGCCTCCTGAGCGGCCAGGATGATAGACATGAGCCGGCTAAAATAGTAATTTTTTTAATTTAAAGAGACAGAAACATGGCTCAGGAGATAAAGCACCTGAAGCACCCAAGCCAAATTCTAACGATAGTACCACCAAAAAGGTGAAAGGGAGAAGGAGCACACTATGCCCTGTAGCACCAGCATCACCCAAGGGCCCCACGGGGAGGCCCGGCACAAAAGACACTGTCTCTAGGCAGTGGATGCAAAGTGGGGGAGGTCGTTCCAGGGCTAGTGTGGGCTAGGGCTGCCAGCAGGTCCACAGGGCGAGGTGAGGAGGAGGGGAGGAAGCAACCAGGCTGCACAGGGGGGAAGGACGGCAGCAGCATCACCACCACCCCATCCTTGCGGCCTGCTCTCCACTTCCATGTCCCTCAGCCCACTGGAAAGCAGCACTGTTCATTCTCAGCAGGAAAGAAAAGGTAACACTAAACAAAACTTTTATTATTTAATAAGAATATCGTCTCCTTATAAAAATAGTGTCTTTACATGCCCAAGTATGCACACATGACACATGAGCTAAAAAATAGACCCAACGCAGGTATTCCTGGGGTGAACATTCAATACCCTGAGGTTATGAAGCCAAGCCCCACCCCACAGGCTGGCCCCGGAAGTCTGGGCTCCCATGTCCCAGGTGATGGGCACAGCATGGAGACCCTGAGGGGCTCTGCAGCTTCAGTCCGTGTCTCCATCCCCATCACTGCCTTCCAAGGAACTGGGTACCTGCAGAAAAGGGGCAGACAGGAAAGGACTATGAGCCCAGCACTTGCCCTGCATACTGGTAGGCATTCCTTCACCCTTGGGGACCAAGACAATCCATCAGTCTTTCTTCCTACTTAAGAGTCTGGTCGAACAACCACTTCATTCTAAATGACACAATGCCGATCGCTTGTGCCATGTCCACCCAAGGTAGGCCTGGTCTGGGGGCTAACCCGACCTGAAGCAAGGCTCTGGGCAGTAGCAAGGGCCCACACCCAGCAAAGCTGGCCCCCACTCAAGTGCCACCCTCACAGCTGCCAGGAGTATGAGGTCAGTGCAGCAGAGCTGACTCCAGCTCAGGACGGGGGTCAAGCCCCTAGGTCACCAGGTCTGAGAGTAGGGGGCAAACAGAGGTGCATCTTGAGAGCCCCGACCACCTGGTCCCGCGCCATAGCTGCCAGTCCTACACCACTCCCTGTGACAGGGACAGGTGTGGGCCTCGGCATGCCACCCCAGCCCTACCTGGGCACTTGTGCTGGGGGCTGCCAGGGCAGTGGCACTGAAGTCATGGACAGGCAAGGTGCTCAGCCACTGTGCCATGGACCGCTCGTGCCGCTCCGTGCTGACGATGGTGGGGTAGATGTGCTGCTCCTTGAAGGCAGCCGCCTTGCCCTCCTCCTGAGCCCAGTCCAGCGGCTCGTGCAGCCCATCCCCGCCAAAGCGCTGGTTGTACTTCTCGAAGTGCACCCTCTCCAAGACCAGGCCGAGCCCCGGCGCCTTGGGCACATCCACCTTCTCCTCCCCCCAGCTGCGCTCCAGCACGCTCTCAGGGGCGTAGCCCTTCACAATGGCCACCAGCAGGCCAACCATCTTTCGGATCTGGTGCATCATGAAGCTCTGGCCCTTGACCTTGATCATGGCAAACTCCAGGCCCTCACGCACGAAAGGCTGCTCACAGTACATCTCCAGGATGTAGCGCCGCGCGCTGGGCTCTCTGGGCCCCTTCTGTGAGGTGAAGTTGTGGAAGTTGTGGGTGCCTGTGTAGCAGGCCAGGAGCCTGTTGACTTGCTGGAGGGTCTCCGTGCTGAGGCGGTAGGTCTCGTCCTGAACGTCCCGGTCCTTGTGGGCAAAGGCAAAAGTCGGCAGCATGTAAAAGTACGTCCTGGCGTCGCACCTGTTCTTGGAGTTGAACCCGCCGGTCACCCTCTTCAGTCCTGGAGCAGCACATGAAAGATGTGCGTGAGCCAGCCACCATGGCTCGACTGTAATCCCAGTAACTCAGGAGACTGAGCCAGAGGTTTCCCTGGCAGGAAAGCTCATGAGACTCTTCTCTCCAATTAATCAAACACACAAAAAGCTGGAAGTGGTGCTGTGGCACAGGTGGTAGAGCGCTAGCCTTGAGCAAAAGGAGCTCAGGGGCCGCCCCCAGGCCAACACTCAAGACCTAGGACCGGCCCAAAAAACCAAGATGCCTGTGAGCAGAAAAGCCTCACTGGAGTGCTGTGTGAGACTGGCGATACATGTGCGAGGCCAAGTGCCCAGTTCTAACAAGAACTGCAGCACAGGCTCCCAGACACTTCCAACGCCACAGGATCCCAGCATGAAACCCAAACACAACTGTTAAGGGTCTCCTGAACATGGGATCTGTGAAGGTGTGGGGAAATCAATCCACATGCACACGGGAGTCAAGCTGCCTGCCAAGTGTGCCTTGGGCCTAGCAACTCACCCGCTAGCAGCTTTTCTGTATAAAGAGTATTGGAAGTCAGTGGCTCACACCTGTAAGCCCAAGGCTTACAGAGGCTGAGAACTGGAGAAATCGTTCAAAGCCAGTCAGACAAAAAGTCTGTGAGTCTCCATTTCCACAGACCACAGGAATGGCTCGAGTAGTCATGAACAGGAAGGCTTGCGAAGCACACGGTACAGAGTTCAAGCCCTGAAACATGCACACGGGAGAATACGCACAGACGCAGCAGTACAGGGCTGTCCTGACACCACTGCCTAGACCAGCGTAACACAGCAGCAGCCACTGGTGAGGCGCACATCGTGGCTGTGACAGGACCACCTCCACGCAAGAACGGTGAGAGGCATACACGAAGGTCTTCAGACCCACTGCTCTGAGAAGGACTTTCCAGGAGGGATTCGCCTCACAAAGCAGAAGGATAAGAAAAGTAAACTATAGTGTGCTCACCTAGCATGCACAAAGCCCTGGTTTTGATTCCCCAGAAAAAGTCTAAGTGGCACTTTGTGACTCAAGTGGCAGAGTGCTAGCCTTGAGCAAAGAAGTGTCCAAGGACAGTGCCCAGGCCCTGAGTTCAAGCCCCAGGACCAGCAAAAAAAAAGGCTTATAGTATACAAACTATTGAGTCCTTTTTATGACTTACACATGATGTTTTGGGCAGCTTTATCTGTAGTAGCCCAAACAAGGAACCCCAGATTTCTAGCAAACAGATTTGAGAACTGTGACAACTCATATACCAAGAGCAGAACCCCACGGAGGAAGTCTGTGCATCAAGAGTGATAGTCCTAAAATAGGACACAGCCAGGATACAGGTCAGTAGTAGAGAACTTGGGTAGCGTGTACAAGGCACTGCTGCCATCTCTGATAGTAGAAAAACAGCCAAGCAAACAAAAGAGAGCAAGTATTATGAGCCATTTATGTACATTTTTAATCAGGGCTGGGATGGGGCTTTAGTAGCACACTTGCCTGGCTTGCACAAGACCCTGGGTTCCATCTCCACCACCAGAAACTATACCTTAAATACATATAGAAGGCCTCTACCTTCAAAAGACAACATAGGTTTCTTTTTCCTTTTTTAAAAAAGGGGAGGGGGGGGACCGGGAGTTTGGCCTAGTGGTTAAAGTGCTTGCCTAGCATGCATGAAGACCCGGGTTTGATTCCTCAGTACCACATACATAGAAAAAAGCCGGAAGTGGTGCTGAGGCTCAAGTGGTAGAGCTCTAGCCTTGAGAAAGTCCAAGGACAGTGCTCAGGCCCTGAGCTCAAGCCCAGGACTGGCAAAAAAATAAATAAATAAAAAATAAAAAATAAAAAAGGGGAGGGGGGGCCTGGAGTTTAGCCTAGTGGTAGAGTGCTTGCCTAGCATGCACGAGGACCTGGGTTCAATTCCTTGGTACCACATACATAGAAAAAAGCCAGAAGTGGTGCTAAGGCTCAAGTGGTAGAGCCTAGCCTTGAGAAAGGCCAAGGACAGTGCTCAGGCCCTGAGTTCATGGTCCAAGACTGGCAAAAAAAATAAAAATAAAAAAAATAAAAAATAAAAAAGGGGAGGGATGGAGCCGGGAGTTTGGCCTAGTGGTAGAGTGCTTGCCTAGCATGCACAAAGACCTGGGTTCAATTCCTTGGTACCACATACATAGCAAAAAGCTAGAAGTGGTGTTGTGGTTCAAGCGGTAGAGCTCTAGTCTTGAGAAAAGTCCAAGGACAGTGCTCAGGTCCTGAGCTCAAGCCCCACCACTGGCACAAAAAAAAAAGGGGGGGAGGGAGGTTTGCAGTGGCTCACAACTACTCAGGAGGCTGAGATCTGAGTATCATGGTTCAAAGCTAACCTGGACACTAAAAAGTCCATAAGACTCTTATCTCCAATTAATCACCAGAAAACCAGTAGAAGTGGTGCTACGGCTCAAGGGACAGGGCTAAAAACCTCACTTAGCAGTCTTGCTACAAAAGGGAACAGCTGTCCCATTCTACCCGCGCCCAGGACACACAGGAGAGAAGAAAGGCTCACCCACTTTCCTGTGACTCTTCAAGGCTTACCCAGAATCCGAATGTGGGATGGAAGGTGGCTGTTGATCTTGTCCAGAATGTCATCAATTAGCCATGCTTTCAGGGATACTACCTGACCAGCTGCAGACACACCCTAAAAAGAAAGCAGAGGACTGGGAGTGTGGCTTGGCAGTAGAGTGCTTTCCTAGCATTCATGAAGCCCTAGGTTCCATTCCTCAGTACCAAATATATAGAAAAAGCCGGAAGTAGCGCTGTGGCTTCAGTGATAAGAGTGCTAGCTTTGAGCAAAGAAGCTCAAGAGGGCTGGGAGTTTGGCCTAGTGGTAGAGTGCTTGCCTAGCATGTACGAAGACCCGGGTTCAATTCCTTGGTAACACATATACATAGAAAAAGCCGGAAATGGTGCTGTGGCTCAAGTGGTAGAGCTCTAGCCTTGAGAAAGTCCAAGAACAGTGCTCAGGCCCTGACCTCAAGCCCAGGACCGGTAAAAAAAAAAAAAAAAAAAAAAGCTGAAGAATAGTCAGTGTTCAGGCCCTGAGTTCAAGCCCCAGGACTGGCAAAAAAAAAAAAAAATGGTAGTAGAGAGGGAAGAAGTAGGTGGAGGCAGTCCCACCTGAGTACAACCTTCCTTCAGCATCCGGTCCCCGGGCAGAGCTGGCCAGGAGACACCTAGCTCCTTAGCAATAGGTGTGAAAACGGTGGTGTTGGTGGACCTTGGGTGGTGCACACCTGCAACCCTGGCTACTCAGGAAGCTGAGATCTTAGGAGACTGAGCAGACAAAGCAAAAAAGTGGAAGTGGAGGTTTGATTCAACTATCAGCACCAGCCTTGAGTGAAAAAGTCAAGTGAGAATGTGAAGGGCCTAAGCCCCAGTACAGACAAGCAGGCACAGGAACAGGCTCAGGCACACGTGCATGCACGTGCATGCATGTACACACATGCAACACACATACACGCAACACACACACACACGCAAGACTACATCTCAAAAATTCCAGAGCAGCCAGGGGCTGGTGGCTCACACCTACAATACCAGTCGAGGCAGACAAGTCCAAGTGACTCATTTCCAATTGATCAGCAAGGTCAAGCCCCAGGACCAACGTACACAAGTCTGATGAATGGGACCCTAGAGCCAGAGGGCCTGGTGTGGCAGGTGGTTTTCAAGGCAGGGCAGGGACTGCACCTACCTTATCTGTGCGGGCACAGCGCTGAAAGGACATCTTCCTCATGTCTGTGCCGTGATTTTCGGGAATGCAGCCCGCCCGGACCAGAGCAGACACCAAGTCATCCTCAATTGTCTTGAACTGAGAGGACCCCGAATTCCTCTGGGAAAAAAGGACAGACTTTCCTGGTTCCTGCCCGGGGGCCTGGGTGTTGAGCACACACCTGACCAGTCCCAGTCTCAGCCACAGGGGCAGCCAGCCAAACTGCAGTGGGGGGTGGGGGGGCACGACTGCTTGAGCACTCCCACACCAGCCCTTAACAGGACCAGGTCAGGCTCAAAGGCGCGCCTCCTCCACCCCTGTCTGTGGCCGGGTGACACCAGTCTGTGCAGCTTCTGGGGATCAATGCACGCCAGGACAGGATGGTCCTGGGATGTCAGCAGAGGTGATAAACCCACCCGCACTGGGGAGCGGTCCGGTGGTGGGCGGCCGGGCTGGCCTGAGCGGCCCCTCCGCTCCCGCCTTGTCTGGCGGCGCGCGCTCACCTGCACCGCGCTCACCTGCATGCCGTGGTAGCCCTTCCCCGAGTAGGCCAGGAGCAGCACGATCTTGCGCTTGGGCGGCTTCCGCGCCGGCGGCGGCGGCTCCGGCTCCCCTTCCTCGCCGCCCCTCAGCCTCTTGGCCGGCTGCGCCTCCTCCCAGACCCAGGCCCCCCGGGCCTTCCGCTCGGGCGGCGGCTGCTGCGGGGCCAGCGCTGGGGGGTCCTCGTTCCCGGCCATGGCGGGCAGGCTGCGAAGATACGTGTGCGGGGGCTGAAGCAGCAGGGCCTCCGGGCAGCCCTTCCGGAGGACCGGGAGACCGGAGCGGGCGGGGAGCAGCGCGGGGCGGGGGTCCGGGCGGGGGGGGGGGGGGCAGCGCGGGGCGGGGGTCGGGGGGGCAGGGGCGCAGCGCGGGGCGGGGGTCCGGGCGGGGGGGGGGGGGCAGCGCGGGGCGGGGGACCGGGGCGGGCGGGGGGCAGCGTGGGGCAGGGGTCGGGGGGACAGGGGCGCAGCGTGGGGCGGGGGTCGGGGGGACGGGGGGCGCAGCGTGGGGCGGGGGTCCGGCGGGAGGGGGGGCGCAGCGCGGGGCGGGGGTCGGGGGGGCAGGGGCGCAGCGCGGGGCGGGGGTCCGGGCGGGGGGGGGGCGCAGCGCGGGGCGGGTGGGTGGGGGGGTGCAGCGCGGGTCGGGGGGGGCGGGGGCGCAGCGCGGGGCGGGTGGGTTGGGGGGGCGCAGCGCGGGGCGGGGGTCCGGGCGGGGGGGCGCAGCGCGGGGCGGGGGTCCGGGCGGGGGAGGCGGGGGCGCAGCGCGGGGCGGGGGTCCGGGCGGGGGGGGGGCGCAGCGCGGGGCGGGTGGGTGGGGGGGTGCAGCGCGGGTCGGGGGGGCGGGGGCGCAGCGCGGGGCGGGTGGGTTGGGGGGGCGCAGCGCGGGGCGGGGGTCCGGGCGGGGGGGCGCAGCGCGGGGCGGGGGTCCGGGCGGGGGAGGCGGGGGCGCAGCGCGGGGCGGGGGTCCGGGCGGGGGGGGGGGGCAGCGCGGGGCGGGGGACCGGGGCGGGCGGGGGGCAGCGTGGGGCAGGGGTCGGGGGGACAGGGGCGCAGCGTGGGGCGGGGGTCGGGGGGACGGGGGGCGCAGCGTGGGGCGGGGGTCCGGCGGGAGGGGGGGCGCAGCGCGGGGCGGGGGTCGGGGGGGCAGGGGCGCGGGGCGGGGGTCCGGGCGTGGGGGGGTGCAGCGCGGGGCGGGGGTCGGGGGGGCAGGGGCGCGGGGCGGGGGTCCGGGCGTGGGGGGGTGCAGCGCGCGTCGGGGGGGGCGGGGGCGCAGCGCGGGGCGGGTGGGTTGGGGGGGCGCAGCGCGGGGCGGGGGTCCGGGCGGGGGGGGCGCAGCGCGGGGCGGGGGTCCGGGCGGGGGAGGCGGGGGCGCAGCGCGGGGCGGGGGTCCGGGCGGGGGGCAGGGGCGCAGCGCGGGGCGGGGGTCCGGCGGGAGGGGGGGCGCAGCGCGGGGCGGGGGTCCGGGCGGGGGGGGGGGGCGCAGCGCGGGGCGGGGGTCCGTGCGGGCGGGGGCGCAGCGCGGGGCGGGGTCCGGGCGGGGGGGCGTGGGGGGCAGCGCCGGGTCTTTACCGGGGCGCCCGCAGGCCGGGGCGCGCGGCCCAGCGTCCCCAAGCCGTCAGCAGCGCTGCCCGCAGGCCCCGGAGACCCATGCGCGGCGGGCGGCGTCCCTCACCGCCCAGAACACCACCAACCTCCGACTCCTCGGACCCTACGGGAACCTCGGACCTCCACGGCCCCTCCTACCCCCACGTCCCGGGAGTCGGAAGCCCCGGCCCCGGCTCCCCGCGCGCGAGGCGGCGGACCACGTGGGCGGAGGCGGAAGCCGAGCGAGGCCGACGGCGGCCGGCGGCGCACGAACGTCCTCGCGGAAGAGGCGGGGCCGGGCGCGGAGGGGAGGCGGGGCGCGGGGCGGAGGGGAGGCGGGGCGCGGAGGAGCGGGGCGGAGGAGAGCGGGGCGGAGGGGAGGCGGGGCGCGGGGGAGCGGGGCGGAGGGGAGCGGGGCGGAGGGGAGGCGGGGCGCGGGGAAACGGGGCGGAGGGGAGGCGGGGCGGAGGGGAGGCGGGGCGCGGGGGAGCGGGGCGGAGGGGAGGCGGGGCGGAGGGGAGGCGGGGCGCGGGGGAGCGGGGCGGAGGGGAGCGGGGCGGAGGGGAGGCGGGGCGCGGGGGAGCGGGGCGGAGGGGAGGCGGGGCGCGGGGGAGCGGGGCGGAGGGGAGGCGGGGCGCGGGGGAGGCGGGGCGGGGGGCTCCCGCGGTCCTGACGGGGGCGTCCCTACGAGGGCAGCGCTGGCACAAGGGTGGTCGCTTGGGCCGCAAGGGCCTGGCCTTTGAACTGGGCCTGGGCGCCGTGGCTGCGCCCGGCGGCTCCAGGCTCCCGCCCCACCCTCCGACCACAGCGCCGCCCCAGGGGTCGACCGGAGATGCGGCTCAGGGCCTTCAGGGCCCGGCTGGCTCTGAACCTCCATGCTCAGACCTCAGCCTCCTGCGCGGCCAGGATCTCAGGCGTGAGCCGCCAGGCCCGGTAATGTTTCATTCTCAATATTGACAGCAGCCTTCTACTCATTTAGGAAGCTACATCTTGTATTTAAAAAATAGTACAACCTACTCCTTTATTTTGCCAGTCCTGGGCTTGGGCTCAGGGCCTGAGCACGGTCCTTGGACTTCCTCAAGGCCAGCGCTCTACCACTTGAGCCGCAGCACCACTCTGGGTTTTTCCTATGTAGGTGGTACCGAGGAATCGAACCCGGGTCTTTGTATATGCTAGGCCAAATTCCCAGCCCCAAAACAGTACATTTTTAAAAGTGCAAATCTTCTGGTTGCTTCTTCCTGTAAACTTTGAATTATGAAGGTACAAACCCACAACTGCATTTACTCAAGAGGCTGACATAGGAAGTGTATAGCACAAACCCAGCCTGAGCAAGAAAATCTGTTGTTTTTGCCAGTCCTGAGCTTGAACTCAGGGCTCAGGGCCTGGGTACTGTCCCTGAGCTTCTTTTGCTCAAGGCTAGTGCTGTACCACGTGAGGCACAGCACCACTTCTGGCTTTTTCTGGTTATGTTACTGGGGAATCGAACCCAGGGCTTCACACATGCTAGGCAAGCAATCTACTCTTATCTCCAGCACAGTGCCAAAATCAAAAGAGCTAGATGGTAGCCTTGTGCTGAAGAGCTCAGGGACGGTGCCCAGGCCGAGTTCAAGCCCCATGACACACCAAAAAAAGTCTTTCCGATTCAAAATCAATGCTAATTCAAAACAAAATAAAGCCTCAGCCCCCAGTGACAGCACATCAACAATTCCAGAGGTTTATTTCCTTAAATTGATATTACAGAGGGACATAAAAGGGAGGGGACTCACATAAACTCATTTTAATATAGATGGGCCTGGGCTCTACTTTATGTAGAACAAGATTCGCTCTTAGCACATACACCCAGACGCACACCCCCACACCCACACGCACACACCGGGAAGCCACAGGGCCAGGAGGTAAGGAGGCTCCTCCTATGGTTCCAGACTTCCTGGCCACAAAGCAATAAATACAACATTTTCACGCAGCAAGGTGGGCTGTGGGACGACCGTGAAGGACACTAGTCCTGGGGTATTTTCTTACTCACCCAAGCACAGTGGCAATATTTCAAGTATTGCAAAGAGGAACACACTGTGTGTGTGTGTGTGTGTGTGTGTGTGTGTGTGTGTGTGTGTGTGTGCGTGCGCACGCGCGCCTTGTGACAGAACCCTTGCTGGGAAGTGCAGACCCACACCGGCGGCGGTGGACACCCAGAGATACATTCAAGTAGGGTTAGGTGGTGCTGAGTGGCAGGTGGGCTGACCAGGCAGCCCGGCCAGCACCCAGCTCATGTCCCCATGGAGCCTCAGCAGTCTGGAGTCACGGAGAGCAGAAGCCCTGCCATCCCAGCTGCCTGCTCCCTGAGGGGAGGTCCCTCGTGATGCCCGCCCCACAGGATGGGGGTGGGAGGCCAGCCAGCCCAAGGCAGGCCCACCGCCCATCCCAGCCCAGCCATGCCAGGTCTTCTGGGTTCCCGCCTTGTCCCCCATCCTTCCAAAGCAATGTCGTAGGCATCCAAGGTTCCTTCTTCGAAATAAACAATGAGTTTCAGGAAAATAGGACATTTTATACGTAATGTGAAAAGACCATGACAGGTGCTGGCGGTGTCGTAAGCTGGTGCTTCTGACTGTCCCTAAAGTAACATTTAAATGAGAGGACTCTGCCCCCACCCTCCACACAGGCAGCGGCGCGCTCGGGCTACATATATTTGTACACAGGTATCTGCATATGTACAACACCTTGGAGGGAGGGTGGGGTCTGGGAACAGGAGCTGCTGGCCGCCAAGGGGCCAAGTCCTCCAGTCTCTGCATAAAGTGCTTGGGTGACTTACAAAGCTGGGTGGGTGACCTCAGAGGGAGAGGTTCCTAGAGAGACGGGGAGGCCAAAAGGCTCCACCCCTTTTCCTGGGTCAGCAATGGGAACAAGTGAGCCATGAGAACAAGCTCGCTTTGGCTTGGAGTCAGCAACGCAGTCTCAGGACCTGGCCTATTCTTGGGGCTGCCCAAATACTCCTGTCTGCCACCTCTTGGCACCAGGACTGCCTGCCAGGGGAGCAGACAGCCAGGAAGGATAAGTTCAAAAATTCCCGTCTGGTGGCGCAGGGCATCCCATGTCCATCCTTCAGGCCACCGCCAGCAGAGCCAGGCAGCCGGCAGGCTCAGGTGCCATCGTCCTCACAGAAGCTGGCAGGGAGCAGGCTCAGCACCATGGAATCTGCTGAGGCAGCTGGGCGGCCCCGACAGTCTGGCTGGCACACCTCCTACAGGTCTGCAGAGAAGGCCCAGTTCCAAGGACACCATCAGCCAGATAGCAGAGGGTCAGGCACAGATGCCGGTCAGGAGGGCTGAGAGTCTCCGCTCAATGCACAGCTTGCCTGCAGGGGCGGGAGCGTGAGCGCAGGAGGCGGGAGCTTGTTCGCCCTCCCCGCCCCACCCCAGCCTCCGGCCTGGGCACTCACACCTGGCGACCTTGTCGACGTCGGCCTGGTCTGTGAGCACGTGCTGCAGTCCCTCCAGCAGCAGCAGCGCCTTGTGGTAGCGTGGCACACAGCCCTCGCCATGCTGGAACAGCTCGTCCAGAGCAGCAGACTGCACCTGACGCAGGCACAGCAGCTGAGCTCGGCCCCAGCCACCCCAGGCCGTGGCCCAGCACCCAGCACGCCATCTGTGGTGGGCGCTGAGCCCAGGTGGCCAGGGGCAGCTGGGAAGTGTCAGCTGCAGGGGCCATGGGGACCCTAGGTGACCTGGCAGACTCTGTGTAGCCTCTGTGCTCTGCTTGACCTCCCTGCTCTCTGCTCTCCCCACCCCCCACAACAGGAGCAGCAGAGCTGGCTCCACATCACACATGCTCTCTAGCCATCCGTGCTCCTTGAACACTGTTGTGAAGGCCACATAACAGTGCCCGGTGGAAAAAGTCCCCAGGGCCTTTATTCTGAAGGCCATGAGCATGGACACCCTGTGTGTATCAAAGATCTCAGCACCCTGAATTATGGCCTCTCCCGCTGTTAGCCAAGGAAACTGAGCTTCGGGCTGTGGCACAAAGCCCTCCCCAATCACCCGTACCATCTGCACAGCATGGCTGAGGATGAGCCTCTCGGCAGTGACGCTGTGAACGCCGTCCAGCAGCCGCTGCTTGTCCAGCAGGAAGCGCTGCAGCCGCAGACTCAGGCCTTGGCAGGATTCCACGCTGGCCTTGTACAGCTCATTGAGTCTGCGAACCACTGTGGCAGAGGGGGCTTTGGTCAGCTCAGCCTCCGCAGAGACCAGAGCCTTGCAGGCGGAGGGCTGCCTGCACCCGGGGGCTTCTGAACGGCACAGACACAATCTCGTCCTCTTGCCAGTCCCTGGACCTCCTGACCTCGCAGAATTGTGCCCAAGATGTCCCAAGGCCACACCCTGTGTGGCACCCACAGCCGGGGACGCTCCTGTCTGGCCTGGCCCGTCCGACCGCCTCCCACTCTCCTCTCTCACCCTGCTTCACCGTGGATGACAGGCAGAGCTTGCCAGCGCGGATCTGGTCGATGGCGGTCTGCAGGCCGGAGGACAGCAGCTCGGCAGCCTTCAGGTACAGCACGAGCTGCTCTGCGAAGCTGAGGGAAGCAGGCAGGTCAGAGGCTGTGCAGAGCCCGGGCTGACACCCCCCCCCTTCCCGCTCCCCCCCCCACCGACCCCCACTCGCGGCTCAGCAGGCTGATCTGGTCTGCCACCACGCTCTCCTGAAGCTGATACTCGGGGCCTGTGGTCGCCTCACTGATGCTGCCCTTCAAGGCTGCGATCTCCAGGACTTGCTGCACAAATGCCAGGGTGAAGCGCAGGCTGTGCAGAATCTCCGTGTGCTCTTGCTGGGGAGGACTGAAGGTCATGGCCCTGGCAGGGCTGGCTGGGATGGGGAGGCTTCGGCTGCACGGGTGGGGGTGAGGGGTGGGCAGCCAGAGGCCCCTGGCCTCACCTCCATGAGGGTCTCCTCAGGAAGATCGGGAGCCTCGAAGGTCACACCCCCCTCCAGGTTGTCAGCAAGGCTGTAGCAGTGGCCTGGCGCAGGGAACTCAGACACAACCTCGCCCCCACAGGGCCCAGGCACCAGGTGGCGGGCAGAGGAGGAGCCTGCGGAAGAGCCGGAGGAGCCCACTGTGGGGAGAGTGGTGGGGAAAGCAGCGGCCGTCACTCCTCCTCTCCCACTGTCTGTGGAGAGCCATCGGGGAGCAAAGCAGGGGCCCGGAGGAACTGACACCCACTGCGAGGCACAGGAGACGACGAGAAGCGCTGCCCAGAAGGGAAGCGGGAGCCCCGTGGACACAGGCCAAGAGGACCACCCAGAGGCCAGGCAAGACTGGACGCGGGGGGACAAGCCAGGCAGCCTGTGCCCTCACAACAGGGGTGCCTACTGTGACCCCAGTTGGGACTGGCCAGCACAGGGTGTGGTCTCTGCTCTGCGGGCGGCGCTCTGGCAGTGCCACTGACCTATGTGGGCTGCCTGGAGGCGGCTCCTTGGGAGGAGAGTACTGGGCAGACTGGTGCTGCCCGCCCAGCCCACAGCCCTTACCTGAGAACATCCTGGTGCGAGGGCCTTGGGGTGGCGTGGTCCCGCTGGGGGGAGAGCCTACAGTAAACACAACTGGGGACGGGCTGCTGGTCCCCCCAGCTCGAGCTCCTGGATGAAGGTTCCCTCCAAAGCCAGCAGAGGGCGCTAGGGGACAAGATGGGCTCAGGGCCTGTGCGGTGACTGCCCCCCTCCAGCCCTCCAGGCCCTGCCTACCAATCTCCATGGGCCGCTCCTGTAGGCTGTCGGTGCTGCCCGAATCCGAGGCCTGGGTCCCAAAGGCAGCCTTGAGAAGCAGGTCGGTGAGGCGGCTGCTGCTAAAAGACCTGGGGGCGGGGGGGGGGGGTGGTGGCAGGTAAGCCAGCAGGGAGGGATTGCCAGGGAAGTCCCCAGCCAGGGTCCCCTCAGGTGCCTGGACTTCACAAGCAACACTCCAAGAGGCCAGTGCCACAGCCACCCTGCCACCACAGGGAAACTGAGGCTCAAGTGCGCAACCCCTAACCAAGGTCCCAACGTCCATGACTCTGGGAAAGCCACAGCATCACAGCTACTGAACCAAAAGCCAAAGATCCCAACCATTCAGGAGGCTGAGATCTGAGGATCACGATTCGAAACAGGTCTGTGAGACTCTTTATCTAAAAGTGGTAGAGCTCTATCTAGCCTTGAGAAAGTCCAAGGACAGCGCTCAGGCTCTGAGCTCAAGCCCAGGACTGGCAAAAATAAAAAATAGAAAAGTAGAGGGGTGGCTCAAGCGGTAGAACGCCAGCCTTGAGCAAAAAAGCTCAGGAACAGCGCCCTGGTGGAGTTCAAACCCCAGGACACACACGCACGCACGCACACATACAAGCGTAGGCTAAAGGCAAGCACTGCCAGAACACCACGCTCGCCCCACTCACCGAGCAAAGGGGCCACGCGTTTCCTCTGTGGGCCTCCAGCCAGGGCCCAGAGCCTGTCCCTGGAAGGGCCCTGCCTCGGAGAGGTCGGGCAGGGTGCGATTCCGAGGAGGCGCCATCACTACACCCTGCCGTGCCAGCAGGGTCAGCAGGTTCTGGGAGCTGGGGGCCTTAGGAAAGTCAAAGGAGGGCCCGGCCTGGAGGGAAGTGACGGCCTAAGCAGGCAGGCACTCACGGTGTGCCCTGAGCTTACAGCCCTTCCCCTGGGTGTCTGGACTGCTGGGGTGCACACAGGATGGCCTGTCCCCGGCCAGCAGGACTGTGCCACTCACTGGCCTCACGGCACCATGGCACGTTCACCGTGCAAGTGAGCTGACCACTCAGCCATGTTAAGAGGCCCCAGCCCTGGACCTGTGTGACACAGTACTCGAACAGGGCAGGGTATAGCGGCCTCCCACAGTGGCAGCATGAGCAGGAAGAGGAGCAGGTGGGCGGGCTTCCCCTCTCCCCCAGAGCAGAGCTGCAGGACGCCTGCCGCGGGGTTACCTTGGTCGGGGAGCCCAGGATGGGAGGGAGGGGGCTCCTCTGCAGAAAGTCAGGCAGCTTGGGAGAGCCTCGCAGGGGCCGGCAGGACGGCAGCGCAGGACAAGGCTGGGGGCTGCTGCTCTGCGGGGGGCTCAAGGTGGCTCCCAGGGGATCGGTTGGGGGCTTGGGCAGCTTGGGGCGCACGACGTGCAGGTCAGACAGGTTCGGGGCACTGTGCAGGCGGCAGCCCAGGCCAGCAGTGCGAGAGGAGTGCTCGGGCACAGAGGAACCTGGGCACAGGACACAGACCTCGTCCCTCCCCTCCAGTGCCTCAACCAGGCATGCTGGACGACGCACACGAGCGGGGACCTGCTCCACACCAAAGCACAGCACCCACCTGGGACCCCGACCCCTGCCCCAGGGCAGCGCTTCAACCTGAGGAAATAGGCAGGGAAACACTGGGAAATCTGCCTCACTCACTTGGGCTACACAGCCACCTGGCTACCTTGCTTCCAGGGCCCCAGGACTCCACAAGGACCCCACTGGAGAGGCCAGCAGCGTCACCTGCCTGCCAGTCCTCAGACCCAGGGCACACTGCACTCACCCGCACGAGGGGCCCTGACAGCCCGCACCTCGGCCGCCTGTGGCGAAGGCACCCTGCTCCAGCCCGGCCGCTCAGGGATGGTCCCCACTAGGGGAGAAGAGGACAGACCACAGGAGCTCCACGTGGGCCCGTGGCAGGCAGGACTGGGGAGACCACAAGAGCTCCTGGAGGGCCCACGGTGCTCAGCTCAGGGGCAGGAGGGCACTGTGGATAACATGCAGCTTACCTTGGGGAGATGGTGTGTATGGCCGGCCCCCGCCCAGTGACAGCTTCCGGGTCAGGAAGGCTCCGTCAGCATGAGATGGGGGTGATGGGCTGGTCCGGGCAAAGCCCAGGGGGCTGGTGCTGCCAGACCTGCGGATGGCAGAGGACCTGCAGACAGGTACACAGTGTGAGCCTGGCCACCCTCTCCTGCAAGACCCTGCTGGGGCTGTGCACCGTGTCATCACCATGCCATCTTCACGACGGACAGACAGAGGCTCTGGGATGGCTCTAAATGCCAGCCCAGCTGCCTGCCACAGTTTCCTTCTGCCGTCCATCACGGAGCACTAGAAGGCCAGCACTGCAGCTCATGCCTGCCGTCAGAGTTACCCGGGAGGCTGCAGGTCAAAGCCAGGCCGGGCACGAAAGAAAGTCCATGAGGCCATCCCCAGTTAACCACCAGAAAATGGGGAAGGGGGCTGTGGCCCAAAATGGTAGAGCACTAGTCCTGAGCAGAAAAGCTCAGGGACAGTGTCCAGGCAGGCCCCAAGGTCAAGCACCAGGACAAACCAAAAGAAAAAGAACTTTAGGGCCGGGAGTTTGGCCTAGTGGTTAAAGTGCTTGCCTAGCATGCATGAAGACCCGGGTTCGATTCCTCGGTACCACATACATAGAAAAAAGCCGAAAGTGGTGCTGAGGCTCAAGTGGTAGAGCTCTAGCCTTGAGAAAGTCCAAGGACAATGCTCAGGCCCTGAGCTCAAGCCCAGGACTGGCAAAAAAAAAAAAAAAAAAAGAACTTTAGAATCTGCAGTGGGCATTCCCGACCCCCTGGCCTCTTCAGGGCCCCCATTGGGCCTCTGCAGCTGGGGAGACACCCACCGTGGCGCCTGGAGCTGGGTGGGAGATTGCAGGTTCTGCTCGATGCGCTGGTAGTTGTGCACCTGAGTGGGGACTGGGATGGGGACTGAAGCGCCACCCCTGCTGCTGGAGAAGGGCCCAGCCCGGCTGTGGGAAGAGAAATTGGCCCACTAGTGGTGGGGCAGGAGGGAGCCAAGGTGCAGATACACTAGGGCAGAGCTCAAAGGACCTGGTTTCATGCTCTGTGCTCAGCCCCACAGACTCTAGGCTCCATTCTGATCCTATGCAGAGGCAAGCAAGCAGGCAGGGTCATCCAGTGTCCCCCAGACTCCACCCCAGCAGCCCTTCTGTAGGACAGGGCAGCTGTCTAGCCAGTTCTGATCAGGAGAGGGCCTTTGGACATGGCAGTATCTGCAGTGCCTCAGAGAAGCCCAGCCAACACCCAGACCAGTTTACCCTGAGGGGCTGGGGGAGCTGCTGCAGGTCGGGGAGGGAGACGGAGTTCGGCCATGGCTCTCCAGGCCAGCAGAGACCACCAGCGAACTCCTGGTAGGCAGAAGGGACAGGTAGGCACCCTCAGATGGACGTGGCACAGACCCCCCCCTGACCCTCCCTTGCCCGAGCTTTGCTCTGTATTTATTTTTCTGGGGTGCCATGCAGCAAGCTGGATCCTTCCCACATGGCCTTGCCCAAGGGGAGGGCGGTGCAGGGGCGGCTGACAAAGGCCCTCTGAAGGCTAGGGCTGAGACTTACCCGCTGCACTGCAGGCTGTCTGGCGGGGGCTTGGCACCGGCCACCTCCGCCACCAAGTCACCTGCAGGTAGGAAAAGGCGTCTGGCTGGGCGCCCCTGCCTTCCTGGGCCCATCCAGCCCTCACTGACCCTTTTCTCTGTGAACAGGGAAGGGTGTGTAGGCAGGATAGGTGCTAGCTCAAAAGATGGCTTTGTGGAGCTGAGAACCTAGGCGGCTATTGATGGAGGCTCCTCTGCCAAAGCAAGGCGGCAGAGGGAAGGAGGCTGTGGTTCCGGGTAGACACACACCAGGGCCAGCCAAGGGCGAGGCACCCTGAGGAGCAGGCGGCAGCCCCCACGCCAGCCCCCCAGGCTTCTTCAGTGGTACAAACTAATGGCCGTCCAGCTGGGCAAAGTGGGTATCAAAGAAGATAGGACCCAGGAAGGAGGTAGAACCCCAAGACCGGGCCGTGAGCACAGCCAAGGCAGCCCTCTCAGCCACGGGGCTGATATCGGGGCGGGGATGCCTGCAACTGTTGCATTACAGACAAGCTAAACCCTGAGCTCCTGCACCCACACTGAGTCTTCTCCTCAGTCACCCCTCCCGTGCAGCAGGGGACGTCTTCCTTCGAGGGGGACAGACCTGGAAACGGGGCTGGGACCATGACAAAATCATCTGTGTCACATGAGTCCTTGCTGCTGCCGCCCGAGTCTCGTGAGCCCTGCAGGAAGCCAGCGGCGTCGGCTGGGGATGTCAGGGTCTTCTGTAGCTGCGCCATTTCCCCCAGGGACTGAAGGACAGAGGAAGGGTGGGTAAGCCAGCAGGGAATCGAGACGACCCTATGTCACCTCCCCACCAGCTCTCCCCAGCGGCTCAGAACACCGTGGTATCGAGGGCCCCAGCTGCCTCTGCTGGGCGGCCGGAGGAGGTGACTCACCGGTGGGGAAGCCAGGTGGGATGTGGAGCTGCTACTGGAGCTGCTGCCAGACCCCGAGCTGGGGTAGGAGGGCACAGGCACAGGCGGGGCTGGGGAGAGCGGTGGTCAGTGGGCAGAGCGGGCCCTCCCCGGGCTGGGGAGCAGCCCACCAGCCCAGGCACAGAGGAAGAGCAAACAGAACGGAGCCCAGAACAGCCCCTCACCCCTGCCTGGGAGGAGGAGGAGGAGGAGGAGGAGGAGGGGCAGTGACCTCCCTCCCTAGGCTCACCCTGTGGCTGCGATGGCAGCCAGCACCCATACCTCTACCCTGTCCACCTCCAGGCCTCTGGGTCACAGAGGCCCCATCGCCAAGGCTTGGCCCAGTGCATCCTGGGGCAGGATGTCACAGGCCCACTCAGGACCCCAGACGCTCAGAAGACTCACACTTCTTGATGGAGGTGCTGGCGTCCAAGAAGGGGTGGTGGAAGAACTCATCTGTGGAAAGAAAGCGCAGTTCCTCAGGATGCAGAGGTGGGGCTCAACCAACTCAGCTTTACTGTAGAGCGGGAGTCTGAATGCCTGGGGGGCACCTGGGGGACCCCCCAACACACACACAGTTTGAAGGCTAGCTAGCAGCCCACAGTAGCAGGCGCAGGCTGCATCTGTGTGTGGACACGGTGCTGTTTTGTGGGTGGGGGCACCCAGGAAGCCGTGCAGACACTCACCAAAGTCCATGCGGTCTTTGTGGCTGCGCTGCAGCAGAGCCAGGAGCAGCTGCCGCAGCGGGGCCGAGGTCTCCCGGGGGATGCTGAGCAGGGCAAGAGAAGACGGGGCTGCACGGGGCTGGTGTGGCACTGGGGCGGACCCCCCAGGGACTGGGGCAGGGACACTTACACAGGGGTCAGTGTCTTGTTCTTTTCGTAGAACAGGCGCAGGTCCTGAGGGCTGCTGGCCTACGAGGGCAGCGGCAAGGTGAGACACACCTCTTGCTGCAGCCTGACCAAGCCAGACCGGCCTCCCAAGTGGCCCTCTGCCAGGACTCCTGTGCCCTTGAAGGGCTGTGTGGGGCCTCACCTGGAAGGGGGCCTTCCCCGTCAGACACTGGTAAATAATGGTGCCAATGCTCCACAGATCAGCCTTCCCATCGTAGTGCTGGGACATGATGACTTCGGGGGCCTGGGGGGCAGAAGGGGTCAGCGCAGAACGGACAGCAGGAGTCCCTGGCAGACACTCCTGCGCAGCGGTGAGGCGGGCCTGACAGGATGAGCACGACCACAAGGCTGCCTCCCTCCACCAGGCCGCAGGAAGGGCCCGCACTGGGTGCAGGGTATGGTGGGCCACGAGGAGAGAGGACCACCCACCATGTACATTGGAGAGCCGCAAAGCGTGGCTGCCATCATGTTGCTCTGGAGGTACCGGGCAAATCCAAAGTCCGCTGCGGGAGACACAGGACATGGGGCGGCCTCAGCTAGGACAGGCTGCAGGGTCCACCCCGGGGACCAGGCAGCACGGGCAGCCCCCGGCCTCACCAATCTTCACGCGGATGTTGTTGGGGTTGGCGCGCCGCCCGCCAGGATTGGACAGCAAGATGTTCTGAGGTTTCAGGTCCCGGTGGATGATGCCTTTGCTGTGCAGCAGACGCATGGCGCCAGCAATCTGCTGCAGGAAGAGTCTGATGGTGTCTTCACTCAAGGTGCGCATGGCTGTAAGGTGGTGAAGGCTCAGGGGTGCAGCCACCGCTCCCCACGCCCGCCCAGGTACACAGGGCTGACCTTTCCAGCAGGCTTCAGGCAAGCGCTCCTGCAAACACTGAGCCAACTCCACCTCCCGTGTGGAAGGCAAGGCCTCCGTCCTCCCGCCGTGCTGGCTCTCCAGGGCCATCGCCCACCGCCCCTGGTCCCCTCTACCTCGGCCCAAACAGTGAACCCGGCTAAACCCAGCCTCTCTCTCAGACCACAGAGACACATAGCTGCTGTGTGCGCTGAGCCGGGCAGGCCTGTGCTGGGCTCCTGTTGTGCCCGTGTGCCCGCTGAGCTGCAGCACCCATCACAGCCCATCTCCGCGCACCGCCCCACTCTCTGGAGGACGGGTCTAGGCCCAACCTAACACCTAGGAAGCCTGAGAAAAGAAAAGACCCAAGGGCCCAAGAGGCTTTGCAGCCACCATGGGGTCAAGAAGAAACACGGGGTGGACAGCCTGGCTAGGAAGGCTGCCCACGGCGCCCAGGAACGGTAGTCCACGGGCTGAGCCGTCCAGCAGGCTGGGGCTATCTAGACTCCAGTCTTCCCTGTCAGCTCAGCCACAAGCCGTTGTCGCTCTGCACCCCTCACACAAAACTGCCAAGTTCTGAGGGTAGCTGGGCCCTCTGCAGCCCCTGGGACCCTGAGTGATAAACTGTCAAGAGCCCTAAGATGGAGAAGCCACCACTCCAGAGTCTCTACTTCCCTCCACCAGCTTCCCCGACCTGGGACCAAGATGGCAGCTCCTGAGAGGGCTGTGGACACACACCTGCCCCATGCCCTGTACTACCCACCACTGCCTCCAGCCTCGCCCTGGCTCTGCTATGCACACCCTCCTCCATCCACCCCGGGTCCTGCCTGGGCAAACTCTCTTCCCCCACATCACCACTCAGCCAACCCCTTGAGACCCAAAGCAAGATGCTTCCAGGAGCTGGGACCGTGGCTTAGTGGTAGAGAGCTCGCCTAGCATGCATGAAGCCCTAGGTTCCATCCCTCAGTACCACATACTCAGAAAATGCCAAAAGTGGTGCTGTGGCTCAAGTGGAAGAGCGCTAGCCTTGAACAAAAGCAGCAAAAACAGTGTCCAGGCCGAGCTCAAGCCTCAGGACTGACAAAAAAAAAAAAAAAAAAAAAAAAAAAAAAAGAGCCTCCCCGGCAACACTATGAATGGGGCAGGGAGGTGGAAAGCAGTGGCTCACCCCTGAGCTACCACTCAGGAGGCTGAGGTCTGAGGGACCTCGGCCCACGGCCAGCCCATGCAGATGGCATCTTCAAAATAACCAGCAAAAAGCAGGACTGGAGATATAGTGCAAGTGGCAGAATGCCAACCTATTATGAAGCTTAAGACCTCAAGTTCAAACCTCATTTTTCCAAAACAAGCCAACAAACTCCAAGGTCATCCCCTGGGCCTCTTCACTGCTCCCACAGAACAGCCACACTGCAAAAGCAGGCTCTGACCACTCTGGTCACAGTGCTCCCGTAGCAGAAGACCCTCAAGCCGTAGCTGTGGAGAGGGCAAGTAGCAGGGACCGCAGGCTGGGATAAGACCCAGGGGCCCACGACAGGGTCAGCCCAAGCTGGGCCACGCTGGGCTGCTGGCCACGCACGTCCACTCACTGTGCAGGTAGTCAGCCAGGTCTCCGCCGTTACAGTACTGGAAAAGACCAGCAACGGTGTGAAAGAGTGACCAATCCTGTCTACCTACCCCTCCCTCCACGTCCTCCCTCCCGCCTCCATGCCCCCCTCCCCCATGTCCTTCCTCATGCGGAATTCCTCCTTGCCCTCCTTCACATGCCTCGCACCCCACTGTCCCTCCCATACCACTTCCTGTCGTCCCTGACAGTGTTGCTGGTGACGTCCCTCCATGCCCCTGTCAATACTGAGCAGGAGAGGAAGGTATGCGGGCTGTGCTCTGGCCTGGCCGAGGTGACTGGGGATGCCTTCATCCCCTGCTGTCCCAGGCCCACAGGAACTCACCTCCATGACTAGGTAGACTGAATTGGCCATTTCCTGCAGGACAGAGCAAAACCCGTGAGTGACCGGAGAAGAACTGCCTGCTTCTACGGGGGCCCTACTCCTGGAGCCCTGGGTGCCCAGGACCGCAGGGCCCCCCACAAGCCATCAGGAATCCTGATGGCAGCTGGGCTGTTTATCTGCCATCGGAAATGTAGGCCTGAAGCTGGGCACGGTGGCTCATGCCTGTAATCCTAGCTACTCAGGAGGCTGAAATCTGAGAATGGCGGCTCAGAGCCAGCCTGGGCACTAAGGTCCATGAACCACTAGAAAACTGGAAGTGGCGCTGTGCTCAAGGGGTAGGGTGTTAGCCTTGAGCTGAAGAGCTGCTCAGGGACAGTGCCCAGACCCAGAGTTCGAGCCCCATGACAGACACACGGACGGACAGACAGACAGACAGACACACACACACACACACACACACACACAGAAATATAGGCCTGAGCGACAGGAATAGCAGCCAAAGAGGACCACCAGGGTGGGGCAAGGAGTCCAGGCCAGGGGTCCTCCCAGGTAGGGGAAGAAGTGCCCTGGCCCTGAGGCTGATGGGCACGGCACGGCACGGCACGACGTGCCGCCTGAGAATGGGAGGTCTGTCCCAGAACACCACACTAGAGCTCACAACAGGGAGTGGGTGGAACCTGACCTGCAGGCCCAGGAGCTACCCTACTCCGCTTCCAGCTCCAAAATCAATGACGCCAACAGATTGCTGGTCGGTGCTGCCAGGCTGGGTCAACAGCTGCCTTCAAATGCCCAGCCCCGCGGGTGGGCCTACTCTACTATGCCCAGACCTTAATTCTAACAGAATTCTCCTGGCCACTTCCATCCACTGTCCAGCCAGCAAGGCCAGCCAACTTCCTTCTGGTCCATCCACTCAAGGCAGATACACGTTCCCTCCTATCTCAGCAAGAGCTCCACAACGGCAAAGAGCACCACTGAGAGCCGGCAGGATCAATCTGTGCCCATGCTAGGCCCTGACCAGGGGCCTCCCTGAACGGCCTCTCCTGGAAGCAACTGGGAGAGCTATCCTCAGTGCCATTCCAGAGGAGAAACTGAGGCCCAGGGGCTCCTCAGAGCAGACAGGATGGTCTGGGGCCTGTAGGCAGACTTCCCTACGGGGGCAGCACCACCCGTCACCCAGTGCCAAGCCTTGGGAGAGAGCCCTCCCCACACATTAACCTCCCCCTGCAGCCTAGACCAGAGGTACAAAGCTGCCCACTCTCAGGGACTCTGGGAGAGGACCCACACCCAGGCACGGGACTCCAGGGCAGCACTGAGGCTACAAAGCAGGAGGCCCGGAGCTCTAAAGGGGATCTTCAGAGACACGGGAGCCTCAGGGACAGAGCCAGGCCGCTGCTGCGACCACCTGCTCCACGTGTCAGCCACGGTTCTTGAGCATGCCCTAGATATGTGGGCCTGGCAGCCCACAGAACTCTACTCCTGCTCAGTTCCCCACCCCCACAGGGGAACAAACTCCTAGGAAGACAGGACTGCCTACCAGGGACACCTGGAGCGTCAGGGCCCATTCCTCTACCCCCAAGCTACAAAACGCAGGGATGGGGAGGGCAAGGGCCTAGGGCCAGACCCAGCTTGTCCACCTGTGTGCCCAGGATCCAGACAGGTATGGACTGGCAGGGAGGCTTTCCAGCCAACAGCAAGGTAGGCCTGAGTGCCGCAGTCCCCAAGTTCCTGCCTGAACTTGTCTGCCCCACCCCAGGGGAGAACAACCCGGAACCCTGGTCTTCACTCCACCTACCACCTCTGCCCACCAGGCCAGCTGTGGTGAGAGATAAGAGTCTCACTTCCACAGGCACAAGACTGAGACAAGAAGGGAGACAGCCAGAGATTCCAACAACTGGACAGGAGTCAGAGCCAGAGGTGGGCTCAGAGCAGGCAGGAGGTAACAGATAACCTACAAACAGTCTGACCGCAGCCCTCTGCTGCTCAGAGAGGGCCTCCAAGGAGCCTCCGCACTTGCCAGGGCCTCTAGGCCTCCTGTCCCCAGACCTGTCTTCAGTCATGACATGGTCTAACCCCACCCAGCTAGCTAGCCAAGAACAAAGAAGTGGTGGCAATGACTGCGGTGGGGTGGGGGAGCGCAGATGAGCTCCAGAAGTGGAGCTGTAGTAGTAAACTGCCAGCTTTGAGTAAAACAGCCAAGCAAGCTGGTGCAGTGGCTCACACCTGTCATCCTAGCTACTCAGGAGGCTGAGATCTGAGGACCAAGGTTCAAAGCCAGCCTGGGCACAAAAGCACCTGAGACTCTTATCTCCAATTAACCTCTAGAAAATGAGAAGTGGGGCTTGGCTCACTTGAGGGTGGTAGCCTTGAGCTGAAGAAATCAGAAACAGTGCCCAGGCCGAGATCAAGCCTCATGACCCACCAAAAAATAGCCAAGCAAGAATATGAGGCCCTAAGTTCAAGCCCTAGTACCTGCACACGATTGGACACATACATACACTCACACAAAGTAACAGAGAGAACTGTTCTGACTTGAGTATAAAACATCATAGTGAAACCTGCTATTATGTAAAAAAAAAAAAAAAAAAAAAGACTAACTGTAGCGTGTAGTACAACAGTCTGGGCAGTGAGTGGACAGGGAAGGAGGAAAGAGACAGAACAAACTAAGAACAGCATGAGGTCAAAGCACTTTGACTCAACCAAGAAAGCAGAGCAAGGAATCCTGTTAAAGCTAATGTATAGAAACGTACCAATGACACCACTTTTAAATTACAGTTTACTTGCCACATGTGCACTGGCTGTCCTCTGCATTCTGCATGTCTAGAGCACTTATGATTTGTGCTTCCTTTTTTCCCAAGTTTTCTAAGAGATGATAAGTTAACTGAAATTGGTTGATTGAGTGAAATTAAATGCATATTGTATCTGTTTAAAAAAAGAAGAAATGGACCAATGAAAGCCCCTTTACTATCATACATAGTCATTTTAAACAAGATAGCCAGGTGTCAGTGGTTCACGCCAATAATCCTAGCTACTCGAGAGGCTGAGATCTGAGGACCAAAGTTTGAAGCCAGCCTGGACAGAAAAGTCTGTGAGACACTTGTATGCAGTAAATGCTGTAGCTCGGGTGGTAGACACAGTGAAACCCAGGGTCAGTGCCGGTCCTAAGGACAAGCCCAAGGACAAAAATTTTTTTTAAATAAGTGAAAAAGCATACAACAATTTTATCAATGTGTTCCTGTTATTGATAGATTGCCGGCACTCCGGCCTGTATGTTCATTTGATTTCCCTGCTCTGGATGGTTCTACCGTGCCTCCACTTCCTGGTTCTTGCAAATGTTTTTGTTTTGAGTCTTGCAGATTCGTCTGCCCCAGCTAGCTCTGGCTGGCTTCCAACTGCGATCCTCACCTCTCAGCCTCCAGAGTAGCTAGAAATACAGGCATGAGCATTTTAAAGCACTGGGCTGTGCAGGAAATGTGCAGACTGCCTGGACCCTTAGCACCTGCTCCCAAACCTGATGAGGCCCCGGTACCACGAGTTCCTACAGAGCCCATCACCCGCACTGGAAGACTAACTTCCACGCTGAGAGGTCACAGACACAGTGGTCGCTGCCCAGGCCTCAGCCAGTAAGGAACTTGAGGAGCTGGTCTGTCTACATAGAAGACTGGGAGCAGAGTCGCCACAGAAAGGCACCTGGCTTCAGAGAATCAGCCAGCTGCTGAGCTGGCTTCCTCTGCTCACCACCAGGAAGGCCAGCCCTGGGGCCATTCAGCCAGTGCCTGCTTCTCCAGCAACAACGTCCATCACTGCAAGCCACACTGAGAAAAAAAAACAGGCCCAGCTAGGCACCAGTGGCTCAGTCTGTTATCCCAGCTACTCAGGAGGCTGAGATCTGAGGATCGTGGTTCAAAGCCAGGCCAGGCATAACATTCTTGTCTCCAATTAAACACCAAAAAAGCCAGAGATGGAGCTGTGGCTCAAGTGGTAGAGCACTAGCCTTGAGCAAAAAGCTCAGGGACAGCATGCAGGTCCGGAGTTCTAACCCCAGGACTGAAGCATGGGCATGGCATGTGCATTTGCGCACACGCACGCGCACACAGCCTGCTTCCTGCGTTAGCACCGAGGGAATGCACCAAGGTCAGATACTCAAACGACAGAGCGTCCGTCTTGACATGCAAACTCTCAGGTTAACTTTAATTTTGTTCTTAAATTTACGTGCCTGCCAGTGATCCCATAGAGATCCCATTCTTGAATACTTATTTGTTAAACCTGACATTTGATGTGGAAATATCAATGTTAATAAAATCTTAAAAAAAAAAAAAAAACAGGCTGGGCCCGGTGGCTCACGCCTGTCATCCTAGCTACTCAGGAGGCTGACATCTGAGGACTGAGATTCAAAGCCAGTCCAGGCACTACAGTGCCTGAGATTCTTATCTCCACTTAACTACCAAAACCTGGAAGTGGTGCTATGACTCAATGGGTAGGGCAGTAGCCTTAAGCCGAAGAGCTTAGTGACAGCGCCCAGGCCCAGAGTTCAAGCCCCATGACAGACAAAAGAAAAAAAAAAGACAATGAAGGGGGGCTGGAGTGTGGCTTACTGACAGAGAGCTTACTGGCACGTATGAAGCCCTCGGTTCCTTTCCTCAGCACCATATAAATAGAAGAAAAAAAGAGAGAGACAGAATTTGTGCTATGGCTTAAGTGGTAGAATCCTAGCATTGAGAAAGCCCAAGCACAGTGCCCAAGCCCTTTGTTCAAGCCCAGAACTGGGTAAATAAATAAAAATAGACAGCTGGGTGCTAGTGGCTCACCCCTTAATCCTGGTCACTCAAGAGGCTGAGATCTGAGGACTGTGGTTTGTAGCCAGCCTGGGCACGAAAGTCCATGACATTCTTTTTTTTTTTGCCGGTCCTGGGCTTGAGCTCAGGGCCTGAGCACTGTCCTTGCACTTTCTCAAGGCTAGAGCTCTACCACTTGAGCCTCAGCACCACTTCTGGCTTTTTTCTATGTATGTGGTACCGAGGAATCGAACCCTGGTCTTCATGCATGCTAGGCAAGCACTTTAACCACTAGGCCAAACTCCCGGCCCCGTCCATGACATTCTTATCTCCATTAACCACCCAAACACCAGAAGTAGAGCAAGCTGTGGCACAAGTGGTAGGGTTCTATGCTTGAGCACCAAAACTCAGCAACAGCACCCAGGCCCACAGATCAAGCCCTAGTTAAAAAAAAAAAAAAAAAGGTACAGCATGATGGATGCAGTACTAGAACCTGCTGTCCAGTCCCTGGCTCTAAACCACTAAGCCCACAAGTACTCCAATCAGAAACCAAAATAGGGCTGGGAGCATGGCCTAGTGGTAGAGTGCTTGCCTAGCATGCACGAAGACCAGCGTTCGATTCCTCCGTACCACACACATAGAAAAAAGCCAGACATGGTACAGTGGCTCAAGTGGTTGAGCTCTGGATTCAAGTGGTAGAATCCTAGCATTGAGAAAGTCCAAGGACAGTGCTCAGGCCCTGAGTTCAAAACCCTGGACTGGCCAAAAAAAAGAAAAAGAAATCAAAGTATGAGGCAAGGGGGTGTGAACTAGTGCTTGCCTAGCATGCACAAAGTCCATGCTTCAATTCCTGCGTACCACATACACAGGAAAAGCTGGAAGTGGTGCTATGGCTCAAGTGGTAGAACACTAGGCCTTGAGAAGGCCCAAGGACAATGCCCAGGCCCTGAGTTCAAGCCCCAGGACTGGCCAAAAAAAAAAATAGAAAAAAGAAAAATCAAACAAAAATTAAACATAAAGCCAGAGCCCTGGTTGTTGCAACCTGCCGTCATAGCTACTCAGGAGGCGGAGACTTGAGGATCACAGCTCAAAGCCAGCAGGAACAGGAATGTCCATAAGACTTTTACCTCCAATTAACCTCAAGAGACTGAAATGGGGTTATGGCTCAACTAGAAGAGAGCTAGCCTTGAGCACAAAAGCCTAGAGACAGTATCTGGGCCCTGAGTTCAAGCCCCAGGACCAGAAAACACACACACACACACACACACACACACACACGCGTGCGCGCGCGCGCGCGTGCGCGCGCACTCCCAGAACTTCCCCATGGTCCAGCACTATCACTCTCTGGCATCTTGGCCGGCACACTTAGGTCAGGATGGTAATGACACTTGCATGTCATGTTACTACTGCACTATCCACCACACCCAAGTTATGGAAACAGATGCCTTATAATGGATGAGTGGATCAAGAAAATGTGGTACACATACACAATGGAATTTCACTCATCTATTAAAAAGAAAATGTGTCATCTGCAAGGAAATGAATGGACCTACAGAAAACTATGTTAAGGGAAGTCAGGCTCAGAGAGACAAACAGCACATATTTTCTCCTGTGTGTGCAAGTTAGATGTAAAACACAAATACCAGGAGTTGGGCCTAGCGGTAGAGTACTTGCCTAGCATGCACAAAATCCTCAGTACCACATACATAGAAAAAGCTGTGGCTCATGTGATAGAGCTCTAGCCTTGAGAAAGCCCAAGGACAGTGCTCAGACCCTGAGTTCAAAGCCCAGGACTGGCCAAATAAATAAGAACAAACACACACAATGACATACACAAGATTACGTACATACACACAAATTGAGTAAACGACTGTATACTTAGGGGAGCAGTCCAGTTGTGTAACACCTATTGTTACTACTGTTACTATTGTTACTCTATTTTAGGTGTGTGTGAGTTATAGGGCTTGAACTCTGGGCCTGGGGGTTGTCCCTGAGCTCTTCAGCTCACACCCTACCCCTTGAGCCACAGCCCCACTTCCCTTTTCTAGTGATTAATTGGAGGTAAGAGTTTCACATGTTCTTTAATGCTCAAGCTGGCTTTGAACTGCCATCCTCAGATCTTAGCCTCCTGAGTAGCTAGTATTTCAGGTGTGAGCCACTGCCCCCTGGCTCTGACTTCTACAAAGTGGCTCATGATTGTAATCCTAGCTTAGCTACTCCGGAGGCTGAGCTCTGAAGATCACCATTTGAAAGTCCATAGGCCCATCTCCAGTTAACCACCAGAAAACCAGAAGTGGTACTGTGGCTCAAAGTGGGAGAAAACTAACCTTGAGTGTAAAAGTTCAGGGATAGCATCTAGACCTGAATTTTAAGCCCTAAGGCCAAAAATAACAAAAATCCAGGAAAAAGCTGGCATTCAAGTGATAGATCAAGCAAACTGAGTAAGTACAAGCCACTGAGTTCAAACCACAGTACCATTAAAAAAAAAAAAAGTAAGAATTCAGGGCAACACACACACACACACACATGTAAGAGTGGCCACAGCCCCAGCTGAGAAGCCCTCGGGAGCCCCTGAAATGCACGGAGAACCCTGGAGTTGGTCATTCTCAGCATTTCCCCTAAGCAAAGGAAGTGTGTGCGGCCAAGACTGGAGGAAGTGGCCGAGGCCCACAATCAGGTGTGTGGCCCAAACAAACACAGCAGGGCCCACAGGAAGCCCGATGGAGGCCGAGATGGCCACCATCTGTCCAGCTCTACCCTTGCAAGTCCAAGCAGGACATCATCTCGAGTGCTGGGAAGGGTGGCACAATGCACCAAGTCCACGTCAAGACTGGCAGACCACAGGGGCCTGAGGCCGGGGAGACGTGGAAAAAGGGTGGGTGAGGGGGGGGGGAAGGTGTGGGGGAAAGGGGCGGGGCTGGGACTGGAGGGCGGGCGGGCGGGCAGAAGGGGCAGCACCTCCTGCCCACGGAACACCATGTCTCCACAGTTTCCAGGTACTCCCGGCCTCACTGGACCTAGGCCCTGCCCACATGTCACCTCATCAAGTGTCACAGCCCCCAAGGCCACAGCAACACTAACAGTGGAGGAGGGAGAGGGGAGGGCACGACGGAGGAGGAGCGAGAGGGAGGCCACCGAAGCTGCCACCGCTGCCAGCTTCCTCCGCCACGGCTGCTCCGCGCCCCAGTAAACAGGCTTCAAAAGCATTACTCAGCACTCGGCCCCACGTCCCGCCCGGGCGCCTGGCCGGGAAGGTCTGGGGCCCCCACCCCGACGCGGGGACGCCGGGCGCCGGCGGCGGAGGGCTGTGCGCAGGCCGGGGAGCCAGGCCGGGGCGGCCCGCCGGGGCTCGCCGCAGCCCCCCCCGCGGCGCCTGGCGCGGAGCCACTCGGCAGCGTCCACACACGGGCCAGCCGGGGCAGGTGGCCCGCCGGGGCACGGGCCGGGGCACGGGCCGGGTCTGGGCCACCAGGGCGGACGCGGGGGCGCCCGCCCGGCCGGCCCCAGGCGGGCGCGCCCTCCCCGCCACGGCCTTACCTGGAAGTCGTACAGGGCCACGATGTTCTCGTGCTTCAGCTCCTAGGAGAGAAGGCCGGGCTGGCGTGAGCGGGGCCCGCGCGGCGGCCGCGCCCCAGCCCGGCGGGCTCACCTTGAGGATCTTGATCTCCTTCCCCAGCAGCGTCTGGGACTTGGCGAGGTTCTTCTTGTTGATGCACTTGACGGCGACCTCCAGGTCGTGCTTCTGAAACACAGGCGCGGACGCTCAGCCGGGGCCCGGCCGGGCCGGGCGCCCGGGGTGCCCGCGGTGCCCACCCACCTCGCGGTGGCGGCCCTTGAAGACCACCGCGAAGGCGCCGTGTCCGATCAGGTCCTTGCGGGAGAACTCGAACCGGCCCACCGTCTCGGTGCCGCCGCGGCCGGGCTCCATGGCGCGCGCGGGCCGGGGCCGCGGGCCGCGGGGCGGCGAGCCGGGGCGAGCGGGGCTCAGGCGGAGGCGCGGGCCGCGGGCCGGCCGGGCGCGCGGGGCCGGGGGCGCGGGCGCCTCGCCGGGGCCGCGCGCCCCATCGGGCAGGCCGGGGCCGGGTCCCAGCCCCGCGGGCCCGCAGGCCTGGCGCCACGCTCCCTCGGCGTCCGGCGCGGCGCCCTGGCGACGCTGACCCTCGGAACCCACTCCGACGGCGACTGCGGCCGCGACCCGGCGCGGGCTCGGGCTCGGACGCGGCCGCGACAGTGGCGTCGCGGACCTGGCTCGGCCGGGGGAAAACAAAAGAGCCGCGGCGCCCGGGCCTCGGAGCCCCAGACACCCGCGCAGCCGCAGTGCGAGGGGGCGGGGCCAGGCGGGGGCGGGGCTTGCCGGGACCGGACCTCGTGGGCTGCGGGGCGGGGCCTGAGGAGGCCGGGGGACTCCGAGTGGAGGAGCCCTGGCGGGGGCGGGGCCGGCGGGGGCGGGGCCCGGCGGCGCCGCGGGTGGAGGTGGAGCGGCCCGCAGACGCGTCCCCCGGCGTCCCCTGCCCTCCGGCCGTGGCGCCCCGTCCCCGGCTGCCCCCGGGACCTCCTCCGCGGGCAGTGGCCGGGGAGGGGACTGGAAGGGTGACCCCGCCGACGGGAGCACCCCGGGAGCGTTCGAAGGGGAGCTAAGAACGCAGACCGGGGAGATGTCCGGGGCGGAAACCGGGAGCGGCGCCCAGGCAGCCCCCAGCCCCCCAGCCCTCAGCCCCTCAGCGGCCCCCAGCCCTCAGACCCCGAGCCCAGCCCTCAGCCCCTCAGCCGCCCCCAGCCCTCAGACCCCGAGCCCAGCCCCCCAGCCCTCAGCCCCTCAGCCGCCCCCAGCCCTCAGACCCCGAGCCCAGCCCTCAGCCCCTCAGCCGCCCCCAGCCCTCAGACCCCGAGCCCAGCTCTCAGCCCCTCAGCCCCCCCCAGCCCTCAGACCCCGAGCCCCAGCTCTCAGCCCCCAGCCCGCAGCCCCCAGCCCGTGCGGCCAGGACTGACAAGCTTCACTTCTTGTCTGCACCTTTTTTGTTTGTTTGTTTTGTTTCTCCAGTCCTGGCTCGAGCTCAGGCCTGAGCTCCTCCACGTGAGCCTCAGCACCACTTCCGGCCTTTTGCTATGTATGTGGGGTACGGAGGAATCGAACCCGGGTCCTCGTGCGTGCTAGGCGAGCGCTCCACCACCAGGCCACACTCCCGCCGCCTGAACCTTTTTGAGAGACCCCGGCTGGTGGGATCTCCGCCGGGGACCCGCGCTGGCTGGGCTCATCCCCCACGGCCCGGCCCAGGGACCTTTCTGCTCACACAGGCTCTGTCTCGGCGGCCTCAGAGTCCGCGCTCCCGAAGCCTTGTGTGCCTGTGCCTCTGCGGCTTTCAAAGCCCTTCCCACAGGAGCCGGGCCCCCAACCCTGCCTCTTGCTGGCTGCCCTGGCTGGCCCAGGATGCAGTGCTCAGGATGGCAGCCTCCTGAGCTGCCGTGATTACACCTAGCGGCACTTCTCCCCTTGGTAGGGCTGAATAATAGTCCATTGTGTGGTGGAACACACCCTGCGCTTGGCAGGTGGAGGGTCTGGAGTTGCTTCTGCTCACTACTGTGCATGGTTGTGCTATGAATAGGGGTGTGAGATAATCTAAGTGCTAAGTCTGTTTTCAGTTCTAAAGAGCTGGAGCACACGAGTGGACTCGCTAGGTCATATGATGATGCTTCTTTAACTTAAGGGTGGAACCCAGGACCTCCCATGCCTGGGAGCTACTCGACCACAGGCCCTCTGTGTCCTACATAGGATTCTGGGTGCCAAGTGGTAAGTCTGTAAGCTTTTGTTGTTGTTGTTGTTGTTGATTTATTATCAGTCCTGAGGCTTGGACTCTGGGCCTGGGTGTTGTCCCAGAGCTCCTCAGCCCTAGGCTAGCACCCTACCCCTGGAGCCACAGCCCCACTTCCTGTTTTCTAGTGATTAATTGGAGATAAGAGTCTCACACTCTGGACTGGGAATTTGGCCTAGTGGTGGAGTGCTTGTCTAGAATGCACGAAGACCTGGGTTCGATCCTTGCTACCCCATACACAGACAAAGAGAGAAGTGGTGCTGTGATTCAAGTGGTAGAGCTCTAGCCTTGAGAAAGCCTAAGACTGGCCCAGGACTGGCAAAAAAAAAAAAAGGGGGGGGGGAGTCTTACACTCTTCAGTGCCCAGGCTGGCTTTAAACCAAGATCCTCAGATCTCAGCCTCCTAAATAGACAGGATTACAGATGTGAGCCACCACGCCCCACTTTTTTTTTGCCAGTCCTGTGACTTGAACTCAGGGCCTGGGCACTGTCCTTGGACATTCTCAAGGCCTAGTGCTCTACCACTTGAGCCACAGCACCACTTGTGGCTTTTTCTGTGTATGTGGTAGCAGCAGTGCAGCCCGGATCTTGGTGTATGCTAAGCAAGCACTCTACCACTAAGCCAAACTCCCGGCCCAAGCCCCCTGGTTTTCATAGAAAAAATTGCCACCTCTGTCCTAGGCTATGGAGAAACCTCAGAAGGCAGCTTAGGACCAGTGCTGGTTGCTCAGCTCCCACTCCACACAACCCAGGAGGGCCAGGACACCCTGTGTGCAAACCGCTTCTCCACTCCGGGTGCGGGGGGGAGGGAGCAGGTCAACCAAGGCCCGAATCTTCAGGGCTGTGGAATCCCCTCATGGGATAGGGCTGGGCAGGGCCTCAGACCCTGTCTAAGAAAGGGTAGCCCTGCTATAGCCCCAGAGGTGGGGCATATCCTCCTAACCTCACCTCACCCCCCAAGCCCATCCTAGTGAATTCCAGCCGAAGGCCTGTAATCCTAGTTCCTCAGGAGGCTGAAATCTGAGGATCACAGTTCAAAACCAGCCCCAGCACTAAAGTGGGGATGTGGCTCCAAGGGTAGGGTAGTAGCTTTGAGCTGAATAGCTCAGGGACAATGCCTATGCCTAGAGTTCAAGGCGTCATGACCTACAGAGAGAGGGAGGGAGGGAGGGAAACAGAGAGAGAGAGAGAGAATTCCAGCAGAGCTCTGGGAAAACTATGCACAGCTTTCCTTTTGCTGTAAGTGTCTTTAGATGTCGAAGTCCACTGTTCCACATAGTGGAAGGCAGCTTAATTTCCCGAAGAGTCCAAATCTAATCTTACCCGCAGGGGCCTGGGCTGACCCCGCACTGTGACTCCGTTGGGCAAGTTGTCCCTGAGCTCTTCAGCTCAAGGCTACCACCCTACCCCTTGAGCCACAGCCCCACTTCTGGTTTTCTAGAAGTTAACTGGAGATAAGAGTCTCGGGTCCTTTGGTGCCCGAGCTGGCTTTGAAGCTTGATCCTCCGATCTCAGCCTCCTGAGCAGCTAGGACCACAGGCCTGAGCCACTGCCCCTGGCCAAAAAAAAAAAAAAACAAAAAAAACCAACTTATTTTTTTGAGTAAGTCCTGTCAGAAGTTTGATGAGTAGGGTTTGGCAGGAAAAGGGTCAGAAGACCCCTTGGCGTGGTGAAGACGTTCTGCGGTGGGAGGTGTATACATGGGCGTACATTTCAGTTGGCAAAACTCAGTGAACTAGGGCTGGCTGGAGTGCATCTCAGTGTTGGTGTAGCAGCTACCTAACATGCATAAGACCCTTGGTGCGACCCTAAGCCCCTAAAAAATAACAAAAGAAGACATTTCAAGATGTGCCATCATATGAATACAGGAAGCCAGGCACAATGCCAGGCGCTGATGGGTCTTGCTTGTAACCTAACTACTCGAGATACTGAGCTCTGGAGTTTGTGGTTCAAAGCCATCTTGGGCAGAAAAGACTCATCTCCAATTAACCAAGTCGTAAGAACCAACCTTGAGTAAAAACCTGGGGAACAGTACCCAGGCCCTGAGTTCAAGCCCCAGGACAGACAGACAGACACACACACACACACACACACACAGCCAACACAAAGGGACAGGGACAGGCATTTTAGAGAGATTTGGGAGGCAGTGAGAGCCCTGCCCTAGTGGTGGTGGGTGCACAGCTCTGGTCCCATTCTGTCTCCTCCCCACTACCAAGAAGTTATTTCTGTTGGTATGCAATGGCCGTGGGAGGCTGCTGGCCTAGGGGGTTCCTGGAAGTCAGGGCCCCAAAAGAGTTGTGTGTACCCAGGGCCATAGCAGTCGCCTGGTGTGCCTGGCTCAGTCCCCACTGGGTGGGCCACCCCAGATGGAGGTCTCTACAGCCACCGCCGTGCTCCCCAGGGGACCCTCAGCTCCACTGTAATCTTGTCTGGAGGCTGAACGACACCCCGGTTCTTTGGCACTTGTCAACTGTCACAAAAACCTGCAAAAATAATTGTACTGGATGCTTATCCTGCTTTATTTATTTATTTATTTATTTATTTATTTATTTATTTATTTATTTCTTGTCAGTCCTGGAGCTTGAACTCAGGACCTGGGTGCTGTCTATGAGCTCTTTTGTTCAAGGCTAGCCATCTACCACTTTGAACCACAGTTGCACTTCTGGCTTTCTGGTAGTTAATCGGAGGTTAGAGTCTCACAGACTTTCTTCGGTGCTCACATCTCCTTGTAGCCTCCTGAGTAGCTAGGATTCCAGGTGTGAGCCAGCAGCAGGACAACTCAAGCTACTTCTTGCTTGGAATCCCGAACTATTCCCAGGGGCTGGTGTTTAAGTTAATTGGAAGTCTCCACTTAGAAACCTAGTCCTCCAATCTGAGCAGTACCCTCAGACAATTGCCTTACTTTCACCTCTGATTCCAGGAAGGGCTGATAAACATTTCCAAACAAAAGGAAAACTTCCCCACAGACAAACAACAGCTTCTTATCTCCTTTCTTGGCCTCCTTTTCTCCAGTCTGACCACTTGGAGTTTACTTGGCTGTAGGGCTAATGGTGGGACCTGTTATGTTAAATTCCTAAGAGTTTGGGCAGAGTCTAAAATTCCACTTTTAACTTCATAAAAGGAAAAACAAAGAAAAAAGAGGCAGTGGCCAATTGCTGGGAAAATCTCTGCCATCCTAAAGTAAATGTGAACTCCTCCCCTTTACTAGCCTTCTTACCCTTTCTCTACCCCAGATCTAGAATCTCTTACCCTCTCCCAGAAGGTGAGATTGATTTGAGAGCTTCTCACTCAGCTCTTCTTTTTTCTCTTTTCTCTTTCTTTCTTTTTTTGTGGGCCATGGGCCTGGGCTCTGCCCCTGAGCTCCTCAGCTCAAGGCAACCACTGTATCCCTTGAGCCAACCCCCACTTCCCGTTTTCTAGAGGTTAAATGGAGATGAGAGTCTCAGGTCCTTTTGTGCCGGGCTGGCTTTGAACCTGGATGCTCAGCTCTCAGCCTCCTGAGTAGCTGGGATGACAGGCGTGGGCACCGCGCGTGGCCAGTGAAAGACCTCCTCACTCACTGCCCAGCCGGTGTGGGGTCTCATTCCTTACCTCCAATTCCCAAGAGGGAAGCTTGAGCTCAAGAGCTCAGGGACAGTGCCCCGGGCCAGAGTTCAAGTCACATGACCGGCGGAAACACTCCAAGAGAGAAAAGAAAAAGTTTTGGGTAAAATCTGGCCACAGAGTGTTTGTGTTTGTCCTCTTGGGGTGAGGAGCGTTTGGACAGAGAAGTGGTGGCTACAAGCCTTGGTGCATTGCCACAGACCCGTTCATTCTGCAACAGTCATGGGAGGAGGAGGAGGAGGAGGAAGGGGAGGAGGAGTCAGGCTCTGGTAGCTGGTGGCTCACCCCCATACTCCGAGCTTCTTAGGAGGCTGACATCTGAGCATTGCCGTTCAAAGCCAGCCCAGGAAAGTCTGTGAAACTCTTAGCTCCAATTAACTTCTGGGTGGCAGGGGGAAAGGAAGTGAAACTGAAGCTTGAGTGGTTTTCTATCCTCCTTGAGCAGAAAATTCAGGGACAATGCCCAGGCCCTGAGTTCAAGCCCCAGGACTGACCAAAAGAGTCTCAGACTGTCCTGCTGACTCTGTGCTACAATCCTCAGATCTCAGCCTCCTGTGTGCTAGGATGACAGGCTGTGGCCCCCCGCGCCCAGCTCGGCTTTGATCTTCAGCCCAGTTCACTCAGGGGTCTGGTGGAGCCATACCACCTGTCACCTTTATGTCTGCATGGTCTAGGACGGTGGCAGTGTCTCATGGCTCAGAAATGTTGCATAAAAATGGTCGATTCTATGTCTTCTTCATTGTAGCACAGCGTAGGGGGAGGAGGGGAGGACGAGGAGAGCCAAGCACAGTTGTTCAGGCTTAAAGCTCAGCTATTCAAGAAGCAGCAATCCAGAGGCTCAGGACCACTCCAGACGCTGCGCTCCCCGAGGTCCTATCAGAAACAGAGGCTCAGGATCCGTCCAGGACCCCCTCCCCCCACACTCTATCAGGAAAAGGGCCCAGGTGAGGCACAAGTGGCAGAGCTCATGGTCCTTAAAAAAGCTCCCTGCTTTAGTTCTTCCATTGTTGCTTGGCAAAGCTGGATGGCGCCTCGAAGCCTGCTTCTATAAGCATGAGGGTCCTGGCCAGCTTGCTTGCTCCAAACATAGCAAACCATACATGTGACTTGGGGGGGGGGGCGCTTGGGCTTGAACTCGGGGCCTACACACTACCCCTCAGCTTTTTCTTTCCTTCCTTCCTTCCTTTTTTTTTTTTTTGCCAGTCCTGGGCCTTAAATTCAGTGCCTGAGCACTGTCCTTGGGTTTTCTCAAGACTAGAGCTCCACCACTTGAGCCACAGCACCACTTCCACTTTTTCTATGTATGTGGTACCAAGGAATCGAACCTGGGTTTTTGTGCATGCTAGGCAAGCACTCCACCACTAGGCCAAACTCCCGGGCTGTCCCTCAGCTTTTTCACTCAAGGCTAGTGCTCTGCCATCTAAGTCACAACTCCATCTCTAGCTTTTTGGTGGATAATTGTTCAGGCTGACTTCAAACTGCAATCCTCAGATCTCAACCTTCTGAGTACTAGGACTACAGGTGTGACTCATTGACCACCCCAGCTTGGATCATGCAAGTGAAGGACTGTATCTGCACCAATCACAGGGGACCATGCAAGTGAAGGACTGTATCTGCACCAATCACAGGGGACCATGCAAATGAAGGACTGTATCTGCACCAATCGCAGGAGATCATGCAAATGAAGGGCTGTGTCTGCACGAATCACAGGCCTTCTGCTGGGGTACCAGGGGAAGGTCTCCCCCTCTGGCTGGGTGGAGGTGGCTGCAGAACCACCTAGAGCTCACTGAGGCTTGTGATGGGGGCATCTGGGCTGTCTGTCTGTCTGTCTGTCTGTCTGTCTGTCATGGTCGAGGCTGGACCAGCAGCAAGCAGCTGTGGAGGTACCCGTGGAGAGTTCAGAGCAGCTGGGATGCCGGCAGTGGTCTGTTTGGTTATAGTCCTGCTCAGAGCAGCCATGACGCCAAGCAAGGCCTAATAACTGTCAATTAGAGTCAAATCACCCCAAAAACTAACCACTTCGCTTATGTAAATAAAAAAATAAGCACTAAAAGGGTGCTCACCGTGGTTGAGCAGTGTTAACAGTGTTCAGACAGGGCTCAGCCCCTACCCCAATGTCCAGGGAAGGCAGGTCCTTTGAACTGTCCTGTTCTTTTTCATTATTGGTTGAAATGGGAATCTCAGAACTTTTTTGCCTACTGACGTCAGTTTTTTTCTTTGCCAGTCCTGGGGCTTAACTCAGGGCCTAGGCACTGTTCTTGAACTTTTTTTTGCTCAGGACTAGCACTTGAACCACAGTGCCACTTCTGACTTTTTCTCTATGTGTCATACTGAAGAATTGAACCCAGGGCTTTGTGCATGCTAGACAGGCACTCTGTTGCTAGGCCACATGCCTGCTCCCACCTGTCCCCGGGCTGGTCTTGAACTGAGATCCTCCAGTTTTAGCTTCTTAAAGAATTAGAACTACATGGATAAGCCACTGCATTGGACTTAAAGTGTATCAATTTTACATTATGTGTGTATCAGTTCAAAAAAATATTGTAAGGTGGTGTGTTCCTGTAATCTCATACTCTGGAGGCTGCGAAAGAAAGTTCAAGGGGCCAGAGTGGGCTGCACAGTGAATGCTTTAAAAAACAAACAAGCAAACAAATAGGGGTCGGGAGTTTGGCCTAGTGGTTAAAGTGCTTGCCTAGCATGCACAAAGACCCAGGTTCGATTCCTCAGTACCACATACATAGAAAAAAGCCAGAAGTGGTGCTGAGGCTCAAGTGGTAGAGCTCTGGCCTTGAGAAAGTCCATGGACAGGGCTCAGGCCCTGAGCTCAAGCCCCGGACTGGCCCCCTCCCCCCCCCAAAAAAAAGACTCTCTTCCAAAACCAAAACACAAAAAGATTCCTCAGGTGTGGAGCACAGATAAAGTTTTCGGAGGACACCCAGCTCCGGCCTACGGGAATGAATTTATCCTGGGCTGGGAGCACAGAGAATAGAAAGGTATCTTTGTTTCCTAGCGAAGAAATCAGGCTGTTGGAGGTGGCATTTTCCTGGCCCTGGTCAGTCGTGAGCCTCACGTCACGGGTCCCGGCTGCACCGGGCCACCCCTGACTGTGACAATACCCAGCTCTGCCAGGATTACCTGGCGCTCCCAGCCAGAGTCAGAATTCAGGTGGCAGATTCCAGTCTTCTGAGGCAGAGGAAGCAAGATCCTCAGCCATGCATCATGGCACCTGCACCCCCGTCCTCCTCCCTCTGTAGCTCTTCCCCTCAAAGGACGTCACTGGGCAGCCCGTCTTCCCCGGTGACAACTGTGCACGTGTGGGCACGCAGGACGTCCCGAGGACGCCGTGACTGCTGGCAGCCCCGCCCTCCGTGCGGCACACACCCAGACGTGACTCAGGACTCACGGGGTCATCGTCTCAGCCAGAAGGTCCACCCAGCAAGCGCGTGTCTGTCCACTCCTCAGCTCCTTCGTGACCAGCTCCTCTGGAGCTCTGGCTTAATTCCTCAGCAGCCCCACCCGTGCTGCTCTCCGGCTCCTCCACACAGCACACAGGGTCCTCCTGGACACAGGGTCCCCTTTGACCGTGGCAAGTCTGCCATGTCGTGCCCATCAAGAGTCAGCCCCGATGGGCCCTGCGAACCTTTCCTGAGCTCCCTGTCCAGCTGTTGCCTTTTCTTTTTTTTTTTTTTCCAGTTGTGGTATTTGAACTCTGAATCTGGGCGTTGTCCCTGAGCTCTTCAGCTCAAGGCTACCACCCTACCCCGAGAGCCTCAGCGCCACCTCCGGTTTTCTAGAGGTTCATTGGAGATGAGTCTCATGGAGGGGCCGGGAGTTTGGCCTAGTGGTTAAAGTGCTTGCCTAGCATGCATGAAGACCCGGGTTCAATTCCTCAGTACTACATACATAGAAAAAAGCCGGAAGTGGTGCTGAGGCTCAAGCTAGAGCCCTAGCCTTGAGAAAACCCAAGAACAGTGCTCAGGCCCTGAGCCCAAGCCCAGGACTGGAAAAAAAAAAAGAGAGTCTCATGGACTTTAGTGCAGGGCTGGCCTTGAACCTCAATCCTCCGATCTCAGCCTCCTGAGTAGCCAGGACGGCAGGCGTGAGCTGCCTCCTCCGCAGGCTGGTATCTTTTTGTGTGTGTCTGTGTGTGTGAGAGATTGGACCTTGCCTCTGTTTCTGATGCTCTCCCTCCTGGGCTGGTACATTCCCACGGGAGCCACATCTGCAACCCCACGGGAGCCACATCTCCAACCCCACGGGAGCCACATCTCCAACCCCAGAGCTATTTCTTCCTCTTTTTCTTTCCTTTTTCTCTTTCTCCAGTCCTGGGCTTGAACTTGGGGAGGGCTCGGGCACCGTCCCTGAACTTTTTTTGCTCAAAGCTAGCGCTCTACCACTTGAGCCACAGTGCCATTTCCGGCCTTTTCTGTGTTTGTGGTAGTGAGGAATGGAACCAGGGCCTCATGCATGCGAGGCAAGCGCCCTCCCACTGAGCCACCTTCCCAGCCCTCGATTCTTTGTCTTTTTTTTTTTCCAGCTCTTGTCTATTTTTTCACCCATCACAGGATAATTATCCCTTCATTAACTTAAAGGGGCAGCAAAATGTGTTTGGGTGGTTCTTCCCAAATGCTCTGTCTAGATCAGGTCCGTGTGTGTGTGTGTGTGTGTGTGCGCGCGCGCGCGCGTGTGTGTGTGCATGCGTGCGTGTGTGTGCGTGTGTGCGTGCGTGTGTGTGTGTGTGCTGATACTGGGGCTTGAACTCAGGGCCTTCCTTTCTTGCTTAGTGAAACAGTTTGGGATGCCTGGCCTCCATCTTGCTCTTTGTTAATTTATCGACCCAAGTAAGCAAGACCCAAGTAAGGGATTTTTGACCAAAGAAAACGTAAACAAAACAGTCTTGAAGTACCTCTAATGATATTGTTCTATAGGAAAATACCTTATTCTTCAAGAGAGATGCCAAGGGAGTCACACACTGTGATGTTTATTTTGCTTTAAAATTGGTGCCACAAAAATGAAAATAAATGAATCGACATGGCTGAATACACACGTCGATGGCGTCTGGGCATGTGTATGACTGCACACCCTGAAGCCAGAGTTGAGGGCGCCAGGCCAGAGTCCTGGGCTTCTGTCCAGTCAGGTCCAGGTCCTCGCAGCTGTGTGACCAGGAGATGGCAAAGGTGAAGGCCTGAGTTCAAGCCCCAGGACTGGCTTAAAAAAAATTCATGGACTCTCCTGCCTAGGCTTCAAGCCTCGGTCCTCAGATCTCCGCCTCTTGAGTAGCGAGGGTGACACCCTGAGTCACAGCCAGCAGCTCCCCGGCTTTTTTGCTGTTGCTCTTCTACTTAAGCCACTTCCCACGTCCAGCTTTTTGCTGATAGAAGAATCTCAGATTTGTCTGCCTTGGTTGGCTCCCTTTGAAATACAGCCTCAGATCTGAGTCCCCTGATTAGCTAGGATCACAGGTGTGGGATATGGGTGCTTAGCCACCCTTTTCAAAATGCCTATTCCAGCGGGGCGTGGTGGCTCCCGCCTGTCGTCCCAGCTGCTCGGGAGGCTGAGATCCGAGGATCAAGGTTCAAAGCCAGCTCGGGCACAAAAGGACCTGAGACTCTTATCTACAATTAACTCTAGAAAAAAACGGGAAGTGAGGGTAGGGTGGTGGCCTTGAGCTGAAGAGCTCAGGGACAGCGTCCAGGCCAAGTTCAAGCCCCATGACCCACAGGAAAAAAAAATTATATTCCATAGATGCCAAGAATACATGAAGCCCCTATGGCCAGAATAATTAACAACACCAAACCACCACCGGTCGAAACCATGGAACATTCCTGATAATTTCGTCAGGACCCCTCCGACCCCATCCTCAGGACCCCAGTTAGAGTTTTCTGGTAGAGTTTTGTGCCTGCTGCCCCTTTTCCCTTTTTCTTTGTCTGGTGGCAGTCTCCCAAGGTTCCCCAGGTTGACCTTGAACTCCTAAACCTGCCTCAGCCTTCCGAGTATGACTCTGACAGAGGGGAAGTCAGGGGAAGTCGCCTGGGGCCACGTTCCAGGCAGGGCCTGATTCCTTCTCAGAACTGGGCCTGGGTGGGTCCTACTTCCCAGCAGCCCCACAGACAGATCCCATTGTTCAGAACTTACTTTCGTGTCTGGGAGAGCCACTAATAATACGCTTCATCTCCATCTTCTACAAAGTCACCACTGTACCCAGACATTAGAGTTTTCAGTGTTTTATTTTTTTTCTCACGTTTTCTTTGTGCCAGTACTGGGCTTGAACTCATGGCCTTGTGCTCTCACACAGCTTTCATACCAATGGTTGCTATTCTACCACTCGAGCCGAACCTTCAATCCAGCATTCTGCTGGTAAATTAGAAATAATGGCCTGCCTACTGACCCTCCTGGATAATCAGGGTTATAGACATGAGCTGCTAGGGTTTTTGTTTTTGTCTAGCTCCTAGAGTTTGAACTCAGGGCCTGGGCATTGTCTTGAGTTTGTTTTGCGTTTTCCTCAAGGCACGCTACCATTTGAGCCACAGCTTTGATTACTGTGTGTGTGTGTGTGTGTGTGTGTGTGTGTGTGTGTGTGCGCGCGCGCGCGCGTGTGTTCAGGTATTTCAGCTAGAACTCAGGGCCTTAAGTCTCATGAACTTTTCCTGCCTGAGCTGACTTTGAACCGCGATCCTCAGGTCTCAGCCTTCTGAATAGCTAGGCTGACAGGAGTGAGCCACTGTGCCTGAATTGCTTTTGGAGATGGATTCTTATGCTGCCCAGGCTAGTTTCCTGAGCAGCTGGGGCTACAGGGAGCACACCAAGCCTGGCTCTAGGTTGTTGTGGAGGCGGTGGTGGTGGTGGGTTCTTCTGCCTCCTCCTCCTCCTCCATTTTTTTTTTTTTGCCAGTCCTGGGCTTGAACTCAGGGCTTGAGCACTGTCTTGGATTGTAGAGCTCTACCACTTGAGCCACAGCACCACTTCTGGCGTTTTCTGTGTTTGTGGTACCGGAGGAATGGAACTCAGGGCTTCACGCATGCTAGGCAAGCACTCTACCACTAGGCCCCACTCCCAGCCCCTCTTTTTCCTCCTTAGCTCCATAACAATGCATCCAGCATAAAAACAAGCGCTTAAGGGAAATTTGTGCATGGCTAACTTGCAGTTGGACTTCAAGATTATCAGATTGTAGCCTTTGCGGGTGATAGATCCATCTCACGACTCCAAGCAGGCAGTCTTCACTAAGAGCTGACCACGTTTCCTCTCTCTCCCCCTGACTGTCTCTCTCCTCCCCCCCTCCTCCCCCCCTCCCTCCCTTTTCCTAACATTGGTTACTGAGGGGGGACATTTTGTTGCTAATATTTGCATACATTAACCATCAATCTCACCACCTCCCCACCTTCCTTCCCAGAACCATTTCCACAAGGTTTCATTGTGTGCATAGTCAGTCTTCCTGGTAGCTCAGCCCCGCCCCTCAGCACACCCAGAGTGCTTCCCCGGCCGCCCAGCACCAAGGACTCGAAGGTCTTTATTTTTATTTTCTGTGTGTGTGCCCTTCAGCTCAGGGTGATGGGCTCTCATTATTTTATTTTCTTTTTGCTGGTCCTGGGGCCTGAACTCAGGGTCTGGGTGCTGTTCCTGAGCTCTTTTTGCTCAAGGCCAGCACTCTACCAGTGGAGTCCCAGACCACTTCCAGCTCTTTCTAAGTAGTTCCTCGGTGATTAGAATCTCATGGACTTTTTGGCCAGTCTGGCTGGATTTCAACCTCCAAAGTAGCTAGGATTATCAGCATGAGCCACCAGCTCCTGGCATCAAACTCTGGGAACTTTTCTTTCTTTTCTTTTTGCCAGTCTTGGGGCTTGAACTCAGGGCCTGGGCACTGTCTTGCGCTTTCTCAAGGCTCGTGCTGTACCACTTGCACCACCACTTCCGGCTTTTTCTGTATGTGTGGTACCAAGGAATGGACCCAGGGCGTCGTGCACGTTAGGCGAGTATTCCACATCTAGGCCAAACTCCCTGCCCCCAAATCTGGGAACTTTTCTTGAATGGTTGAGACCCTCCAAATAAGAAGCCTCTGGAAAGGGAACCTGACCTCCCCTTCTGTTTTTGTGTCTTATGTGGGTATAGAACTGTCTGCATACTGGGATGGCAGTTTGGCCTAGTGGTAGAGTGCCTGCCTAGCATGCACGAAGACCTTGGTTCAATTCCTCAGTGCCACATACATAGAAAAAGGCTGGAAGTGGTGCTGTGGCTCAAATGGCAGAGTGCTAACTTTGAGAAAGCTCAAGGACAGTGCTCAGGCCCTGAGCTCAAGCCCAGGACTGGCAAAAAAAAAAAAAAAAAGAAATATCTGCATACTATAGAATAATATGTAACTTCTATCCATGGTCTACTGGCTGGGAAGGTTGGGGTTGCTGGGCACAGGAACCTATTTCTCCAGATTAGAAAGTGGAAAAGCTACGGCAGGGAATCCAGGTTTTGAATCTTTAACTCTCATTTCCACCAAAACAAACACAAAGAAAAAAAAAACCCAAACAATGGTTGGTCCTCATCCCGGACAGACATGTGGAAGCCGACCATTTTGCAATGGCATAAACCTCTCTCCACCCCCGGGCCTGACACTGCACCACGCTGGCATTGAGCAACCAAGACCCACACCGCATCACCTTGCCCGGTGCAGCAGCTCTGAGGGCAGAGTCTGTGGCTTCCTGTCTGCTCCACTCCCATCTCCTGAGGGTTTGCAACCTCGGGCTTTCGGAGCCGCTCTCCCCTCCTGGGCCCTCAGATGGCTCTCCAGACCTGGCCCTAAACCCAGATGCCTTCCAGGGCGGGCAGAGCCAGGGGATTGCTCAGAACTGGCAAGACAGTTCCTGGCACTTAGGTTTTTCAGCAACACACCTGTGCAGCAGGCTGGGGTGAAGTGGCCATGTGGCTGCTCAGAGCGCAGAGGGGCCAGGTGGGGCCTGTAGGACCAGGTGAATGGGCTCACTCCCTCCCCCCCCCCAGTAATTAAGATAGGACTGACAAGTGACTGTGGTTTATCCGTGACCATGGAATTTACTACAGTTCACCAGAATGCCCCGAGGGAATGACCCACAGACACAGGGCCAGGCGGAGGGGTGCCCCTTCTCATTCGGGTACTGAGGAGTTGGAGAGCTGAGGGCCTCTGTTCAAAGTCAGATGGAACAGAAGTTCTTGAGTTTCTTACCTCCGACGGAGTACCTAAATGCTAAAGTGGAGGCATGGCTCAAGTGGTAGAGCACCAGCTGTGAGCCCGAGTTCAAGCCCTGGTACTGGCACAGAACTAAAAAGAAATCTCGACACTCGCCCCACACCACGCACAACTGTGGTCCCAGCACTCAGGACGATCAACAGAGAAAGAGCTTGCCAAATAAAGTATCAGGAAAAACCATCAACTCAAGCAGTTCAGGTCCCACAGGGCAGGCTGGGCTGGGGCCCTGCTCTCAGCGAGGACACCATCTGTCCTCCCAAGATGTCTTCCTGCTCTCAGTGAAGACACCATCTGTCTTCTCATGATCTGGCTGACCAATGGAGAGGGGGCCCGAAGGTGAGCTGGCTCAGGGGGGACCCCCAGGCCAGTTCAGGGCAGCCAGGAGTTGGGGCTGTCGCTGGAACGGCTGGGGGCAGGTCCGTCTGAGTGTGGCCTGCCCTGCTGCAAGGTGGGAGCAGATTGCATCAGGACCAAGCTGGGCGCCAGGGGCAGGAATTCCCGTGATGCAATGTCCACCTAACATTCCCAGCAGGACAGTTCTGGCCAAGGCCCCTGGGGCCTCTAGTCATGCCCTGAGGACCCCCCCCGGGGGCTGGGTGCTAGCGGGAGGCTGCGGAGCTCGTGGCTGGACCCAGCGCAGTTAGGTGGGTGGGAGCTGTTCACTTGCTGCCAGCCCAGCTCCGGAAGCTCTGTGCTGCCCCTGGCCCAGTTACCGAATGATCTGCCTTAGTGCACGTGGGGGACAGCTAGTTCAGCCCCTCCTCTGCTCTCCCTTGCCAGCCCCAGGCTGCCACCTCTAGGGCGGACTCAGTGCTTCATTCTTGTGGGAGGAAAGGGAGTTCGTGGAGCCCCCCTGGGGAGTGTGGCCACCGCCTGTCCTGGGTGCTGTCCCTGACTGTTTTTGGCTCTACTGCCTCAGCCACATCTCTAGCCCCAGGTTCTCCTGGAGGTCACTGCCAGACAGAATGGGAAGGAGACAGAAAGCTTCAGGCAGGCCATGCACAGGGCACCTGCCCACCCCTTCCCCGTGCCAAGGTCACAGGAATCAGGAGACCAAGGGACCATGCAAAGGGTGTGGTATGGAGCCATGGATGGGCTTGCGGATGGGGACAGGAGTCCAGTGGCCTGGCCTTCCCGAGTCATCTCAGCCGCCACCTCAGGGGGCAGGGGGGACTCAGGGAAGCTCAAAGCACACTCAGCTCTCTTGGCTCAGGAGCCCCCTGCTTACCTCATCAGGGAGGCTAGGCCAGAGCTCTACCACCCAGATGCCCTCAGCTGGCGCAGAAAACTTTATTAGTCTGGACTTTAAAATGACAGTGAGACTTCAGCAAGACGGTGTGGTTTTCAGGTCTGGCTCGAGGACCCCCTCTGGGCCTCCGCAGGCTGCCTGACTTGGGACATGGGATCTGCCAGGAGTGGGCAAAGCAGCACGGCCCTGCGGATGGGGGCACCCAGGCCCCACCATCTCAGTGGAGTGGGTGGCACGGATGTGGCAACCTGGCAGAGGGGAGCACAGCGAGAGCGGCTTTCTCCCCCTGGCCCAGGCTCCAGGCCCAAGCATCAGAACAGGCTCCCAGGAGCCGGTCTCTGCACCAGGTGCCAGGAGGTGTGGATGGGGTACGGACAATGGGGAGAGTGGATGGTGTGGCTGACGGAGTCTGGAGGTGTGGAGGGTGGGGAACGTGGATGATGGAGTCTGGAGGTGTGGACGGTGGGGAGTGTGGACGATGGAGGGTGTGGATGATGCAGTCTGGGGGTTGTATTTTTTTCTGCTATGAAGCGGGATGTGAACGCGGTCTCCTGCCAGGCATGAGGCTGCCTGGTACCCAGCATTTCTCCCAGCACACACCGTGCCCCGCTGTGCTGCCTTCTCCTGAGATTGCAGACCCAGGGGCTCAGTCTCCTCTCCCTCCTCAGAGCTGCCTCCCGCTAGCAAGTCCAATGCAGGGCTGAGTGGCACTGCCACAGCTCCAGGTGACAACGTTGCTGCTGGCTTGGCCACCCCAGAAGCCCTCCACAGCCTACCGCTCTTCTCATCTTTCTAGCCAGACCCTGAGCCTTCCCAGTCCCTGCTGCAGGGAGGGGTCTTGGTGAGACTCACAGCGCAGCCTGCAGGTCTCGTCACAGCCACGGGGGCTCCGAGGCTGGTGCCTCCAGCCAGGAGATGGCTGGCACAGGAACACACCCCACCAGGTCCCACCTGTGGCTGGGCGCAGGACGACAACTGGTGAGAGCAGGGCCTGGCTGGCGGCCGGGGGCAGGGAAGGCCTTGCACAGGCGCCGGGGCGCTGGGGCCCGGGTGTGGGGGGAACCCGTGCTGCACACGCGCCTCTGCCCCTGGCAGGGTCTGGGTCAGGGTGCGCGTGTCTGCACTTAGTTCCCCCCTGGGCCTCGGCTCCCCCTTGGTGACCGAGCACGAGGTTCGCCGCAGGCGGAGGGCCGGGGAGCCACGGGCGCTGCCGCCGGGGGCCCACGTGCAGGACATCGGAGCCTCGGTGGCCCAGAGCAAGGGGTGGCGGGGCGTGGTGTGGGCCGGCAGGTGGGCATGCTGGCTGCCCACAGCACGCGTGACCTCGTCCTCTGCGGTTCCCAGCTAGCTGAGGTGGGTGGGCATGCTGCTTCCTTTCTCTTGGGGCCCGCGTCTCCCTCAGGGGGCCAGGGCCACCGGCTCCAGTGCCCAGGGTGGCAGCAGCAGCAGCAGCAGCAGCAACGGCAGCTTTGGGGGCGCCAGGGGTGTGAGCCTGTGTGCAGCCGAGGTGCAGGAGCACGTGGCCAGGCTGTCCTGGGCACCGCTGCGGCCCTGTGCGGGCCCCACCTCCCCGGTGCCATCTTCGGCCGCAGGCTCTCCACACACCAGCCAGTCCCGGGCCGTGGACTGTGGGTACCCGGGTGCAGCCTCCAGCTCACCGTCCAGAACCTTCCAGTACTCCTGGCCGCGGAAGAAGTAGGATGCACCTGCAAAGAGGCGACAGGCAGTGGGGAGACAGCCATGCCTCCCAGGGGTCCCTCAGGCCGGGTGGCCGGGCCTGGCCCACGGGAGGCGCAGCTGGAGTGGGGGGGGCTGCCACCTCTACTTTCTTCCCCTTACACGGTCCGATCTAGGACCTGCACTGTGCAAGCTGCTCTAGGCAGAGCCCCACACGGCCACAGCTCCAGAGGGCGAAGCCCTGCAGAGGCTGCTGGGAGGCTGGGCAGGCACCGGGCCAGTGCTGATGAGGGAAGGCTCTGCGTGTGTGGCCATGGAAACGAACACACATGTGCGCGCAAGTATTTGATTTGTATCCGCACACACGTCTGTGCGTGTGTGAATGTGTGCCCACGTGTCTGGGATTGCCTTGGCAGGTGCAAAGGCCCGAGGCAGCGTGTTGAGGAGAAACACAAGAGGCAGGGAAGGGTGGATGGGGTGGCCTGGGGTGGCTGTGGCTAAGGAAGGGCGTGTTTATGGATTCAGGAATGCCCAGGCCTCTCGGGACCCCACGTGGGCGTGGCTGCCACACCTCTGTCCATCCAGCAACACCACTGTGACTCATGTTCTATACAGAGATGAGGAAACTGAGGCGGGGCAGCTGGGCCCACACCCAGCGCTCACCATCAGACCAGCGCATGGCATCGTCCAGGGTGCTGGGGACGCCCCTCCACGGGGGGCCCTGGGCGGGGTAGCCGGGGTCCATGCGCCGTGTGTGGTCGTCATAGCGCCAGTACAGCTGGTCCTTAAAGAAATAAGTCCTGTCATTGTGCGCCCAGGAGAAGGCGGCATCCACACCGCCCGGCGGGAGGCTGAAGTCGGAGATGGGCCGCGGGTATCCTTCCTCTACGTTATTGTCCTTAAACACCCAGTATCTGTCTCCTGGGGGTGAGAGAAAGAGCCAGGGGGCAGGGGCTCAGCTCGGCCCAGCCCACGGCCGGAGAGCTCCAGCTCTGCCCTCTCCTGTCTGTCGCCCTCACCGGGGTATGGGGTTCAGTGGCCACCCTGGGGTCATCCCCGCCGCAGGGCCCGAGCCCTCATGAACATGTACTGAGCCCCTACTGTGTACCTGGCAGTGGTCACCAGGCTACCGGCTACCCGTGCGTGGGGGCAACCACTTGGAGTGGGGAATGGAGACCTGACAAGCCACCGGCCCCAAGAGACTTTCTGGATCCTCCTGCTCAGTGCTCCACACGCAGAGTGGGGAGCTTCACAGAGGCCCAGCTCTCACACACTGGGGACTTCACACAGAAACGAGCCCCTGGAGCCTCTCCAGACACAGGGTCTGCAGAAACGTCCCATCCGATTCCCGAGCAGGGCTGGGAAGGTGGCTCAGCGGTGGAGAGCTCGCCTGGCATGCATGAAGGCCTGGGTTCCATTCCCCAGTACCACATACACAGAAAAAGCCAAAGCGGTGCTATGACCACTTCTTGTAGAAGTGATAGAGTGCTAGCCTCGAGCAAAAGAGGCCAGGGACACTGCCCCGGCCCCAAGTTCAAGCCCCAGGGACTGGCAAAAACAAACAGAAAAAGCACTATTTAGCCTTAAAAAGGAAGAAGACTAGCAAGGTATGGTGGAGCCCTGGGGTGGCAGGCAGCGGGCCGGGTGGTGGCCTTTGCTGCCCCTCCTCATTCGGGTCAAAGTCCTCGCCACTGGCTCTCGGATGCCTGGAGGACAGAGGTTCTGTCTGTGCCCACTGTGAACGGGAGGGGCCCGCGGCAACGCGGCAGGCACACAGTAGGCGCTCAACATACACCTGTCAAGAGCACAGGTCGGCACTGCGCTGCTCAGGGCACTGAGGCAGAGGGCGGGGAGGCAGGTCTGTGCGAGCCTGGTGGGCACGGAGGCAGGGGACGACCCCGGAACCCACCTTTGAAGAAGACGATCTTGTGGTCGCTGGCGCGCTCATACACGGCGTCCACACCGTCCAGGTGCAGCGGCAGGCCTCGCCAGAAACGGTGCATCTGGGCCGGCTGCAGAGACACCAGGTGCCGGTCCCTGGTCAGGCGCCAGAAGTACTTGCCTGGGGGCAGACGGAAGCTGTGGGCACCGCACTGGGCCTGTCCCTCCCGAGTCTGCCCCCGGGCCTTGTATTACCTTTGAAGAAGAAGGCTTCCCCACGGATCTGGGCCACAGCGTCGAAGTGCGTGGTACACCTGTGAGGCACGTCCTTCCTGCGGGCACAGAGCCAGAGCTGGGCCAGGGGCCTCAAACCCAGGGACCTGGGGAGCAGGGCCTGGGACCTCAGGGCGGAGCCATGGACACAGCAGTCAACGGGAAAGAGGGGAGCAGAATGAGCACCTCCTGCCGCTTCCCAAGCTACACAGGTGTAACCCCACACACAGCACTGCACTAGAGTTGGGGGGACCCCAGGTGTGAGCTGGTCCCTGTATGCCACAGCACTGTTGAGTGCAAGCCTGGAACCCCATTCCAGTTTCCCAACTCATCCCCACAGAAAGGGATCTGAGCAACGCTGCCAGCACGGCCCGCGGTCAGGACGTGTGAGTGTGCAGAGGGCAGCGGCAGAGGTGTGCTGAGCACAACGAGGCCTGTGCCATCAGGGCAGGGCTGTGGGGCTCTGGCTTACGGGGTGCTAGACCGATTGCTGGGGGGCTCTGGCAGCAAGGGGGGCTCCTCAGGCTCTGAGGTGTCCAGCTGGGCTGTGGGGGACACGGACTCCCGCACACCTGTGGAGATGAGGAGACAGAGGTGGAGCTCAGGCCCACCCTCCTTCTCCTCCTCCTTCTCCTCCAGCCGGGTCTGCTGGGTGGGTTGGAGGGCAGGCCTGGTGCCTGCCCGCTGCTCCACAGGGAGGCCAGCCAGCATGCCAGGACACGCAGCGGCGGCAGGGGCGCCCTCCAGGTGGTCCCATGCTCCTGGGGCACAGCTGGAGCCGACAGCAGGCCTCTGGCCCACAGTGAGCGCTGCCTCCAGAGGGACGAAGGCCACAGGGCCACGAAGAAGCCAGAGCTGCCCACTCCTGGTGTGGAGCGCCAGGGGCGCCTCCTGCCCTCCAGGCCCCAGGCCCCGCGGGCTCCACGCTCACCATAGAGCTGCCAGATGCGCACGCGGTCTTCGTACGGCAGCCCGTAGCGCAGGGGGTCGCCCACGGGGCCCCGGTAGTACGGCTGCATGATGGAGCTCGAGGTGGCGACGTGACTCAGCCCGATGGCATGGCCAAACTCGTGGACAGCCACAGCAAACAGGTCTATCCCGTGGGCATCTGGGGACAGCGGCTGTGAGGCAGCGGCCAGGGCCTCCTTGGCACATGGGGCCCTGCGTGGTCCTGGCTGCGCTCGGGGGCCCCCTCGTGGCCCCCCCTTGGGGGCTTGTCCCCTCGTGTAGGGGAGGTGCTGCTGGCAGAGTCCCAAGGTCCTGGGGTCAAGGGTGACCGAGGCTGCCAGGGTGTGCATTGACCTTCTGGACCCCAATGAAATGAGTGGGCTCCCAGCTCTGCCAAGTGGGGAGGGCCTGGGAGGGGCCCCGCTGGGCGAGGCAGTGCCGCCCATCCACAGGGGATAGGGCCCGGCAGGCCTCAGGACATGGCTGCTGGCTGGGGAGCCCCCCAGACAGGGGTCTTAAGCCAGAGTCTGGGGGCTCTGCTCTGTGGGTCACGGCCACATCTCCTCCCACAGGGCTGTGTGCGAGCTCGCGTGGTCAAGTCCAGCTGTGGGGACCTGGGGGGGGGGAAGAGGAGGGGGAAGTGGGGAGAGAGGGGGAGGAGAGGGGGAGGGGGATGCGGAGGAGGAGGGGTGCACCACACCCACCTGAGGAGCGGAAGGTCCAGGCCTCCTCCTCATCAAAGTGTGTGTCCCCCGCGGTGTGGTGGTCCCCTGGGGAGAAGGCGTGGGCCACCGTGCCTCCGGGGCCATCGAAAGGGTAGGCGTCGTCGTGGTCGGCCCTGGAGAAGTCGATCTGGATGTCTGCGGCGCTGCCAGCCACCTCGTGGAAGTTCAGGGGTGTGATGTCGCTCCAGACTTTGAGGGCGTAGTACATGAGCGCCCGCACCGTGTCCCTGCCCAGCGGGGAGTCGCGGGGGAAAGTCCGGACTCTGGGGGGGTCAGAGAAGAGCGCGAGCCGTGGAGGGCAGCCGGCTGGGGAAGAAGAGGGCTCCGTCCGGCTGCCCTGAGCCGCGCGGCACCCGAGCCTCCTCTGAGTGGCTGTGCTGTCGGGCGCTGTGGAGATTGCCCGCCCTTCCCTCTGCAGGCGCAACCTGGTGCCCTGTAGGGACCCGAAAGCGCCCTGGAGCAGCAGCCATTATACCTGGGTCTGTAGGCCTGGGCCGCTCAGGGGTTCACCTGTGCCCCTCGGGGCTGGCGGTGGCCCTGGGGACAGCGGAGAGTCCAGCCAGCTATGCCACAGCCATCTGTGTCCTGCCAAACTTCTGTGCTCTGAGCAGGACTTGGCCTGCATGGAGGGGAGGGGAGGCGGGCGGCCCTGAACTCCAGGATGGGACGGGGACGGTGGCAGGAGCCGGGGAAGTGCCCGCAAGGCCTGGTCCCGCCCACACTCTGGCATGGAGTGAATCCAGCCACCGTGGGCACAGGCCTGCCCACACCCACCTCCACGACAGGTTTCTCTTGTTCCACTTGGTGGGCGACACCGCCTGGCGCCTGGTTGGCTCCGGGGCCACGGCAGGCAGGTCTGGGAGGGAGCAGCGTGGGGTCTTCATCAGGGCCCGCGTGGGCTCATCTGTGGGGTGGGCAGGGCTCAGTGGGCAGGCCTCAGCCCCCGCCCAGCTGGAGACGCCAGCCAAGCGGGCCCGTGGGGATCTGAGGGTTCGCATCCCTCCCTCTCCGCCCTGGGCCGGGGGCAGTGAGGTCAGCAGCAGGGCCAGAGCAGCTGGCAGGGGGTGTGGGGGGGGAACCAGAGCCTCTCCTGCTACCCCTGCAGAACTGACCCAGGGTGCCAGTGGCCTGCAGGCCCCCGAACTGCTGCATGGCGGCAATGGCTCCAGACAGCTCCTCCCGTGTCTGCAGCTGCCCCGTGGCAGGGTCGGCAGGGGGCAGGTAGCCAAACCTGCTCAGCCACTCCTGGGGGTGGAAAGCAGGGTGAGGGGCCTAGGCAGCTCCTGCAGCCACAGTGCCGCTCCTCGTTTTCTGGGGATGAACTGGAGAGAAGAGTCTTAAGGACTTTCGGGCGCCTGGGCTGACTTTGAACCCGGATCCTCAGATCTCAGTCTCCTGAGTAGCTAGGATTACAGGTGTGAGCCACAGAATTACAATAAGACACACAACAGTAAATCACCTTTATAACAACGAAGAATAAAGCTAAACACCAGTGGCTCACACTTGCAATCCTAGCTACTCAGGAGGCTGAGCTCTGAGAATCATGGTTCAAAACCAGCTCAGGTGGGAAAATCAGTGAGACTCATCCCCAATTAGCCACCAGGGAGGCAAAGGTAAGGTATCATCCTTTTAGGCCAGCCTGAGTTTAAAAACAGTGAGACTTTGCCTCAAAAACATACTAAGAGAGCAAAAGGGGCAGAGGCCTGGCTCAGGTGACAGAGCCCCTGCCTAGAAAGCACAAGGTAAAATTGTAATATTGTCAGAAAAAAGAAGGAACCAGAATCGAAAGGATTTTAAACGCAGCCAGGCTCTGCCGTGGGGTCCAGACGAAGGCCCGATGCCTTTGGGGGGCCAGGGAGAGCTGGCGGAGGCAGGCGGCTGTGCGGTGGGACTGCGCTCCTGCGCTTCGGCCAGCAGGTGGCGCCCTGCCCACGCCCGCTGTGGCACAACAGGAAAACCACCTGGCACGGACCTGCTGTGTGGACCCCAGGGCTGTGGGGATTCAGGGTTTCTGAGTCCACTCGCACCTGTTCCTGCGTTGAGAAAGGCCAGCCCAGCGTTGGCTTGCCAGAGGCCCAGGCAGAAGAAGATCTACTGACATTGTAACGTTCTCCTTCCTAACTGGCCCACACGGCCTGAGAGGGAGGCGACATGGACACCACCTGGGCTGTCAACACGGGCAGTGTGGGGGGCATGGGTTCCACCTCCCAGAATGCCCCTGGGCCTCAACTGGGGACAGGCCACCCCGGGGTGTGTGGTTTGCACCCTCCTGGACTGGCAGGTACTTTGCACGTGAGGGCAGTGAGCAGGTAGCCTGCTCAGGTGAGGGTCCAGGCTGGCTAAGGGGCAGAGCCGTGGGCCTGAGACACCCAAGGACAAAGAGCATGGCCTCCCCAGGGCCTGGGGTGACAGGCTGGCCTCCCAGGGGTGGCACCGTGACGCCCGTGCCCCAGCTGGTGGTGGTCTGCCCTGAGCTTCTCTTTAAAAAGCCGTCACATTTTCAAGTTTGCTCCTGCACAACTGTAGAAAACACGTGTGCATGCTCGCACATGCGCTCAAATCCAGGGGCGGCTGGCACAGAGCCCTGAGCTACCCAGGTCAACTCAGATACCCTGAGCGGAGCCCCCCCCCAGCCTCCCCGACTACGGGTGGGTCTGACGGCGTTTGGCTGTGCCTCACACGAGCAGTTACACATCTTGCCTCATGAAGCAGACCCCTCCTGTGCCACCGGAACCACGGAGCCTGTGCTCCCTCCCACACCCCCCAAGCTGCTCCAGAGCAAGGGCCAGCAGCCCAGCAGAGGCTGACCTGCGGTGGGCTTGGGCCGAGAGCACACAGGCGAAGGGAGCCCCCAGGCCTCTGCACTCCAACCCAGGTGGAGGAGCTGGAGGCAGGGCCCAGCCCCTGGAGAGGGCCCTGCAGCCCAGGATGGGTTCCCATCTCCCAAAAGCTGGCTGGGTGTATTATTACTACTGTGGCCTGGTAGCTAATCCATCTGAAATGTCAAACAAGGCTAATGGACTGATGAGGTGGCAGTGAGCCAGGGGCCCTGGCTGCCAGGCTGAGGGCTGCACAGAAGTTGGGGTCCCGCCGAAGCCTGCATCTCAAAGGCGGCAGTCGTGGCAGTCTCTGTCCCCCCACCCTGTCCCCAGGCTGCAGACCTCCAAGGCCCCTGAAGGGTCCACCCTGGCCCTGCCCCAGGGCTGCCTGATTCCTGCCCGGCCCTTCCTCTCTGTCGCAACAGAGCCAGACCACTGTCTCCAGGGCAACGGAGGCGGCAGCAGGCAGGCGCCGAGCACCGCATGCCAGGCATGGGGTGAACCTTCCGGAAGGCCGCTGGGGAGGGGCCAGGCAGGAGGGAGCCCTGGCCTGGGTCAGGACTGTCACGGGTACGGGGGCCACCCATCAGCGGGGTCCAGGATGTCCCAGAGGTGTGTGCCATTGCCTGCCCCGTGTGGTTCACACTTTATGGCTCCAAGTTTCATGGAAACATTTGTCACCATTTGACACAATGTGTGTCTTTTTACAGCTCTAATGAGGCACAATGCACATGGCATAAAACCTCCGACGATTTCAGTAACTTTATAGGGGAGTAGACACCACCTCCAGGTCCCCCCATCCTCCCTCCCGCACTGGTTTACTCAGCTGCTTCCCTGAGCTGGGCCGCTGGGCATCCAGGCTCCCCACTCGTGCTGGTGCCTCCTTCAGCCACTGGGTGGTCTGGCAGCCTGTCCCACACCCCCTCAGCAAACCCACCAGCCTGGTCACCAGCCCGATATTGCAGGTGAGGAAACTGAGGCGCAGAGGTCTTGAAGGTGGCCGACTCCCCTCCCCACAGCATCGCACGGTGGCATTGCACAATAGGCATGGAGGTGGGCGGGAGGGGGGGGCAGAGCAACGTGTCCAGGGTCACAGAGCGAGCCCCGGTGAGTGAGGAAGTGTCCAGGGTCACAGAGCGAGCCCTGGTGAGTGAGGAAGTGTCCAGGGTCACAGAGCGAGCCCTGGTGAGTGGGGAAGTGTCCAGGGTCACAGAGTGAGCCCTGGTGAATGGGGAAGCCGGGGTCTGCTCCAGGCCCACGCCTGACACACCTGGCGGGCCCACAGAAGGGCTGTGGGCGAGGCCGCCTGCTGGGCCGGGTGCTGGCTGGGGCGGCCCCAGGCAGGGGCGTCTGCCTGCCTGTCCTGCTCCCTTACCGTGCCCGGCACCGGGAAGCCCAGGCCCGCTGCACGGGCGTGGGGAGGTGGGTGGAGGGAGCACTGCCACCCCCGTCCCAGCCTGGGGAGGAGAGGGAGCGGGGCGGACCGGGCTTCAGGATGGGGCGCTGCGCTGCCCCCGCCCCTCACCACCCAGCGGGGAGCGGGGCTACGGGAGGGAGGTGCACGGGGCACAGGGGCCGGGGGCCGGTGTGAAACTGCAAGGAAGGGCCCGGCCTGGGCATCTCCAGGGGCAGAAAGGAGCAGGGGGTGGGAGCTCGGGAGGGTGGGCGGGCGGGTCGGGGGCTCAGGAGGGAGGGAGGGTGGATTGGGAGCTCGGGAGGGAGCTCGGGAGGGAGCTCGGGAGGGAGCTCCGGAGGGAGCTCCGGAGGGAGGGCGGGCGGGTCGGGGGCTCAGGACGGAGGGCGGGCGGGTCGGGAGCGGGGCACGGGAGCTCAGGAGGGGCACAGGACTCCATTCCTGCACCACCCCAGGCTGCGCCCAGGGCTGCCGGGTGAAGGTCCCGGGCGAGGGCGTTGAAGACAGCCTGGCTGCCTCGGTGTGGCGCAGGGCGCAGGGCTGTGCGCCCAGGGCACTGGGGAGGTGGCACGAACGGTCCGCGCGGGCGCCGGGGCGATGGTGGGGGGACCGAGGCGCTGCCCCGGGCCGGAGGGGCGAGGGCGGGTGGCCGGCGGGGGGTCTGCGCTCCCGTCCAGCGCGCAGCCCGGGCTTCCCCGGCTCCCGCCCGGCTCCACAGCGGCGCCGCAGCCACGGCACGCGGGTGCGGGCGCCGACCGCGTCCCTGACGGCAGTCCTCGCGGATCCCGGGCGCCCGGGGCCCTGGCGCGGACGCGGCGGCGGGAGCACGGCGGCAGCGCCCCGCGGGCCCCGGGCCGGGCGCTCGAGGAGTCCCGGGCGTCACGACGCAGGGCGCCGGCAGGGGGCGCCGCCCACCGCGAGGAGCGGCGGGCGGGAGGGCGCGGGCGGGGGGCCCGGCTCCCGGGGCGCCGGGGCTCGGAGGCTCGTCCCCGCCGGCTGGGACGGCGGGGCGGCCGCGCCGCGCCAACTTCCCAACTCCGCCGCGCCCGGACCCGCAACTTGGCCGGGCGGGGCCGACCCCCACCCCGCCGGGAGCCTGGGCGCGGCGCCCTCGCCCGCACGCCGGGACCCGCGCGTGGCCGGGCGGCTTCTCCCCGGACCGAGCCCCCGCCCGCCGCGCCCCCGCGGGGCCGGGCTCGTGCCCAGCAGAGGCGCCCCGGGCCGGATCCCGGGACCTCGGCGGACCGGGGCGGGGGAGCCCCACGCCGCTGGGCTTGGGCTGCTGGTGGGGGGCCCGGGGAAGCCAGGCCGCCTTCGTGGAGGAGGCGGAGGAGGCCCGCCGCGGTCCGCGTCCTCCCCGCCCCGCGCGCGGTCGGGACCCGGCCGCACGCGGCCCCCACCCCAGCCTCGGATTCCCGGCCGCGGAGCGAGGTCCCCGCGCCCGAGTGCGCAGCGCGCCGGGCGCACAGGTGTCTCCCTCCGCCCCGCGCCGCCCGCGCCGCCCGCGCACTCACCGCCCCCGGGCTGAGGTCTTCGGCGCGGGGCGCGGGCGCGGCGCGGCCCCCGCCGGCCGCCAGCGCCAGCAGCCACAGCGCCAGCGGCGGCAGTCGGAGCCCCGGGCGCGGCGGGCCGGGCCCCCGGGCGGCGCGGCGTCCCATCCCGCGCTCCGGGCCGCGGCGGCGCGGGTCCCCACGCCCGCTCGGGTCCGCGCCCGCTCCGCGCCCGCTCCGCTCGGCGCCCCGCTCCGCCGGCCGAGCCGCGCGCCCGCCCCGGGGCGGGGCCACGCGGGACGCTAATAAGCCACGCCCCGGGGCGGGGCCACGCGCGGCCGCTAATGAGCCACGCCCCGGGGCGGGGCCACGCGCGGTCGCCTTAAAGGGCCCGCGGCGCCCGGCGCGCGCCCGGGGGTCTGGACGGCCCAGCGCCCCGGTTCTCACTGGTTGTGGAGGCCGCCGCGGCCTGCGCGACGGGCGGGCGCGTGGGGGAGCCCGCGGGCCGCGGAGCCGGAGGGGCGGGAGCAGGGAGGGGGGTCGTGGGAGGGAGGGGGGCGTGGGAGGGAGGGGCGGGGGAGGGGGAAACAGCCGAGTTAATGGAGTGGCTTGGAATCACCTGGTCAGTTGCTGGGGTCTGCGAGGCACAGGCATGGGGAGGGGTTGGGTGTGGGGGTCTGGACCTGGTGGGGAGGGGTTGGGTGTGGGGGTCTGGACCTGGTGGGGAGGGGTGGGGTGTGGGGGTCTGGACCTGGTGGGGAGGGGGTGGGGTGTGGGGGTCTGGAGCTGGTGGGGAGGGGTGGGAGTGTGGGGAGGGGGTAGGGTGTGGGGGTCTGGACCTGGTAGGGAGGGGGTGGGGGTTTCGGGCCTAGGCCCGAGGTCCGGCAGGCAGGGTTGGGCCAGGGAGGGAGGCTTGGCCATCCTGCAGTTGTTAGGAGCAGTAGTGCAGCTGGCTCCTGCTCTGTGCTTACACCCACAAAACTTCCCTCTTCACAACTGTCACGAATCCCGGGGTGCAGACACAGGCCTGGAGGAATGAAGTCATCTGGGCTTGGCTCAGAACCCCAGCAGGTGCCCAGTGGGGGCCACAGGCAGATCTCTGACTCGCTTCTCTGCCTGCGCTGTGTCCCCAGACCCACCCTGCTGTCAGGCTCACTTAGGACCCCCCACCCTCTCGGCCTGTGCTTGGGGCGGCTGCACTCCTGTTTCCTTGCTCCTTGTGTAGACCCTCCTTGCCACACCCTTTCTAAAGACCTTACTCATCCACCATCTGCTCCATCTTCATCCTTCACTGCCTGTCTCTCTCACAGCAGGCCAGCACCAGGACCAGCCCGGAGCAACAAGCAGAGTCACAGTGATCTATCAAGTAGAATTAGCTTGTGGTGAGCCATCTCCTTTATTCTCCCCTCTTGGGCCCAAGCTGACCAGAATTTGGTGGCCACAAGCCGTCTATTTCAGACTCCTGCACTGCTGCCCCCAGGGTCACTGGGATGCTCCCAGCTGCCAGCTGGGTCAGGTTCATGCCCTGGTCACTGCAGCAGCAGTCTGTTTGTGCCGGGTGGTCTCCAGGGGGCGGAAGCTTTGGCACAGGAAGAGCGACAAGGACCATTGGGTTGTGACCAAGGCCGGTGGGATGTGCAACAGACTGGCACCAGTCTGTTGGCTGAGGTCCTTCTGCCCTTCCACAAAGGGAACAGTGGCCCAAAGATGCTCTTCTTCCAGGGGTGGCAATCCTGAGCTTTTGAGTGTTCAAAGCCTAGGGGCTGGAGTGGCAGAGCCAAGGCTCCGAGCTTTAAGCCCTGAGAGTTGGGGGCTGTTGCCCTAGCTTTCGCAGGCACAATTACGGCCGTCGATATATGGTGGCCCATTATAATCCTGGGTTTGCAGCAGCAGCATTAGTTACTGTTGCATGTCCTCAACACCTCTGGTGTCAGGAGCCTGAGATGGGCCACTGGCAGTGCTGTAGCCCTGCACCCAGGCTGTCTTGGGGTGCTGAAGGCTTGGCAGCGCCCTTGTCCTCGAGTAGCCAGGGGCTGCAGCTTCTTCTCTCCACCTCTTCTCAGCCTCTGTCGTCTTCTCATCTTGACTCTTGGCTGTCACCCACCTTCCAGTTTTGCCATCTCATGGTTGGGCCTCACCCACGTTCCTGTCATTTACTGCCCTGGACAGGCTTCATTACTGCCACTGTCACCATGGCAGTCACTTCCCCCACTCTACTGCTGATGAACACATAGCTGGATCTAACGCTACAATTTCAGGGCAACTCCCAGCCCACCCTCCTGAGTAGGGTGGCAGGTGGCTTGCTTATATAGCCAGAAAGGGAGCAGGGCGAGTTCTTTCTACCAATCCAAGGAGACCATGCAAACGAAGGACTGTGTCTGCACCAATCACAGGAGACCATGCAAACGAAGGACTGTGTCTGCACCACTCACAGGAGACCATGCAAATGAAGGGCTGTGTCTGCACCAATCACAAGCCTTCTGCTGGGGTACCAGGGGAAGGTCTCCCCCTCTGGCTGGGTGGAAGTGGCTGCAGAACCACTTAGAGCTCACTGAGGCTTGTGATGGGGGCATCTGGGCTGTCTGTCTGTCTGTTATGGTCGAGGCTGGACCAGAGCTGTGCTCCAGCAGCAAGCAGCAAGCAGCAAGCAGCTGTGAGGCCGTGGAGAGTTCAGAGCAGCTGGGATGCCGGCAGTGGTCTGTTTGGTTATAGTCCTGCTCAAAGCAGCCATGACGCCAAGCAAGGCCTAACATCCCACGTTAGCTTATGTAAAGGACACATAAACAGGACAAGGGAGTGCTTACAATGAAGGTCTTTTATGCTGTGATTTAAGTGTTTAACTCCCACCTCAACCACCTAAGGCGAGGTAATTCTCTTATTTGTCTCACTCTTTGCTGACATGACAGTGGACAGTATTTGTGGGTTTGGAGCTCAGGGGTCAGAAGGCTCAAACATGATGGGTCTGGGGAGACCATAGCCCAGCCCTGGAACCTAGCACTCCAGGGTCCACTTGTGAATCAGAGTGCCAACAGTGCACCACATACCTCCTTATCTGTTCTTGGGTGTGACAGAAAATCCAAGTCAGATAGGCCCGAGGACCACAGGCGCCACGAGGCTCACCTCGTTTCAGATACTGACCCCTGGACCATATGCTGGCCTGGGTCTTGGTTTCATCTTTCTCACTGCACTAGCTCCTGCCTCATTGCCGTCTTCAACCCATAATGCCTGATGGCCCCTGCCACAAAACCACTTAAAAGTTTTGATTTAAGAAACTGGTGGGCTGGGAAAGTGGCCTAGGTAGAGTGCTTGCCTTGCATGCATGAAGCCCTGGGTTCGATTCCTCAATACTATATGAACAGAAGAAGCCAGAAGTGGCACTGTGGCTCAAGTGGTAGAGTGCTAGCCTTGAGAAAAAGCAGCTCAGGGACAGTGCCCAGGCCAAATGCAAGCCCCAGGACTGGCAAAAAACAGAAAAAAGAAAACAAAATTAATGGTGGTAAAATGCACGCACTTAGCATGGTTACGTGTCTGAGGCACAGGCCTCAGGTTTATTCATACTCTTGAGCAGCCATTACTTCAGCCCAGTGAGCACTTTTCCTCTCCCCAGATGGACACTGTGCTCGTCAGATACCAAGTGCACAGCCCCTGAAAGCCTCTACAACCTGGCACTGAGGACCGCCCGAGGGGGTCATGCGCTCTTTCATCTCGGACACACCTGTTCTCATGGTATACTCGCCAGCTGGACTCTCTCCCGCTGGACACCAGCTCTGATCTCCTCGCTGTCTCCTCTCTCACCTCTGGTTCGAGACCTGCCTGCTGTTACAGTGCTCAGGCTCTCACTGCTCCTAGACTTGACTGTACTTTTTGTCCCCAAATGGTGTGGGCCTGCTGAGTACACACAGGTCTGAGGCTGGGCCCCTGACACCGTGAGGAGGCCTTGGCAGCAGAGTGGCTCTCTCTGGAGGCCTCAGGCCCAGGGCTGCAGAAAGTCGTTTCTCCTGGGAGGTGAGGCTACACAGGCAGAAAACCAGTGGGGGCCCAGGGTGGAGTTGGCTACTGCAATTTGTTTCTGCTTTGGCTGCTATACCTCAGATGGAACGTGGGTTAGTTCAGGTTGGTGAGGTTGTCACCTGGCAGTCTCAAGCCCTACCATGTGGTGTGTCCAGGGTGAAGATAAGAGGCCTCGCTTCAGCACTGAGGGGCTTTCTTTGCCAGTCCTGGGCTTGAGCTCAGGGCCTGAGCACTGTCCTTGGACTTTCTCAAGGCTAGAGCTCTACCACTTGAGCCTCAGCACCACTTCCGGCTTTTTTCTATGTATGTGGTACCGAGGAATCGAACCTGGGTCTTTGTGCATGCTAGGCAAGCACTTTAACCACTAGGCCAAACTCCCGGCCCTCCTTCCTTTTTTTTTTTTTGCCAGTCCTGGGCTTGAACCCATGGCCTGAGCACTGTCCTTGGGCTTTCAAGGCCAGTGCTCTACCAACTGAGCCACAGTACAACTGCTGGAAATTTTCTATGTATGTGGTACCGAGGAATCAAACCTGGGTCTTCATGCATGCTAGGCAGGCATTCTACCACTAGGCTAAACTCCTGGGGCTAAGCCCCAGAATTGCTTTTCTTTTCTGTTGGTCTTGGGACTTGAACTCTGGGCCTTGGGGCTGTCCCTGAGCTCTTCAGCTCAAGGCTACTGCCCTACCCCTGGAACTTCAGTGCCACTTCCCCTAATGTGCTTTCTTAGCCCTCGACTTAGCAGCCTGATGTTCTTGCTTCCCCAAGCGGCCCCTGCTGAATAGTTCATGAGCTTCTAATTGAACCCACTTTTCACATCACTGAAGTCAGCTGATCTGTTCTGTGGCTTTCCTCAGGGAACCAGGGTCCAGCATTCTTCTGGACTCATAGGACTGTGGCCTGTGATCTCGCGCTCCTGGGCTTTCTGATACCGACTGTGGTCTCAGCGAGGGGTGGACTGCAGCCAGAGGGCTGTGTGTGCAGCCACTGGCATTCAGGCATGCAGTGGATGGGCTGCTGTGGCTTGGCAACTGGGGAGGGGACAGGGGCCTGGACAAAGCACAGACCTAGTCTGGGCAAGCCCCCATCTTGCGGCAAAGAACCAGAGTGCAGGGCCTCTTAGGAGGCATCCTGGTGAATGGAGGGCCCTGAGCTGCTGCAGGCCTCCTTGCACCTCTGTGCTGAGCTCTCGTCAGCCCCCTCTCCAGATTCCCAACTCCTCTACTTGTGCAGCCTACAACAGTCTCTGGTGGGCCACAAGTAAGACCTCATCGTGGCAGAGAAGGCCCGAGTGACTGCTGGTGAGGAAGCTCTGCTCTACCTCAGCCCGGCAGCCCAGCCCCTGAAATGGGGATCATGGAGACGCCGTGAGGTCAGAGGCTTTGACAGCCAGAACCCCACTGGCCTGTAGATGCATCCAAGGCAGGGAGTGGTGCCAGGGCAATCTCCAGACAGGACTGGGCCCAGTGCCACCACTGCCAAGTGCTTTTCACACAGCACAAGCAGGAGTGCCAGCCTGCAAGACAAGTGGCCACACAGTCGGGGCGAGGTCAGAGGGCACAGGAGCAGGGGCAGGATTGTGGGCCAGAGGCCACGCCTGCAGCGTCCTCACCTACAAGTTCACCTGCAGGCCACATGTGAACAAAGAAGCAAGCCACCCCAAGGCTGTTAGCTAGAAAAGAGCTTTCTTCCCATTTTATTCGATAATACATCTCCACAGAAACATGATATTATTTACAAATATACAGGTAAGAGATTGCTGGTCAAAAATCTTAAACTGAAAATTTCATCAAAAATTTACAAAAGCCACCGACGGTCCCAGGGAGTCCGGAGAAGCCAGACGGCTGTGAGGTGGGTCTGCGAAGCGAGCTGCCCTGTCCCGCTTCCGTGCCCAGAGTCCGGAGCTGTGCCCCACGAGCAGGCGGGGAGGGCGCTCCCCGCGGCGGGACTGGTTCCCAGGGGCTGCCCTCAGGACGCACTGGTCTGCAGGTTTTTGGAAGCTGCGAGCATTGCTCTTACTTTGGCCATGAGGTCCTATGCAGTGAGACGTGGCGGGGACGTCTGTGAGCTGTGGTGGAGGACCTTCCCCCTGGCCAGGCCAGACCTGGCTCGGCCGTGGGTCAAAGTCCCCACCCTGCACGTGTTCCAACCTCCCCCTGCATCACCTCACGTGACCCACAGGCACACGGCCTGCGCCAGCCACACCAGATCCTCACCAACACAAGGAGAGAGGGAGAGGGGACAGACACTACGTGGGCCATACCTGAGTTATTTTGCTCTGCACAGAAGAAACGATTGCTGACGAGATCTGGCCATCTTTTTCCTGAGAAACTCCCCTGACGCAAAAAAAAGGACAGAGGCTTAAGCATACCCCAAGTCTGGTCAGACAGTGATTGAGTGTCTGCCCCCCAGCCTCCCCTAGCCAGAAACGTTGCTTTTGTTCCCAGCAACTGAAAAACAGCATAAGCATCATAAGCATGTAGTTTATGTCACACCTACTTCAAGTTATTTTGTAAGATGACCCTAGCACAAATATCCTTCTTTTATTTATTGATTTATGTTTGTGGGGGGTTGTGGGGCTTGAACTCAGGGCCTAGGTGCTGTCCCCGAGCATTTCTGCTCAAGGATAGTGCTCTACCACTTTTGGCCACAGTGCCATTTCCAGTTTTCTGGTGGATAACAACTTCTCATGATCTTTCCTGCCTGGGCTGGCTTTGAATTGCGATTCTCAGATGTGAGTCTCCAAATAGCTAGGGTTACAGGCGTGGGCCACTCAGGGCTTTGCTTGGATGGAAGCCCTAGCCGAGCGGAGGGCTTCAGATGCCGAGGAGCCCCTCCTATGTGGACTCCACCGCCCCCTCACCTTCCCACTCTATCCAGACGCCCGTGGCTCCTGTAAGCTGTACTCTGCTGCCTCAGTGGGCCAGTCAGGCCTCTGCCTTTAACGCTAGTCATGTCCTATCCACACCTACGCCTTTAGGGCCAAGGTCAGGCGGGCTCACCCCGCTCCTGGTGGGAAGCCTGGGCTGGAAGCTGGGCTTCGGTGCTCCTGGGCCCCTGGACCTGCCACCTGACTGCACTCCTGTCTGGGTCTCCTGGGTTCTGTACAGGCCTTGTACCTGGCACGCTCTGTGCCCCCGCTGCTCCTTGCCTGCCACACCCCCACAGCCCACCGAGGGGCAGACATCAGAAAGACCCTGTGGAGCATGAGAGGCCTAGGCAGAGCTGCCGACCACCTGGGTCTGCAAGGCTGCTCACCCCTAAGTCCAAATAGGACACACATTGTAGGCCAGGCCACCTGATGTCCCCTGCCCAAGGAGCTCCCCAGAGACTGTCACCTGGACCGCTCCTGGCTGGAGCTCCGGCTCTCCACAGGAGAGATGCTGGCGGAGTGGGCGGCGTGGGCGGCTGGACGGTGGGCCGCCTGCTTACTGGGGGAGGAGGACTGTGACCTGGCCTTGGCCTTGGTCCGAGACCTTGACCGCCGCTTCTTCTTCTTCTCATGGGGACTTCTGCAAGCAAAACATCCTGGTGAGGGGGGCACAGGCACAGGGTGCGGCCCGAGTCTGCTCCCGGGCCTGTCTTCAAGAGACACTGCATGCGTCTGTGAAAGCCCCTCCCCCCAGGCAAGCCTGTGAAAGCCGTGGCCCTACACTGGTTCACATGTCTGAAAAGCATCGCCCTCCACCTCCCCTCTACCCATGGATGCCTGGGAAGACTGGCCTTCCAACCACAGCCCTCTGTGAACGCCGTGGCTTGCAAAGCCTGACCCTCCAGTCAACCCAGTTGGCCACGGTTCACAGAATCACCAGCCTCTCTGCAGGAAGCCTGGTCCTGGCACGGCTTTTCATTGGTGTTGGTTCACAAGAAGGCATGGACGGTCACACAGGGCCCACACAAAGGCTCAGCATTTCTTCTGCCCAGTAGCTGTGGGGGTGATGGCTGCACACCCGCCTTGGATTACAAGTCCTGCTCTGGGGCACTGTCACGTACAGACTGGCCACGCCTCCTCCCTCAGACTTCCTAATCTTTAAGAAGCACAGAGAAGCTGGCACTAGTGGCTCATGCTGTTATCCTATTCAGGAGGCTGAGACCTGAGGATCACACTTCAAAGACAACCTCAAAAGAAAAGCCTACTATCATCTCTCATTAACCCCCCAAGAGTGAGGCTCCCGGGGCAGAGTGCTGGCTTTGGGGCAGAATCTCAGGCTGCTTCCCTCCCTCCCCTCTCCTTCCTGGGTTACTGACAGGTGTCGGGGGAGACCGGAGGCATTCTGGACACCAGGCACCTTCCTGCCTTCACACCGTGCTAAGTCTGTCTAGTTGCTGCTCCATCGTCTGAGAGGACACAAGACATGGCACTGTCTCCCAGGGTCATGGGGCACAGTTCTGATTTGTCAGGCTAGTTTTCCCTCAGGGTTCAGAGAGAGATGAAGACTCTTCCCTGGGTCACCCTTCTGTGTCCCGAGACACCTCTGAGCCCACTGCTGGCCCTGGACTGTGTGGTTTCATAACAACAGCTACAGCTTGCCATGAGCCAGGGGGGTTGGGTGGGTCACCTATCTACCTATCTTATCAGTCCTGAGGCTTGAACTCTGGGTCTGGGTACTCGAGGCTAGCACTGTACCACTTGAGCCATAGTGCTGTTTCTGGCCTCTTGTGTGTCTGTGGTACTGAAGAGTGGAGCCCAGGGCTTCCTGCATGCATGCTAGGCAAGCACCCTACCACGGAGCCACATCCTCAGCAACGGAGTGCTTACTTCAGTATGTATAAGGCCCTGAAAACCACCTAGTACTTCTTTATTCTTTTTTGCCAGTCCTGGCCTTGAGCTCAGGGCCTGAGCACTGTCCTTGGACTTTCTCAGGGCTAGAGCTCTACCACTTGAGCCTCAGCACCACTTCCGGCTTTTTTTTTGTATGTATGTGGTATTGAGGAATCGAACCCGGGTCTTCGTGCATGCTAGGCAAGCACTTTAACCACTAGGCCAAACTCCCGGCCCTGTACTTCTTTATTCTTTTTGTCAGTTGTGGGATTTGAACTCTGGGCTTGGATGCTGTCCCTGAGCTCTTCAGCTTAAGCCACAGTTTTCGGGTGGCTAACTGGAGACAAGCGTCTCACAGACTAGTGCCCGGGCTGGCTTTGAACTCGGATCCTCAGATCTCAGCCTCCTGAGAAGCTAGGATTATAGGTGTGAGCCAGCATGCCAAGCCTAACGCCATTCTTTAGACCAACGTTTTACCTGTGTAATCTCACTCGCCTTGCCTTTTGGCTTTAACTTCTGCCCTTTTCTGCTCTCTTTAGAATTTAATAAAAGTACTTTAAGTTTTTATATCTTCCAGCAGCTTTTTTTTCCTTTTGGGTTGGTCGTGGGACTTGAACTCTGGGCCTGTCCCTGAGCTCTTTAGCTCAAGGCTACTACCCTATCCCTTGAGCCATAGTGCTACCTCTGGTTTTCTAGTGGTTAATTGGAGATAAAGAGTCTCAGGGACTTTAGTGCCCAGGCTGGCTTTGACCCATGATCCTCAGATCTCAGCCTCCTGAATAACTAGGATTACAGGTGCGAGCCACGTGTCTGGCTTCCAACAGCTTTTGAACAACATTTATTGTGAGGATTACAATCTGTATCTTTTCATCATCAGAGTCTATCCGAGTGAACATTTCACGAGTGACAAGACACCTCGCACCACCTGGGCCCTTTAGTCCTGCCTCCAGTGCTGCATGCCAGAGCAGCAGCACACAAAGGCAAAAACCCCCATGACAAAAAGCTTCCCTCCCTCCCTCCCCCCCCCCCTCTTCTGGTGCTAATACTTGGGTGTGGACTCTGGACTTAGTGCTTCCGCTGGGCTTTTAGCTTTCTTGCTCACACTCATTCACTTGAGCCAGGTTTCCTGTTGGCATTTTGTTGGCTAACTGGAGATGGAATCATATGGACGTTTCTGCTCAGGCTGGCTGTGAACTGAGATCCTCAGGTCTTCAGCTCTTAAGCAGCCAGGATGCCGGGAGTGAGCCAGTACCTGGCTTGGCTCATTCTACTTACTCACCAGGATGCTCTCCTTAGCACTATACTATGTATGATTTAATGAACGCCCTTGTGAAAAACACTTTTATAATGTACTCAAAGTACCTTTGTGAACACAGCATCAAACTTTACTCTCAGATGATCAAAGAGCACTGGGATGTGTTAAAAACAAAACCAAAAACAAAACACCCCCACAACAGCTTACAAGAATTCTGTTTGTCAGATACGAGACAGTGTTACCATGAAAGGGAGTAATAGGGTGACAGACGGTGGCTCAACATACTAGCCCCATGCTTGAAGCCTAAGGTGATGTGAAAACCCAGAGAAGCTGGCTCCTCCTCCTCCTCCTCCTCCTCCTCCCAGAGGACGAGCTACCGAGCACAGAGCAAGAGGACCAGAAACCAGTGTCTCCCAAAGGGAGTTGGTGAGAGCTCACGAGGGCTCAAGGGCTCACTCAGAGGAAAAGGCTCAGCACCTCAGCCTTAGCACCAGACAGTGGCACAGACAGACACTTCTGTGTGTTCTGAAGTGACACAACTGACTTACAAAACAACGCACACATCCCTGCAGACAGAGTGGAGCGATGAGCCCTACTGTGCTCCTGCAGCTCAGCCAGCCTGGGCTCCACACCGGAGGGGGGGGGGGGGGAGGGAGCAAACATGGCAAAACACACGGAGTCACAGACAGAATGTGTGTGTGTGTGCGCATACATGTGACCATTCCACTAGGGAGTCACCGGTGGAATGCGTGGGTGTTCACGACCCTAAATAAAAACCTTCCTGGACCTGGGCGCTGGTGACTCCATCTACTCACGAAGCTGAGGTCTGAGGATCACCGTTCAAAAGCCAGCCCAGGCAGGAGCTAACCACCAGAAAACTGGAAGTGGTAGAGCATGGGCCAGGACCTGGCCTAGTGGTAAGTGTGCTTGCCTTAGTACCCAGACCCTGAGTTCAAGACCCATAACCGACAAAAAACAAACAAAAGACAAAAAAACAAACAACAAACAAAAAACAAAACCTTCCTGGGGCTGGGAATGTAGCTTCCTGGCAGGGTGCTTGCCTAGCATGTATGAAGCCCTGGGTTCAATTTCTCAGTACCACATACACAGAAAAAGCCAGAGTGGTGCTGTGGCTCAAGTGGTAGAGTGCTATTAAGCAAAAGAAGCTCAGGGACCATGCCCAAGCCTCAACCCTCAGTTCTAGCCCCAGGATGGGCCAAACAACAACCACAAACAGACAACAACAACAAAAACCAAAACAACAACAACAAATAAACAAAAACCCCCACCTTTTTGGCAGGCCTCACTGGTGCAGGCCCGTAGTCCCGACACTCAGGAGGCGAAGACAGCAGGCTCAGAGCCAGTCTGACTACATAACAAGAGCCTGTCTAAAACCAAAAAACCACTTCACGTTAAGTTAAAACATTTTAAAAACAAATCAGCAAAAGAAGTAGGCAGTGGTGTCTGTAGAATAAACCTTGAGTGGATGATGCCGCAAGGTTCGTTTGGCAGTGAACCTGTTTCATGCTATGGAGAGAAAGCAGAGACCCAACCCTACACTGAGAGCAGAGGACAGAAAGACCACACAGCCGTACCTGGAGCTCACTAGAAAACGGACCTGTCGTTGAGCTCAAGCTTACACTGCAGGAGTAGAACTGCTCAGGGGCTTCCCTCCCTTCCATTGCTCCAGCGGGCAAGCCACCCCTGGAGGTATGCCAGGCCTAGCTAGAGTCACTAACACCACCTCTCATGGCCCCCTTCCATGAAAGGGTAACTTGGGAGTAGAGAAAGAACTCTTCTGTGAAGAGAGACCTTTTGCTACAAGGAATTACTTTTAGACCATGCCCTTTATGCATTTCAAAGGTGGTGATGCCTTTCAAATGTGAAGCTACTTGCTTAAGGAATAACCTGCACACATGGGGTAGCCAGGCTACTGAGTGTGGGACTGCGAAGGCACAGACCCAGAGTCTGAACAAGAACCGTCTGCCAGGGGCCGCAAGTTTGGCCTAGTGGCAGAGTGCTCGCCTAGCATGCACAAAAGACCCAGTTCGATTCCTCAGAACCACATACATAGAAAAAACCCAGAGTGGTGCTGAGGCTCAAGAGCTAGAGGTCTGGCCTTGAGAAAGTCCACGGACAGTGCTCAGGCCCCGAGCTCAAGCCCAGGACTGCCAGGAAAAAAAAAAAAAATCCATCCGCCAGCAAGAGCCAGCTTCCCATTTCAAGGAAGAGCTGTCTAGGACTGTCCAGGGCTCCTCAGGGCCCTTCAAGGGGCCCTGTGGGCAGTGACTGACCCTGAGCATGGCCTGGCCCTCCTCAGCCACTTCCAGTCTTCCTATCAGGGGGACTCCACCAGTGACACTGGCAGTGAAACATGCTAAGAGGCTGCTCTCGGGCTCTCGGGTGGCACCAGTGGCCTTGAGCATGGCAGCCTGGCAGTGCTGCCCACCGCGGCCGGCCTGCTCAAGCTTGGGCCTTGATGTGTCCCAGAGGCGCAGAGGCCAGGTGCAAAGCAGCCCCCTCCTTCCAGGGGCTCACAGAGGGCTGTGGCGGGCTGGACGGGATCCCTGGGCAGGGAGTGTGAGCAGAGCCATGCCGGGGTGTCCACTCACAAGTGGTCAGGTTGCAGCCCGGCCCCGTCACGTACCAGCCCCCTGGAGACTTCCTCGCCTATGGGCAGGAAGGCAGTGAGGCTGGGGCGCAACACCCTGGGATGTCGGGAACCCCTTCTTGACAGACAGCAGCCCACAGGACCCGGCCAGCCCCAGCCTCAGGGTGCACATTCTTCATTACCTGTAGTGGGCCCCCCCGCCCAACACACAATCTGCAGACCTGATCTGCCCAGGGAACCCCCACGCCTGTACCTGTGGGTACGCAGCCACCTACCTGGAGCGAGTTCGCTTCCTGCTGGCCCCGGGGCTGCTGCTCACTCGGTACGCTGTGGGGACACTCCTCTCTTCCCGCCGTCTCTCAGGGGAGTGTGCTCTCCTCCGAGGGGACCGGGAGCGTGACCTGGACAGAAGTGACCTGGTGTTCTCTGGAGTCTGCTCTGTGCAGAGTGCACCCCCACTGCTGCCAGGCAGAGCCTACACAGGGCCTGAGGGCCCTCCAGATGCTGGCTCTGCTTGCACTGCGCTCGCCTCCCCCAGAGGCCTCCACCCACACGGGCACACTTGCCAGTCCACCTGCCTGACACTTTCAGCTCACCAATGCAGCTATGAGACGCAGGCCAGGGAAGGCCCCAAGGGTCTATAGGACTGCAGACGGCAGCTGGCCGCCTCTGCATGCTCCTGATACGGCCTCGAGCCGGAGCGGATCAGCACAGCACTGCTGACTCGTCACGGACTGGCACAAGGCCCCAAACTCGACACTGAATGTGCCATCTCACGACAGCCTGGGCTAAGCAATTTAGGTTATCTGGGGTTGCATGGATGAAAAACCATCCACTAAAACTTATTCCTCTGTACGCTGGGTCTGAGAAGCCTCATCCTGTTACTGATGGGACATGTCGTATATGACAAGAAAGGCCCTGGAGACCCTTGCCCTTCTGGGGTGATCAAGGTCCTTTATGTAGGGTCCCCGGACAGTGGTTTTAGGACTTCTATTTTAGTTCTTTGTTAATTCAATGAAATTGCTATTTCAGGAAAGCTTGCAATAAGAAATCTGGGGGGGTGGGGGTGGGGCCCTACATCTTGCTGTTCTGTTTCCATGACAACCCACTGAAAGACAATACAAAGAGCAGCTTGATTGTACCATTTGAAAAAGTTTTCCACTGAATCATTTTAATTACAATAAGACCTCCAAACCAGCACACACTGTCGTTTCAAGAATCAGTCTGTAGATACCCTCCACTGCCTAGCCTCGTGTGTCCCAGAGACACAGCTGCTCCTGAGAGACACCGGGCCCCGGAGCCCACTTCAGAGCTCGGCAATCCACTGGCTCTTCTCCTCCACAGCTATCTCTGGGCTCATCCGATGGTCCCACCTGCCGCCCCAGACTTTCCTTAAGACCCCCAGGACAGAGCAGGCATTTGACATTACTCCCCACTGGCCCTCACGAGAGCTCCAGGAGGCCACCTGACAGCTGGTGGCTGTGCTGCCACCACCACAGCCTGGCTGCTGGGACCGAGGCCCTGTGTGCCGGGCGCCCTGGGAGGAGTGAAACGTGCCAGGTTGGGTGCTACCAGAACTGTGAGAAAGTGCTCTTCACAAAGCACTCGGCAGTAAGCTCAACAGGCAGGCAGACAAGCGAGCTCTCAATGCCTGTAGCTCACCATGGGAAGCACAAACTGCTTGCAGCAGCTATTACCAGGGAGGCGGGGCTGTGCTCCGGGAAGGAAGCCCACTCGGAGCAGGGCTGGGAAATCAGAGTGGGCAAGGCTTTGGGTCTCAGAGCCTCACTCTTCATGAAAGGAACTTCCGTATTCTACATGTTCACCAGGCTCGGTATGAGAACCTGGCATTTCATCTCACAAGTGAATCTGTGCAGCATCATTAGAGGCCTCACTTACAAGCTTTCGAGGAAGAGGCAGCTCAGACAGCTCTTCTTGTACAATTACGACAGTCTGCTCTCAATACAGGCACGGTGAGCCCCCTTGATCACACTGCACGAACGCGTAACTGACCACGTTGGTAAGCGGCTTCTTCCCCAATGGAGCTACTTGCCTACACTACCCGCTCTGTGCACTCGCCCTCCCACAGGTCTCCAGAAGGCCTGGAGACCTGGCATCCAGGCCAGGTGTCGCCTACCACTCAGGCCCCTGCAGGAGGGGCTCTTCTCCACGCCGCACGCGGGCGTGGGACAGGAGCCCTGGTCAGGCTTCACTCCACAGCACACACTCACTCATCCACTCCAGCCACCAAGCATCACCAGGCACAGCCCACGTCTCAACGACACAGGAATGGAAAGCAAAGGACCCCCCGCCCCCGGCCTAGTGTGGGCTTGAACCCTGGGCCCGGGCGCTGTCCATGAGCTCTGGAGCCACAGCACCATTTCCAGTTTTCTGGTGGTTAATTGGAGATAGAGGGGGGGGGGGGGGGGGAGGGCCAAAAACATGAGAAGGGGTGTCTGTGTGAGAAGTAATGCACCTACAACCTGGGGAATGTAACTGCAACCCCTCTCTACATTACCCCAACAATAAAAAATAAATAAAAACTCAGGGACTTTAGTGCCTGCGCTGGCTTTGAACCACAATCCCCAGATCTCAGCCTCCTGATTAGCTAGGATTACAGGCATGAGCCACCTCACCCGGCTCAAAATACCTTTTATTCATTATAGCGCAGAGAAAACAGACAGTAAAAAATTTAGAAATTTCAAACCAAATGATGACTTAATTTTGCCCAAGTTCCTTCAGACTTCATAATAAAACCAACCAAATAAAAAAGTATTCTCAATCTGTCCTCTCAAAGTACTTATAGAGTTAACTTATAGAAAGGATGAAATATAGCATTATCACATAGATATCTACCTATAGTCACCAAAAGACTGGACCAATCTGAAGAGGCAAACACTTAAATGAGAACCAAGCAATCTTATTCTAAGGTTTTAAAAAGTAACTGTGCTTTAGTCTTATAAATGTAGTTTAACAATGCCTACGCTATTAACTGTAGGTATAAGTAAACTGTAGAGTACTTGTTCATTCCATTTAGAAAGCCTGATGTGAGATTAAAACAGTAGGCAAAAAGGTCAAAGACACTTTCCTGGTGTTAACTAAACGACACTAACATGGTCACAACAGTATGCTTTTGGAAAAGCAAACTGACTGCTGTGAAACTAATCACTTGTTTTGACTAACTTGCCTTAGAGGCCAAGAGTCACTCACAATTTGGACATACCGATATATGGGGCACCCACTTGGGGCCTGGCCCTGTGCTCAGTTAGCACTGTACCACTGGAACCACCGTTCTACTTCCGGTTCTTTTTTTGAATAGTTCATTGGACTTTCCTCCCCAGGCTGGCTAGGATTACAGGCAGGAGCCATGTGCCCAGCTTAAAAAAACTTTTGCATCAAGTATTCACCAAGCACTTTTTTCTTTGGTTATCATTGTGGGACTTGGACTCTGTGCCTCGTTGCTGTTTCTGAGCTCTTCAGCTTGACGCTATGGCTCTACCATAGCCACAGCACCACTTCTGGTTTTTTGGCAGTTAATTGGAGTTAAGAGTTCCCCAGACTTTAGTGCCTGGGCTGGTTTCATAGCTCGGCCTCCCAAGTAGCCAGGATTACAGGCATAAGCCACTGTGCCCAGCTGAATGGGCTTTTCTATTGTCTTGCATTTTACATGAGATTGCAAGCATCTCAGCACAGCTAGAATGTTAACTAGCCTTTTACCTGGTGCTGGAAGAGTCATTTAAATGATCAGCTGGATGTCGTGAGGCTTGGGAGACAAGGCTGTTGGGTCGTAGGTAGACAATGATTGTGTATTACGGGCTATTCTACCAGAGAAGAGGCATTGTGGTGAAAAATGTAGTGTTACACACAGCAGGTGACACGTCAGGACACCTCTTGCCTTGCTTACGACCTCCTTGGGCCCTGGGAATGCTGAGGGCTGCTGGAGCTCCAGGAAAGTGGGTGATCTGCCTCCAGCTTAGGGGGTGCAGCCCTGCCCACCCCAAGCACAGACAGCCATGTGCACAAGAGGAGCTGAAGCAGAGGTCTAAGGAAGGGTTACGGTGAAACACCGGCTGTTCAACTCTGTCCTCAGGTTTGAGACCATGGACTCTGGTGTGACTGCTCTTCCTCCCCTAGGCCACAGCACAGGAGAAAACATGGCCGGCAGAAGGCAGGCCCTGCAGTGCCAGGTGCCAGCTCTCAGGGCAGAGTGCAATGGACCAGGCTAACTTTGTGAAGCATCACCCAAACTGCAAACCAACTGTCCAGCCCCTTATCAGACTAAGTAAATGGAGTGCAGACGATGCTGCCTTGGCACCTCCTGCAATCTCACCAGGAAGGCAAGCCTGGGAGGAGGGGAGGATGCCAGTCCTGCAAATGCTTCCACTGCTCCTTGGGCCAAGGGAGGTTCTTGTCAAGGCCCTGGAACTGCGTGTAAAGCACTATGTAAATCGACACCCAACCTAAAAACACATAAAATGAGGTACTCTCGCTCAGTTTAGTTCATAAGAAGGACACACCACGGAGGCCTATCCAGACAGACACACAGTGGGGAAGGAATGACCCTGAGCACTCGCCCTCGTCTGGTATGAGCTCTGGAGCAAAGGGATCGGGGCAAGTTCCTGAGCATGGTACAACAGAGAACCTGGCCCAGGCCCCTGTCATTTGTTTTCAGCCATGTAACACCAAAGTTTTCCAAATGAGAAAATTCTGAAAAAGAGAATTTGACCCATATATACAATCATAGGAGCTATTTTAAAAAAATCAGCTGGGTGCTACTGGCTCACACCTGTAGTTCTAGCTACTCAGGAGGCTGAGATCTGAGGACTGTGGTTCAAAACCAGCCTGCACGGGAAAGTCTCCGAGACTCTTACCTCTTATTACCAGAGAAGTGGCACTATAGCTCAAATTGGTAAAGCACTAGCCCTGAGCAAAAAAGCTTAGGGACTGTGTCCAGGCCTGGAGTTCAAACCCCACAACTGACAGAAAAAAAAAAGTATTATCAGCACAGTTGTTGACATAAGACTTTTTTTTTTTTTGGACAGTGTGTAATAGTAGGAGGTGATGGAATTTTTCAAGAACTAGCTAAGTACAGAGGGCCAAAGATTTACCACAAAGGCAAATCTAGTCTCACTAACTACATATTAAACCCTATAAGGTTAGAAATCAGAAAACACAGAAAGAACACTGCTTTTGCAGCCATGTCCAGAAAGGCAAGTGCATAGCATGCCTCCCCCTCCCCCCGCCCCCCAACACAAAGAACACAGGACACTGTCATTTTCCCACAGAGCCAGCATGGATTCCAGAAGAAACACGGAGGCCGGGGAGATGCTGTGCTGGGGGCTAGGAAGAGCTCAGGGGACTTGGGGATACACCTGAGACAGGATGCAGGCTTGAAGACAGAGCAGCCTTTCCCAACCTCCGGCAAGGCAGCTACTGTTGCGTTTTGTTTTCAACTGTTTACCTAAGGAGCAGATGCTGTGATCCTGGACTGAGTTCACTGGTTCTTCAGGAGGAAGACTCTTGGGAAGCCTGAAGAGGCGCACAGCATCAACAGCTCTGTTCTGTGATCTCTTGTTCTGGTCTGCACTAGCTTGGACCACAAACCCACTCAACACTTCCTGCACTGCTGGGACCACAGATGTGAACCATTACGCTTGGTTTCACTGGTTGAGATAGGGTCTTAAACCATTTCTCCCCTGGCTGGCCTCAAGCTGCAAGCCTCCTATCCCAACCTCCCAAGTAGCAGGGATTCTACCTGGCCTCTGGGGTCTCGATCTGACCACACACTTGTGGGTGCTGTGCAGGGTATCTGAGCACGGTCAGCGTGGGTGGTGAAGAAATACTTGCTTTGCAATTTCCACAGTGAGGACTTTGCACACACGACTGTCAGCACCATGTAGCCCAGGGAGCCTTCCTGCCTCTATCTCCCGAGTGCGGGGACCACAGGCGTAAGTTAAGTGATGGCTTAAAACCCGGCAGCAGCTGACATGACTTGCAATGTATAAAAGGGTTTTTTTTTTAACAAGCTCTCAAGTGGACATGGAGAACCCTCACCCATCTGCCTTTTCGAGCCCTTGGCTTGGCTGCACATGCCACTGGCTGAGGGGCCCAAGGCCCACTGCAGCTGCATGACCGAGGGGGCCTGGGGTGCCCACAAACCCACCTTGAGCGCCGCACTGTCCGGTAGGCACTGGGCAGGGAGTGCTTTGCTTTTGAGTGGGACCTGGATCTGGACTTGGAGGACGAGTGGTATTTGGGAGAGCGGGAGCGAGTCCGTGACCGTTTTTTGTGCTTTTTCTTTTTCCTTTCCCTTTCTTCTTCTCGAGGTGGGTCTCTGCTTTTGCTTGAAGGCCTTTCCATTGGTTTTGTATCTACAGTGGGCAGCGGTCTGCCTCCAGCCAGCAGAGGACAGGGCACGGGACTGGCTTCCTGAGAATGAAAAGCAAAGGTGTGGGCGCTGACAGGCATTCTGTAGCACGGACTGCAGAACTTCCACTTTACTACCCCAAGTCAACCCGCTAGATGGCATGACAATGGGCAACTCTGCAGATAATGAACTGTCATGGCTTCTCGTGCCAGTCAGGCTGGCTGTGCCTAGCAATGAAGGAACACCTTGTCAAAGACACTCTACGAGGAAAAACCTGCATCCACCCTTCAGCAGTTTTCCATCCGGGGATCCCATAGCCTCCAACACTGGGTTTTCATGAATCTGAAAATTATTTTTAGAGAAGGCCTAAGAGGTTCCTCTTTGAATTTAGAACTCTTAGGAGTCACATGCAAACTGAAGGCCACACTAGCCTCAACCACATGTTACTGAGAGTTTCACAGCAGGAGCCCTGATAGCTGCCTTTCTTACCCAGCAGCTTTGCTTCAGGGCGCAAGCGGCTTTCTGTGAAACCTCTACTGGAGGTCAGTCCTCAATTCACTTTAGGCATTTGGTTTTGCCAGTCCTAGAGACTGAACTCAGGCCTGAGCACTGTCCTTGGGCTTTCCTCAAGACCTTAAGACAGCACCACGCTTGGCTTTTTTATGTATGTGGCACTGAAGAACCGAACCCAGGGCTTCGTGCATGTGAGGCAAGCACTTTAGCATTAGGCCACACTCCCAGCCCCCACTTTAGTCCCCCCTTTCCCCCCCGCCATCACCGGACTTGAACTCTGAGCCTGGGCACTGTCTCTGAGCTCTTCAGCTCAAGGCCACTGCCTTACACCTTGAGCCACAGCGCCACTTCCAGTTTTCTGGTGGTTAATTGGAGATAGTCTTTAGTGCCACGGGCTGGCTTTGAACTGAGATCCTCAGATCTGGGCCTCTGGAGTAGTAAGGATTACAAGTATGAGCCACTGTGACCAGCCACTTGAGGCATTTTTAACCACAATCATTAAACATGATTTCTTCTTTTCTGCCTTGGAGATTCAGGTGTAAGGTTTATGGAAAAACTCAAGGTTACACTCAGGTGGGCTGACCTTCTGATCTGCTCCCTCTGCTCACAAGCCCCAGAAAACAGGACAGGGACCGAGGTGATGTGTGCGTGTGCCTGTACACCTGGAGCTGCGGGTGGGCTTTCCTTCTTGCGTCCTAACTACCAGGGTCACTGGGCCAAGCTCTGTCGTCAGCGCCATCCGCTGCTCGGGAGGGGAGCGAGCCGTACCCTGGCTGGGTACCCTGGCTGGTCAGGTAACAACCTCAGGTCAAGTGGCCACCCAGAGGCTGCTTAAGACCCAAGGGCCATCTCTGCCTGGCTGGTGCAACAATCCATACACACCTCAAACACAGTGTTAACAGAAGCGCTCTATATGGGGTTTGGCCCAAAATGCTCCCCACAGCCATCATGTTAAGACCCAATCCAGCTGTGTGTGAGCCTGGCTCTGTTGGAGCTGCCTGGGCCGCCTGGTACTGCTGCATTCAGATTATAACCCAGGCTTCCAGAGAACCAGAGCCACCTTGTCAGGATTTTAATATTCCAGCAAAAATGACTGAGCCAAAACAGTGACTGGTATTAGGGGAGAGGAGGCTCACAGGGCCGGTGAGTGAACGGTGCTCAGGGGAGAACAGAGGAACTCTGGGAAAAGTCCTCTATGGGAGACCCTGGCATGTTCTTTTACAGGATAGCAACAAATCAGCATATGGGCGCACCCATGACAGGATCAGCACAAGCACATAGCACATAGCACACAGCACCGTGGTGTCAGCGCATCCCGGTTGTAGGCTAACGGGATGGAGAATGCATCCAGCCCACTCCCATGCTCCTCACTACGCAGCTCAAGCTCGCCTTAGGCCATACCCAGCCCTGCACGCCTTTATCGGTACTATCTGTGCATGCCTTCACTTACTTTAAAGAATGCCTGGGGGCCCGGGAGTGTCACCTAGTAGAGTGCTTGCTTAGCATGCACGAAGACCAGGGTTTGATTCCTTGGTACACTACATATATTAAAAAAAATCTGGAAGTGGTGCTGTAGCTTAAGTGGAAGAGCACTAGGCCTTGAGAAAGCCCAAGGGCAGTGCTTAGACTCTGAGTTCAAGCCCAGGACTAGCGAGAAAAAAAAAAAAAAAAAAGGAATGCCCGGTAATGTAGCATACCATCAATGTTATTCCACATCAAAAAGCATACTGTGAGTATCATTTAAAATTATACCTGCTGGGCATGGTGGCTCATGTCTGTTACCCTAGCTACTCCGGAGCTGAGATCTGAGGATCTCAGTTCAAAGCCAGCCCAGGCACTAAAGTTCCTGCAAGACTCTTATCTCCAATTAACTACCAGAAAATTGGAAGTGGCTATGGCTCTAGGGTAGGGTGGTAGCCTTGAGCTAAAGAGCACAGGGACAGTGGCCAGGCCCAGAGTTCAAGTCCCATAAACAACCAACCAAAAAAAAAAAAAAAATATATATATATATACATATACACCTACAGAAGTCAAGTCATCTCTTTATGACCAACGAAACCAAGTAGATTAGTGTGTAGATATAGGAGGTCAAGTAGAAACAAGAACCTAGCATGCAACAAAGGAGACTCTTTGATACCTGCGGGGGTAAGATGTATGATTTATTGAACATGTGTTCTATACTCCTTAAATAAAAAAAAAAAAAGTGTTGTCGGGGATGCAGCTCAGTGGTAAAATATTTGCCTACATTGCCCGAAGTCCTAGGCTCAATCCCCAGTATTAAAATAAGAAAGAAAAAAAAAACAGCACTGAGAACTAACAGCTAATATTGCACAGTAGAGACAAACTGCCAGAACCCCTTCAGAAGTGAATCTGGCTGTGTTCCAAGTGAAGAAAACAACTCTAAAGCTCAGGACCCACTCCGGAGGCCACACACAAAGAAGGCAGGCAGCTCTTGCAGCATACTTCCAGCAGGGAGACCTGGAAACCCAAACGCTTCCACCAGTGGGCAGAGCTAACGGGCAACCAGAGGCAGAGAAATCACAGGCAGCCACTGGGCCCACAGACCACTTCAGTAATACATTAAGCACCAGTTCAAGCCCGGTACAGGAAGAACACCACACCTGCATAGTGCCAGGTAGGGTCCCATTCAGAGCATTCCAACCTGTGAAGAACCTCACAGGGAAGGAGGGTGAGCCTATGAAGAGAAAACAATTCTAGGGTGCCGCTGGGACAGACATGCTCGATGCACTAAACTGCACTACCAATGTTTTACTTCAAGAAAAACAAAATTTTTTTTCCTGTAGGTATCCAGTAACATTGGAACCTTCCAAATTACATGCATGGTGTTTTTATAAAAGGGGAGGCAAAAATAGGAAAATGCCAGCCTTCAGGGCAAATATGCAACCCAGTGGCTATGCCCAGTGGGCCCACAGGCAGATGGCAGTCAAGCCATCTTGGCGCCTGCCAAGCTCTGCAAGAGGCCTGAGTGTGCACCTGCTCATCCAAAGCCGGCTAGACTCCCTCAGCTCTGGTGGATCGGAGCTGCCAACTTGGTCCTGCTAAGCCCTACACCCTCTAAGAACTCTACTAGCAGGTGGCTAGTTGGGTCAAATGTGCCAGTATCATACTTGACAAAGTCAAGGACAGCCTATCCCCTAACATTTCTTAAGACTAAAAATATTTTTTGAGCTTTACTGTCATTGATGACAATAGCCAATTGAATTACAAGAGTTTCTGTTTCAAAGCAATTAACGACATTTATCACCATCTGCTCCGGCCATTACATTTCTGATGAAATGGCTCAGCAGCCATAGTCCATGTGTACACACAGATATCCAGGGAGGGAGCCCCAGAGACAAACGCTCCTATCCACGGATGACAGACTAGGCCTCTCTCCCTCTTGGAAACAGAGGCTCAGGCTGGGCTGGCCCTGGATGCACACGGAGGGGAGTGGTTGTGGCTGTTGTGATGAGGCCTCTAGCAAGCTGTGAACACTGTGTGTGGATGAGTTTACAATAAACATTACAACACACAGATGCAACTACACAATGTTGCTGGTTAATTGTTTGTTCAGCGCACAAACGATAGCAAAACAATAAAGGGCATTTCATTATCCCTTTACCTCCATTCCTTGCTTTTGTTTTCACTCCAGTACCAACCAGCTTGAATTCAGAGGTTTGGGCTCCTGCTCAGTTTTTTCACTAATGGCTAGCAGCCTACCATTAGAGCTATGTCTCTAGCTCTTTGCTGGTTAACTGGAAACAATAGTCTTTTGGATTTACCTGCCTGGGCTGGCTTTGAATCATAATCCTCAGATCTCAGTCTCCCAAGTAGCTGGGATAACAGGAGCGAGCCAGAGGCACCTGGCAGCTCTCTGCTGTGGTAAGGCCCTTTACTATATACAGAAGTTTTATAGCTGCTACCATAAGGGAGAGACAATTCTGTTTCTCTTCTGCTCCATCCTTCCTTGCAGAAGCGTTCTCAGAGCTAGAAGCATTACAGATGGGGTTCTTTCTGAGTCTGCAGGATGGCTGGAGCCAGGGGCCCACAGAAGCTGTCTCTGTGGGGAGCCTTGGGAGTGGGGGACAGATGGTGGTAGTTGCTGCCCCCTTCCTTCCCTTTGCAAAGGATACCACTGAGGACAGCTCCAAGCATAGGGACCGGGCAGGGAGCAGCAATGAATTTACCACAGGGCACCCCAGGACACTGCAAGCCGACCCTCACAGCTCCTGCAGTGGGACTCAGCTCCACTTTCTCAGAGTACGGCAGATAGACTCCTGACCCAGAAAGCTGCCTTGGCCTTCCACTCTGAGCGCAGAGTGCTGCTTTCCACAGCCAAATCCATCAGCCAAGTGGCTGCTGGCAGAAAGGGAGAGTGGAATACTGGCCTGGAGCTCCTAAGAAACACTACCGTGATTAAAGTAAGAAGAGCAAAAGGCCTCTGCTATGCTGGGGAAAGGCCAGGCTCTGAAGACGTCTGGGGACACGGGGTGACGTGTGGCTGGGGGTGGACAGAACTAATACAGAGTAGGGGGTCAGTTCTCAGGAAAGGGTCCTTCATTGTGGGAGACTCATGCCAACGCTTAGCGACAACTATCACCCTGCCTGCAAAAGACGTTCCTCTACATACCTCAATGCCGAAAGGACTCTCCTCGAGTTTCCCCACTTCTGTTTCGGGCAGAGGATTTTTTAAGGTCTGTAAGAACAGAGCCGCTTTCCTTTTACGTTCAGCCTGAAGCTGCTTCTCCTTTGACTCCTTGGACGCCTGGGCCAGCTTCTCTCGAGCCGCAGCAGCAAGGCGGTCCTCCAGCTTTTGCTTTGCTAAAGGAAGAGAGAACAGGGAGTCTAGAGCAAGGGTCATTTCATCTCTAGCTTCACAGGCACCAACAGGGCCACAATGTGAGGACTTAAGATACGGATTTCAGACTAGGCAGACACATGGCCAAACCATATAAGGAGAGAATTCGTTTGCAAGGCCTGTCAGGCAGGCTAGCGGCCCACGCTGTAGGAAGCTGGCGTCACGACAGTACATCCATACCACTTCCAGCAGTCGTGGCTGACATCCAGGGTCTAGCCATGGTCTAGACCAGACGCTCTGTGCAAAGTGTCTTATTTGAAGGGCTCTGACAACCTGCTGTGCATACACACAGGAAGTGCAGGTTAGAACAAGTGCATGTACACATGTACACTCAGGGAGAACTGTAGTCCCAGCCAAATTATTGACAGGAAGGCACGCTGGTAAAAAAAATTTACCTTTCATCACACTGCTAAGTGTAGCTTGATCTGCTCGTGTATACACAGAAAAAAACAATTTAAGGAATCCAGTGAGAACAGAAAAGAGCACAAATGTATTCATTAATTCACTACTTTAATGCGGAATATAACTTAATGAAGCGGGGCTGACATCCTACCACGGCTGCAGGCAATGCATCGGGGATAGCATGAAGATGAGCCAGGCTGTGAAATCAGCCCAAGCCCGCATCATCTTCAAGGGCCGATGGTTCTGCTGAGAGACAGCCTCACAAAAACCATCTCCTAGTGTGGTGCATTAACCCAGGCTCGGAGTCCAGGCGGGCGGCTCACCCCGGGCTGTCATCAAAGCCCAAAGCGTGCCTCCATTAGAGCTGTCCACAGTGCATTGTGCTGGTCTGGGAACAAATGCCAAGAGCATGGTGTCTGAGCTATGGGTAGCGGGCTCAGCACTCTGTGAAACTCCCACTTGGCTCCAGGTTCTAGTCTGCAGTCTTAGAATGTCTGGCTTAGCGGACAATCTTAGATTAGTGTCTTTTCTTTCTTTTGAGAACTTTTAAGCACTATTGACAAACCTTGCTTTGCTTCCAGCTCCTCCTGGGTAAGCTGGGGTTTCTTCTCCTCTGCAACCACACAGGGTGGAGCTGTGGCGGGGCTGCTGGGGGCTGCACTGCTACAGCTTTCCTGGATTTCTTTGCTTTCGTCATCGTCTTCACTGTCGTCATCTAGTTTAACGCGATTTTTTTCCAGGGGGAGGAGATCATTTTCTTTGGCCTTGATTGCAAAGCTTATTGGAGCAAATGAAGCTATTGGGAAGAGGTGAAAAGTGCGACATGCTTTTAGGGAACAGGGTGTAGAGTGGCTACCACAGGCCTTACCATCTACATGAGCACCAGTGAGTGAGAGGTGGCACTGGCAGTGGAGCCATACCTTACAGTCTACTGCTTGCAGTAGACAAGGGGTCCTGTTTAGGTATCTGTCCCCCGTAGGGCACAAGGCTGAGGGGTGCCCCTGAACCATGTCGATGTGGGCAGTTCATTGCAGGCAAGCAAAGCCAATGGGGCCCGAGAGGGGGCCACCATGGACCCGCCACAGACACTGCAGAGTGCCAGAGGAGCATGTACAGCGGAAAAGGACCAGCTCTTGTCCTTTTTCTTCTACTTTTCTTTTTCCAGGGCTTGGTATATAGCTGAATTTGCTATAAAAAGCATAGGATATGACTCCACTACAAAATAGAATCTTTAAAAGGCTCTGAGTTTGCCAGGTAGGCAATACCACTTGAACCATGCCCTCAGCCCTAAAATTATATCATAAATCCCAACTAAGTTTTCCCTTACAGTATAAAGAAAATCACAGACTGCCTTTCTTCTTTAGCTAGTATTTTTTTTGATGCTTACATCATGGGCAGGGATATGTCAGAACAGCCTAACACCTTACAAGAAAACACAAGTTCAGGTAGAACAATCTCTTCCTCCGAATATCTAGACAACTTCAGAGAAATATAAAGGCCCTAAAGAGGAAAGCATTCCCCACCCTTCCTACTGGGCAAGCACCAAGTCCCCTTCTGGTCACTCACTGTGGCAAGTGGCTCCTATCCTAAACGTAGCCAGTAGATGCCACCCAAGCCTTCACCTAAGCGCGTTCATAGGCTGGCCTGGGCAGTCACTAAGACCTCACCTCCAACAAAAGTCTGGGCATGATGGAGTGAACGTGTAGCCCCCGCTAGGTGATTTTGTGGTTAGGAAGATCATGGCTTAAGGCCATGACACGTTACTTGAAAATAAGAAAAGCAAAATAGGATTGGAGGCGTGGCTCAAGTGGTAGAGCACCCTCCTAGTACTACCAAAAACAAATCCACAGAAAATCTGGGAGTAGAACTGAAGCCTCTCAGAGGCTGAGCTGCATGAAGCAAGGCCAGCCTCAGCCACAGGATGCCACTGTGATGAGTACCCGTGAGGGGAGAGGCTACTTACTTGTATGCTTGACACTTCTGTAAAGAAACAAGAGTTTACTAGAACAAACTCTCATCGTCCCCTTAACAAATAGGATCAAAGGACATTTTTAAAGGAGGGAGAACTTCACATAAAATGTTCATGGTGTCATGGAGGGAGCTAGCTTCCAGCCTAGGGAGGGCGCTGCAGGCACAGATGAACCGCAAGCTCGGAGCGACCCCTCTGTCCCCCTCAAACAGGTCCTTCCAGCTCCCCACACTTTCTGTGGGGAAGTCTGAGGGGTCGACTGCAACTCAGAAATAGGGAGGTGGTCTAGCAGCACAAGCGCATGCACACGGAGGGAAGACGGGCAGACCTTCGCCTCACCGTCTGCCAGTTCACTTCATTAGCAGTGTCTCTCCAGGTAAAGAGTCTGGTCCGTTTTCTATGTCCACACACAGTACCACAAAAGTGCCAGCAGGGCTTCTTTTTTTTTTTTTTTTTTTTGCCAGTCCTGGGCTTGAGCTCAGGACCTGAGCACTGTCCTTGGGCTTTCTCAAGGTTAGAGCTCTACCACTTGAGCCTCAGCATCACTTCAGGCTTTTTTCTATGTATGTGGTACCGAGGAATCGAACCCGGGTCTTCATGCATGCTAGGCAAGCACTTTAACCACTTGGCCAAACTCCTGGCCCTGCCAGCAGGGCTTCTTATACATACACTCCAGCTCACTGTGGTCTCCATGTATACCTCCCTTCTTCTTTTTCCCCCACCCCCTCCCCACGTTCTATGCCAGTCCCAGGGCTTGAACTCAGGGCCTGGGTGCTGTCCTTGGGCTAACTCCCCCTCCATCCCCCAAGGCTAGCGTTCTACCACTTGAGCCACAGCTTCTCTTCTTGCCTTTTGGTGATTAACTGCAGGTAAGTCTCACAGACTCTCCTGCCCTGGCTGGCTTTAAACTATGTTCCTTAGATCACTCTCCTGAGTAGCTAGGATTACAGGTGTGAGCCACCAGCGCTTGGCTACTTGAAATTTGATACTCCCGCAAAGTAAATCTAGAAATGGTGGCTCATGCTGGAAACCCTGGCCACTTGAGAAGTAGAGATCAGAGGCTCATGGTTTGAGGTCAACAAGGGACAAAAAGCTAGGAAGCTCTCTCTCAGTCAATAAGCCTGGCATGGTGGTAGTACTTGTAATCGCATCTCTTGTCTCCTGGCTGAGAATTAGATGGGAGGATCATGATCTGGGTCAGGGCCTAGGCAAAAAGAGACCCTAGTGGAAAACTAACCAAAGCAAAAGGGCTGGGGGCACGGCTCAAGTCACCTGTCACCTACGGAGCCTGCCCCAAATCCTAAGTTCAAACCCAGGACCTCCAAATAACAACAAAAAACCCCAGCCAACTCCAGAATAAAGAAGCCAAGCCCCATGGTGGACATCCTGTGCAGACAGCTTGCTGGACCACGCTTCTAGGAGTAGAAGGGTATTCCCCCGCCCCCCCTTTCCAGTCCTGGGGCTTGAACTTAGGGCCTGACCACTGTCCTTGGCCTTTCTCAAAGGCTAGAGCTCTACCACTTGAGCCACAGCACCACTTCCAGCTTTTTTTCTCCAATGAGGTATCAAGGAATTGAACCTCGGTCTTTCTGCATGCTAGGCAAGCTCTCTACCACTAGGCCATGCTCCTGGCTCCAGCACTTGCTTTTAAAGTGTGTGCTGTGCCTTCTATACAAGCTATACGGACCTGTACCTCCAAAAGTAACATGTCACCACCTCAGGGAGAGACAGGAGTCATGCACATGTGTATACTGCATACACTCTGCCTGTGCCAGGCTCACACTCCTGAGCTCATGGGATGCTCCTTGCCTCAGTCTCCAGAAGGCAAGTTCACATCACCATAACTGGATGAGTAGTACTTCTTTATTAACATGAAAAACAAAACTAAAACACTTTTTTTTTTTTGGGTGGGGGGGTCAGTCATGGGGCTGGAACTCTGGGCCTGGTGCTGTCCCTGTGTTCCTTTTTGTTCAAGGCTAGCACTCTACTGCATAAGCCACTGTACCACCTCTGGCTTTTTCTGTGATTTACTGGAGATAAGAGTCTCATGGGGGCTGGGAGTTTGGCCTAATAGTAAAGTGCTTGCCTAGTATGCACGAAGACCAGGGTTCGATTCTTAGGTCCCATATTAAAAAAACCAAAAACCAAAAACCAAAAAAAAAACAAAACAAAACCTGGAAGTGGTGCTGTGGCTCAAGTGGTAGAGCTCCAGCCTTGAGAAAGCCCAAGGACCGTGCTCAGGCCCTGAGTTCAAGGCCCAGGACTGGCAAAAAAAGAAAAGAATCTTATATAGCTGGGTGTGGTGGCTCACACCTGTCATCCTAGCTACTCAGGAGGCTGAGATCTGAGGATTGAGGCTCAAAGTCAGCCTGGGCACAAAAGGACCCGAGACTCTTATCTCCAATGAACCTCTAGAAAACAGGAAGTGGGGCTTGGCTAAAGGGCAGGGTGTTAGCCTTGAGCTGAGAGCTCAGGGACAGCGCCCAGGCCAGTTCAAGCCCCATGACCCACAAAAAAAGTCCCATGGACTTTCCTGCCACGGCTGGCTTTGAACTGCGATTCTCAGAGCTCAGTCTAATACAGGTGTGAGCCACCAGCACCTGGCTTTTGGGCTATGTTTGATATGTAGGGTTTGACTAATTATATAGCCCGGATGGCCTAAGACTTGCAACCCTGCCTCAGCTTTCCCAGTGCTCCATTTACAGACTAAAAACTCTATCCTATGAACTCTTTATGGCTGGCTATCTTCCTCCCATGTCCTCAGTCCATTTTCAGCTACAGACATCACCTTTCTGATTTCTAAGAACTCTCTCTTCAGTACAGACATCAACCTGTAATCTTCTATGTTAGCACAGAATGTTACCATCATTTTGACATTTGTGTTTTAACCTTATTCAGGCCCTGATTCTATAAGAATGATTAATTTTCTCCCTGCCCCCTACTTCAACACTTACAAAGCCTTTCCAATTCCAAGATTACATATTAAAAAAAGTTGCTTTCATTTTCCTGGTTTTACTTTCCGCATTTAAATATTCAATTCTGGAATTAATGCTGTCAGATGTGATCTAAGTCTTCCTTAGCTTTGCCTTTTCTCTCCTCTAGTACTGGGTGTGAACTCAGCTAAGTAGAAACATATTCTACTGACGAGCTTACATACTCGTCCCTTTTTTCACTTTTCCAAGAGAAGAGCCTGGTTGTTCAACTTTAGCTATCTTCATGCTGAACAAGCTTCATCAGAGAAAGGGAAGGGAAGTGCTGGCTCTTCCGGTGCTCTGCAGTACAACACTGACAGTGGACACAGAGCAGAGCCTGGCTGTTCACTGCTGCCCCCGCAGCACTGGACACTGGATGGCCCCTGCCACCCCAAGTGGCTGTGATCCAGGGGCTGCAGAGTGTGAGTGCTCCCAGCTGGTGTTCTCAAGTGCTCAGGAGCTGGTTTACGGATGGAGAGAGCTATTTCCTGGGGCCAATAAAGCCAATTTTTAATTTGTCTTGGCCTCTTGCCCAGTTCCAGAGGCAGGTCAACTACAATATTTCAATAATTCTTTCAGGCCTGCAGATCCGTGTCAGTTTCTTATCTCTTCTTAAGACAACTTTAACATTTATTTCAAAAGGACTATTTTTTTCAGTGACTTGCAGACTCCTCCGAATTTAAAGACATCTTTACCTTTTCATTTGGTCATATTGTGTACTTTTCAGTACAGAACATGCAAATTTCTGGCTATTCCCCTCTTGCTTTTTTGGTTTTTCTTTTGATTGAGATACTTACTCATTTATTTTTATTGACCCATACTGGAGCCTCAACTCAGGGTCTTGAGCTCTCACTCGTGTTTTCACTCACAGCTGCACTCCCTCGGCTACTTGAGCCACACTTGCACTTCAGGCTGTTGCTGGTTTTTGGAGATACAAGTGTTGATGATTTATCTATTCAGACTGGCTCCAAGTCTGGGTTCTCAGACCTCAGCCTTTTACAATTATAGGTGTGAGCCACCTGCGCCCAGCCTGCCTTAATTGTTGAGGCACAGTCCAGGTGGGTATGGAACTCTCTTAGGAGACTTAGCTTCCCGAGTGCTGGAGGTAGTCACTGCCAAAATGCCTGGCTTTCTTCCTATGTTCTTTTCTTTGAGTGTTGCCACCAAGGCTTAAACTCGGGGTGTTGTTCTCACTAGTCTTGGCTGCTTGGCTGGAGCTCTACTACTTGGGTTTTGTCTCCAATTCAGCATTTTGCAGGTTATTTTGCAGATGGAGTCTCATGGACAACTCTGCCTAGCTACTGGGGTGAACCGTAGCTTCCCATCCTCGGTCCTCTTCCCTTCTTGCCTTTTCTTAAAAGAGAAAGTGCTAGAGACTAAACTAGGGCTTTGAACATGCTAAGCGCACACTGAGCTGTAGCCCACCCAATTCCTAGGTTGACTTCAATGCTTGTTTTGTTTTCACTTTGTTTGTCATCAAAAACGTACGAGATTCTATGTTTTGTGCTCGTCTTTTCCCTTTTGGCAGTGCCGAGGATGGAACCCAGAGCTTTCTCATGCCATGCAAGCACCTCCTGCGGAGCAGGTACATACAGTTTCAGAGTGCTCACAAGTCTGCAGGTCTGCTGCCGCAGTCAGGCCGACAGTGATGCAGAAGGGAAATCTGCACGCGTGGCTTCATTGTCCAGTCCAATGTAGGGCTGGGAGGCTGGGCCCAGGGTTCCCTTCCCATGGGGAACTTCCAGGGTGCTCCCGAGTCATTCCCGTGTCTACAGCGGACCTCCTGAGCCACGTCTGCAGGTGTCCTTTCTGTCCTCCAAGAATGAGGACAGACTCACTGTTTCTGAAGCAGAAGCTGTGGTAGTCTATGTCCTTATTTATTTCAGTGATAGCTGAAAGTGGCTGGAAAAAGTGAGAGTGGAATCTAGTGCTCAGGTGCCTTTCTGAGCAGCAGCTTCCTAGCTGATGACGGCTCACTCTGGAAAGGCTCCTTGGAGAATAATAGGCATTCTTGCAGCAAAGCATTGCCTGCTCTCTGCCCACCTCCACTTTCGTTAAAGCTTCCCTCCAGATCACTGCCACCAATGACTCTGCCTCAGGGACTCTAGAACTCCATCCTGCGACCCAGGACCACAGAGGAGGCAGAACAAGCTGGTGAGAGCCTCTGCAGATTGTGCCCCATCTACCATCTAGAGTAAGTCAGACTACCATCTCGGGGCAGTGACATGCTAGCACACACCCCAGCAGCATTCCTCTGCCTTTGGGGACCTCCTTTTCGTGTCACTAACCAGCTCAACATCCTTTTCTGCACAATGTCTCATGGACTCTCAGAGCTGAAGCCAGCTGTCCTGCCCTTTACTGTGCTAGCTGTTTGGACTTAACCTGTCCTAGCAGACTCAGCCTTCCTTTTGGGAACAGAGAAAGGTGACTAAAAGGGAGCTCACTCAGTAAACAAAGAAAATGAGCATCCACGTGCCTAGTTCACAGGCTGGGGGTGTGGCTCAGTGGCAGAGCACCTACCTAGAGGCCTATGTATGGCCAGCAACATAACAGAAACAAAGACCCTGAACTCTTAAAGACAGACAGAGCCTTCCTTACAGACTCATAGACATGTCCACTAAATGGCGCTGCACAGGCCAGTAAACAAATAGATCTCCAGAGCTAACTTACACCCACAAGACTCCAAAGGCCAGGGCAGGCCAGGCCAGGCCAGGCCAACAGGTTTTAGTGCAGCCACTTCAAAAAGGAGCTTATCTCTGCCTGCCCACGGCTCAGGACCCAGGCCCTGCGACTGAACCTTCCTTGCTACTTCAGGCTATCTGGCTTCACCGGACGGCGCACCTTTCACCAGCTTCCCATCCGCCGCACTCTTACTGGACGTGGCCTCCTTCTTCCCGCCAGAGCCACCTCTTCCTCCTGCCTCAGCCGTGTCCGCAGGAGTACCGTCTTCCCCAGAGTCCCCGGGCTTCTCAGCAGCAGGTTCTGCAGGAGTCTCCTCGGATACCAACACCCCCTGGAGAGACAGATGCCCCACACACCGTCACACGGGGAGTCATGGGGACTGGTCAAGAGAGCATTCATCCCTGGGCGCCCTCCTGGCTACACAGCAGGCTGAGATCTGACAACTGAGGTTCAGAGCCAGCCTAGGCAAGAAAGTCCTTGAGACTCTTCTATCTCCAATAAAAACTACTCTGAAAAAGAATCCCAGGTCCAGTGCCGAGACTGAGTTCAAAGCCCCAGGACTGGCACAAAAAAAGTAAATGAAAGAGTGGTGGTGGTGGTGGGGGCAGTCCTGGGGTTTGAACTCAGGGCCTGGGCATCCAAGGCTAGCACTCTCCCACCCGAGCACACCACCACTTCCAGCTTTCTCCATGTATGTGATACCGAGGAATTGAACCCAGGACTTCATGTGTGCTAGGGCAATCACTCTACCACTAGGCCACACCCCCAGTGCTATTACTGCTTACCTGAGAGGTAAGTAAAGTTAGAGACAGCATATGTCAGACACACAGCAGGTCTTAGTGTGGGTCCACTCATGCAAACATGGGGAGCATCTGAGATCAGAGCCTGCACCCTCCAGACCATACCTGCGTCACGTCACCTCCCTCCTTCTGCAAGAAGAACTGCTTCTTAAACTCATAGTAAGCATTATACTGGTGCCACGGCTGAAGGAACTCAAACCTGTGGACACAGAAAGAAACGAGGTCACTCAACACAAGTGTGCTAGTGAGTGTTTCCTGTGAGCTGCACCCCACACAGCCAGACCAGGGCACGACTGTGCAGTCATTTCCTCAGTGACGTTATGCTGACCACCAGAGGCACAGAGCATAACCGGACTGTAAAAAGGTTTTGTCTCTATTTCTTTTCCAATGGACCCTGGACAGCCTGAGTTATACATGCACTTTCATCTAAGACGTTTTTAATTTAACAAGTGGAACAAAACCATTTTTAGCTGGGCGTCAGTACCCCGGGCCTCAACGGCAGTTCAAAGCTAGACAAACAGGAAAGTCTTTGAGAATTAGCCTTGAGCACAAAAGCTCTGGGACAGCGAGCACCCAGGCCCTGAGTTCACACCCCAGAACCAGCACACACACACACACACACTTTAGGGCAAGCCCTCTGCAAGGAAGCCATACCCAGTGCAATGTTTCATGCTCGTCATCTCACCTTTGATCGTTCTTGGCACGGACGCTGGTCTCAAATTTAAGGCCATTCCTAGCGACGTATTCTGCCAGCTTGTCAATCACAGGCTGAACATCAGGGGGTGGGGGGATGATGGCGGCCACGGGGGCAAGCGCACTGTGGGGGAGAGGCCTGGTGAGTGGCGGGGGGGGAGGGGAGGAGGTGGGAGGGAGGGAGGGCAGCAGGGAGAAGCCTGGAGAGCAGCCACCTTGTGCTCAGGCCTCAGGCTGGCTGCTGAAGGGTCTTCTCACACACAGGAGTCATCGATAATACAGGGAAGAGGGAGGTATCCCTCTTATGATAGTCCCTAAACACTAATACAATCATTTCAGCAAGGAGGGTCCACAATGACAATGGGGGCTCAATCAGCAAGAGACTCTAAGTCAGAGAACAAATTTGCTTCTCTTTCTAACTAACGTGAGTGAGAACAACCAGGAACAAGAGTCCCCCCACCTGTTTCCCTCCCCTCAGGCTCCACCCCTGAGCGAGCTCTACCCCTCGTACACAGCTACTTTCTGAACATGGTCAGGAGGAGGACGTTTCTGCAGAAAGGTCTGCCGACTGTCAAGATGCCTACACGGGGGTCCTCTGGGGAGGGCACTCCGGTCCCTCCCCTCACACTGCGAGCCTCAGCTGGTCTCACAGCATGGCTAGCAAGAGGCCTGGGAGCACCTTGTACAACCTTCACGACTGTGAGAGCTATGTGTTCACCTGACAGTCAGCCGAGAGCTGCTCAGCTGGGGAGCCCGGCACTGCACAATCAACCAGCTGAGGAGCCGGGGCACTGCACAATCCATGAGGCGTGTGTGTATCTCAGTGGCGGAGTGCTTGCTGAGCACATAGCACACACACAGCGCGCACGCATGCACACACCTTGTGGTGGTAGTGGTTGTGGTGGTCACCTCACTGCTTGTTTCGGCTGTGGTGGGTGGGGGAGGTGGTGTGGTTCCAGGCGGTGGCGGGGCAGTGGTCGTCACCCCGGGGGAGCTGGACACGGTCACCCCGGCAGGAAGGGTGCTGTAGTAAGTGGCCACATCAATTCCTGGAGGAGGCGGTGCCAGGCAATAGGTGCCATCAGGTAACATGTAGTAGCTGTAGTACACGGCAGCCACGCTTGCTGTAAGACACACAGTGATCAAATGCAGTGGTGCTTCCTCCGCCATTCCCAGGGACAAGGGAGAATGGAGGGTGCAGAGAGAGCCAAAGCAAGCAAGCCCGAGCTCTTGCTCGAGAAGTTCCTGTGCTCCTGGCGGGACATGTGCAAATGTCCTCTCTCCAGGAGACAGCAGTGGCTCTCTTCTGCACACAGAAGCACACGGCACATGGGGTCAGCCACCCAGCTTCCTCGGCTGGGCATGCAACTCCATGCTCTCTAAAATCCTCCTTCTTCATCTGACTGTCCACTGCCTGTAAAGCTTGTGTTCCCTGTCCCCACTGCAGCCCCATGCACAGAGGTGCTGTCTTCCTTTTGGAAGTCTGAGGGTCTCACAGCAATGCTGGGTGGAGAGCAGCCACAGTCCTGAAAGCCACCCATCCTTGCTCTGGAAAGGCCAGCATAAACCACAGAAGGTTCAACACTGAAACCCAGGGCCTTCGGGTCTAATCCTGGTGAAGAGAGGATAGGTTTTGTCTACCCAGGGGTGTAACCACCACCACTAGCAGCAGCTCCTCCTCCTCCTCAAGGACTGGCATAGATTTCCCCCTGGAAGGATTCTGATCTAACCCAGCACAATGGCAAAGCTAGGCAGCCTTGCACAGGGCGTGGACTCTGGCCGCCAGAGAGGTATGCTGATATCTCGGCGGGACAGTGGCATCCTTTCCAGCACAAGCTGCCAGCAGTCCCTGCTGTTGATGACTGTCTAGGGAGACACACACACAGGGACCCCTTGGCTGTCCCTCAGCTCAGTGACCCACTAGACCCTGCACTCAGGGAAGCACATTTGAACCTTCAGAATCAGCACAGCCTTGGCAGACTCCACCTCATCTCATAGGAGCCCCAACACCACCCCTGTGGTCAGCCTGGATGACATTGGCCAGCGGGGAGGGGTTGACGGTGGAATGGGAGCTGCTCTGCTGCTCCTGAGGGCAGAGGTCACGTCCTCTTCTCCTCTGTGATCCCTGCATTGAGCATACAGTGTTTATTGGACAAAATGATAGGATGGGGAAGTAGTGCTGTGGCTCAAGGGGTAGGGTGGTGGCCTTGAGCTGAAGAGCTCAGGGACAACGCCCCGGCCCAGAGTTCAAGTCCCACAACTGACAAACACCCCCCAAAATAAAAAAATGAAATGATAGGGTGGCTCAATTCAGGCTTTTATCATCAAAACTGGCTACTCAACTATCAGCACAGGCTTTGTAAGACCATTACCTTGGAAGGAATAGAATTCCGATTCCTACCTTAAACAATCACACTGAAAAACCTTCCTTCTAAAGCCCCAGGCAAAACAACCACTCAAGAGTAACAGCCAGGGACAGTGCTCAGACTGTGAGTTCAAGCCCAAGACTGGCAAAACAACAACAACAACAAAAAAACCCAACCATGCCCAGGTCACACCAGCCACAAGGGGCACAGGCCAGTTCCAGGGTACTGCCTGTGCCTCTTAACACAAGGCCCCAATGACAGAAGACGCCTTACTAGGTATGTTTAACAGTAATCTTTTCAAGAGGGATTCAGGCTGGCCCCTGACCCCTGGGCTCATAGGACCCTCCTGACCTCCAGTCTTCTGAGAGGCTGGGAATATCGGTGCATATACCACCCTTGGAGAGTAGTTTCAAGACTAAACTGACATATCATCATGATAAATACACCGAACGAGCACAGCTAAGATCCCCCTACAGATGAACCAAAAAGAAATTCCAAGTGCTGATACTTCCTACAAAGTACAGTGGTATAGAGAACAGTGAAGCTGCTAAGGGCAAGAGGTTCACTCAAAGCTTCCTCCCATGCTCTGCAGTTGCTTACCATCTTGAGACAAAGAGGCGAAACCACCCCAAAGGAAGAGAATGGCCAAAAGCTCAGGACAGACACCTGCCAGGAAACAGTGACTGACGCTGTCCTGCTGGCCTCAGCCTCTGAAACCCTGCCGAGACGAAGACGGAGATGATGGCCAACTAGGTCACACCAGAGACTGGAAATGTTTGTTCTGTCACTTACGTGCCTCTTCCTGCCCAGCTCTGTACGTGTACAGCTCCTGTCAGATGTCTGTCTTCAAGTCTGTTTATTTGGTGTACAAGGTGATCGGAATCTAACCTGTCTGGAGATAGGACCTAAGGCCTAAAACTCTGGTTTCCAGGGAGAAAGGAAGGTGGGGTTTTGTTTTCTTTCCATATGGGCTGGGAATGGAATACGGGACCCCGTGCATAGACCCACACCACCAAGCACTGGAAGTTATTTTTTCTGCATTTTTATTGGCAATGTGGGAGTGTGTCCTGCAGTATTTCTACACATGCATGTATCTCCACCATTCACCCAGCTACCTTCCTGTACTTATTCCCCCCCCCCCCCCCAGTAGCCCCTATATGTTCAGGTCCATGCTTCCCCTGCCCTTTTTAGGTTTGTTTTCACATAGGAGAAATCATGGTTTTATCCAATTCTGGCTCTCCATCTATTTTCCTATTTTTCTTTATGGCCAAAGAGAACTACATGGTGTAGGTGATAAGCTTATGTAGATCATATTTTTTCTGTTCACTCTACTGAGGAGTGTCCCGGCTGCACACAGCCTGGCTACTGCATACCACTGGTCATTCCTCCAGACGGACACCCAGAGTGGTAGATACAGAAGGGTCCTGAAGTAATTCCATTCTTAATTTGAGGAACCTCCAATAAACTCCCATACTGGACACATCATTTATTGTCACTCCATGCAGCATGTAAGGATCCCTTTCCAGGGAACAGTGCAGGGCCTGAGTCACACCTTTGGCTCTATGTTTTCTTGATGTGAACCATCTGAACTGGGACTTATATTTGCATTTCCTTTGTGGCTAAGAAACTTAACATTCAGGGAAGATACTTTTTTTTTTTTTGGCGTGAGTCATGGGGCTTGAACTCAGCCTGGATGCTGTCCCTGAGCTCTTCAGTTCAAGACTACCACCCTACCCTCGAGCCAAGCCTCACTTCCCTTTTCTAGAGTTTAACTGCAGATAAAAGTCTCAGGTTCTTCTGTGCCCGGGCTAGCTTTGAAGCTGGCTTTGAACCTCGATCTTCAGGTCTCAGCCTACTGAATAGCTATTACAGGCGTGAGCCATCTCGCCTGGCAGGGAAGATACTTTATAAGGACCAATTTCATTTAGTTTCAGTGCCAAGTATAAAAATACAACTTAAAAAGCATCCATGATTATAACTTCTTAATGAGATCAAAATCTTTTTATTCTTCCACAAAGAGGTCTTTCAGGGCTGAATTCTTGAGCTATGAAACAAATTTTTATTTGCAGTTCAGAAATTACTTCACTGTGATTTTAGACTACAGGTTCTTCTGTTGTGCTCAAGTAAAATGAAGTTTACTTCTATCTAATGCATGTATCTCTCTGGGGCAGTCTCTTAAAGGTCTGGTCCTCAGCCTGAGCTCTCCCTTCTCTCTGGTGACAAAAGGCCCCTTTGCTTTCCACCTTCTTAAAACTAAGGTTGCCAGTGCATTTTCTTCCTCACCTACCCTCTCTTCTTTTTCCTTCCTGATTTACAATGAAGCTGTTTTTAAAAATGAAATGCCATAACAGAAAAGGCACATTTAAAAGACTACAAAAGAAGAAAAAAATTTAATGTAGTCACACAAGAAATGACTTAATTTTTACTCATGTCATTGTTAGAATAAAGCATTTTAAAGTTACAAAAACCAATATTTTAGCATTATTGCCTCCTGAATAATCTTTATTAGATTTTTTTATAAGAATTTATAGCTAAACAGCAGAAGACAAATAATAAAAATTAAAGAGTTTAGAAATAGTTTACTGTAAGACTAAAAAAATGGAAAGGAACTGATCTTACGTATTTATATTTAAAGAGGTTCAAGGAAAAAAAAAATTGTGTGTGCGTGTGTATATGTGCATGCGCACGCAGTCAATCCTTAGGCTTGAAATCAAGACCAGGCACTGTCCCTGAGAGTTTTTGGCAGCTTTTTTTTTTGCCAGTCCTGGGGCTTTAACTCAGGGCCTACACATGGTTCTTGGGCTTTCTCAAGGCTAGAGCTCTATCACTAGAGCCACCGCACACTTCTGTTGTTTTTTTTTTTTTAAATGTGTGTGGTACCAAGGAATCGAACCTGGGTCTTCATGCATGCTAGGCAAGCACTCTACCACTAGGCCAAACTCCTGGCTCCCTAAGAGTTTTTGCACAAGGCTAATGTTTTACCATTTGAGCCTCAGCTCCATTTCTGGCTTTTTGGTGGTTACATACAGTCTTATGGACGTTCCTGCTAGGGGCTGGCTTCAAGACCCTCAAATCTCAGCCTTCCGAGTTAACTAGACTACAGGTGCAAGCCATAGGCACCTGGTTAGAAAAAAAAATCTTCTAGAATAAAAAGATGCTTTTCTTCCTGGGCTTCCATCATAGTAGAAAGTAAATAACAGAGAATGTCAGAGTGTGCCCTGGGACCAGTCAACACCAGAGGCACTGCAGCAGAGGTAGGGCAGATGTGGTCAGGCCAGGCTGTACACAGAAACAGGCTGAGAAAGCTCTGCTGAAATCACACATTAAAACCACAAGCCAGTCGGCACAGTAGCTTAGTTCACACCTGTAATCCTAGGTATTCTGGAGGCTGAGATCTGAGGATCATGGTTTGAAGCTAGCACCCAGCAACAAAGTCCATGAGACTTTTTTGCTCAAGGCTGAACAGTCCATGGACTTTACTGGCCAGGCTGGCTTCGAGTGGAGAGAAGAGCTGCGATCCTCAGACCTCAGCCTTCTGAGCATCGAGGATTACAAGTGTGAGCCACTGGTGCCCAGCTCTATGAAACTCTCCCACTCTCCACCAACAAGGCAGATGTGGAAGTGTGACTCAAGTAGTGCAGCGCTAGACTTGAGCACAAAAGTCAGGGGCAGTCTCAGGCCCTGAGCTCAAATCCAAGGACTGGCACTTGCACACAAAAGTATAAGCAAGTGGGCTGGGTGTTTGGCCTCGTGGTAGAGGGCTTGCCTAGCATGCATGAAGACATGGGTCCGATTCCTCGGTACCACATACATAGAAAAAAGCCATAAATGCTGATGTGGCTCAAGTGGTAGAGCTCTAGCCTTGAGCAAAGGCCAAGGAAAGAGCTCAGGCCCTGAGTTCAAGGCCCAGGACTAGGGGGAAAAAAAAGTATACGCAATGTATATTTGACAAGATTTAGAAAATGAAGAACTGGGCTGGGAGTGTGGCCTAATGGCAGAGTGCTTGCCTAGCATGTAGGAAACCCTGGGTTGATTCCTTGGTATCACATATACAGAAAAGATGGGAAATGGTGCTATAGCTCAAATGGTAAAGCAGTAACCTTGAAAAAGCCCAAGGACAGTGCCCAGGTCCCAAGTTCAAGCTGCAAGACTGGCAAAAAAAAAGAAAAAAGAAAGAAAGGAAAAATGAAAAAAAGAAAATAAAAATCAGTACACTGGGGACTGGGAGTTTGGTCTGGTGGTAGAGTGCTTGCCTAGCATGCATGAATATGTAGGTTCAAGCCTATGCATCCTTCACATACATAGAAAAAGCTGGAAGTGGTGCTGTGGTTCAAGTAGTAAGTTCTAGCCTTGAGGAAAAAAAAAAGCCCAAGGACAGTGCTTAGGCCCTGAGTTCAAGCCCCAGGATTGGCAAACAAACAAACAAACAACAACAACAAAGACAAAACCCAGCACCAGCACACCGGAAAAGATGAATGTAATGCTGTTCCCCTTGGAGTGGCCCAGGAGCGGATGTAGGAGTGTCTCAACCTTACCAATCTCAGTCAAGTCTGCCTGCTGAAGACAGGGTATCAGTTTTCCCCATGTCCTTCCCTCAGTGTATGAAGGAGGGAGGAGGAGGGAGACTGGCCCGCATGTTCCCTAGGTCAGGGCAGGCATGGGTTGGGCCAGCCTTCAGGCTGAACAGAACCAGAGGCTCTGAAGCTCATCTTGGGCCTGGGGCTGCCACAAGTCAAAAGGGCAGGCAGGCCTGGAGCCCTGGCATGCACCCTCAGGCCTGACAGCCCTGGGTGTGTACACTCTCATGGTTTGGCTCTGGTTGCTGTCTGAAGATGCCGCGTCACAGAGCGGCCACCCTCTGCCTGTGTCATCCAACCTGGCTCTGCCTGCAGCACTGAACAAACAGGAAAAGGGAGGCTGCCTGTCAGAGAAGACACTTCCACCTCCCGCCCCTGCCCTCGCCGGCTTCCTCTCGTGAATGCCTATCTTGGACATGTGCTAGTCAGGTGCACTGTCCACTCACATCCATTAGCTCCCTGTAGGGAGCCAAGAAGACCCAACTACTTCAAGTGACTGCTCGAACACGTCAAGATTAATTGAAAAGATACAAGCATAGAAATAAATGCACCGAGTAAGGATGACACATGCAGCCCTGCACTTGTGTCTTGATGGCTGCAATGGTGCGTATGCCCAGAACTTGCTCTCCAGCCCTTCCCTGCCCCCATCTCCAGGTCTAAACTCTTGTTCAGACTTTTTGTTCCCAGCTGGAGTCTACTACATGAACCATGCTTCCAGTTCTGACTGATGGCTAACTGGAAATAAGAGTCTCAGTCTCCCTAGCCAGGTGCAGGGTGGTGGCTCACATCTGCCATCCTAGCTACTCAGGAGGCTGAGATCTGAGGATCGCAGTTCAAAGCCAGCTAGCCCAGGCACTAAGAGTCCATGAGACTCTTATCTCCAATTAACCTCTAGATAACTGGAAGTGGTGCTGTGGCTCAAGGGCAGGGCAGGAGTCTTGAACTGAAGAGCTCAGGGACAGAACCCAGGCTCAGAGTTCAAGCCCCACAATCGACTGCCTGCCCCCCCAAAAAGGTCTCAGCCTCTCAAGTTGCTAGGATTACAGGTATGAGGTATGGGTACCCGGCTTTGTCTCTATTGTTAATAGCACTGTGTCCATCCAATTCTATTACAGCCTCACATTATCACAACACTGTGCTTACACAGACCAGACCTTCCCTCTGTCCTCCCCACTCTTCTCAACAGGGCTGTGTCTTTGTTTAGGGCAGCCGTGTGTCCGGCTGCAGACAGGGAAGACCTTGGGATATTAGCCAATGATGGGCTAGAGAAAGCTATGGTGTGGCTTCTGGAATGTCACCAAGAGGGGCATCTTTGGCTGACACAACCTGTCTACCTTTGACCCTATTCTTCCTTCCTAGAAGCTGACATTGGGTCATGGCAGCTCTCTGGTCACAAGTCCAGTCAAAGGGCTGACTTCTGGGCACTTCTTTCAAGGTGAATCTGGCCAGTTGGCCAGTATGTCTTCATAAGTCAGCACACAGTCAGAGGGTCCTCACAAGTCAGTCTACACTCAGGGGATCCTCACAAATCAGAACACAGTCAGAGGGTCCTCACAAGTCAGTATACACTCAGGGGATCCTCACAAGTCAGTATATACTCAGGGGATCCTCACAGATCAGAACACAGTCAGGGGGTCCTCACAAGTCAGGACACATTCAGGGGGTCCTCACAAGTCATTATACACTCAGGGGATCCTCACAAATCAGAACACAGTCAGAGGGTCCTCACAAGTCAGGACACATTCAGGGGGTCCTCACATCATTATACACTCAGGGGATCCTCACAGATCAGAACACAGTCAGAGGGTCCTCACAAGTCAGGACACATTCAGGGGGTCCTCACATCATTATACACTCAGGGGATCCTCACAGATCAGAACACAGTCAGAGGGTCCTCACAAGTCAGGACACATTCAGGGGGTCCTCACAAGTCATTATACACTCAGGGGATCCTCACAGATCAGAACACAGTCAGAGGGTCCTCACAAGTCAGGACACATTCAGGGGGTCCTCACAAGTCATTATACACTCAGGGGATCCTCACAGATCAGAACACAGTCAGAGGGTCCTCACAAGTCAGGACACATTCAGGGGGTCCTCACAAGTCAGAGCACACTCGGGGGGGGGGTACTCACAGTCTGCCGTGTATTCCACCTGGGAGGGCTGTGTGGATGCTCCCTCTGGGGTGTGTGGGGTAGGGGCAGAGCTGTCAGCCTGTGCTTTTCGGACCAGGGCTGCTAGGGGATGATCTGGATCCACCACCTTTAATGGCTAGGGAAAGAGAAGACAGTGCTCTGAACCACATAAAACTCCCCCATTGCAAAACACTCACCTTCATAGTGCTTAGAATCACAGGAAGGGGAGGGCATCAGAACTAGACTGCTACTCATAAGAGCATGACTGTTCAAGCCAACTTGAAACTCTGTCCTTCCTCAAAGGAACTGCTATTTCTAGAGACTAGTTTTTATCCTCCACTCAATCAAGAATCATTCCCTGCAGGGATCAGCCACACTTATGGCTGCTAAAGAGTTCGTTTAAATCTCACAGACTTCTGGTTTTTTGTTTTTCTGTGTTTTTTTGGGGGGGAGGGTCGGTCCTGGGGCTTGAACTCTGGTGGGCACTGGTCCCTGAGCTCTTCAGCTCAAGGCTACCACCCTACCCCTTGAGCCACAGTGCCACTTCAGGTTTTCTGGTGTTAACTGGAGATAAGAATCTTATGAATTTTAGTGCCTGGGCTGGCTTTCAACAGCAATCCTCTCATCTCAGTCTCCTGAGTAGCTAGGGTTACAAGTGTGAGGTGAATCACTGTGCCAGGGTGGACTTCTGCTTTTTATATCACAGATGGTGGATTTCTTCCTAAGGATGAGGGGAGAGTCAGAAGCAAAAACATCTCTTTAAGAGGCTGGAGACATGGCTCAACTGGTAGAATACCTGCTTAGGAAGCATGGGGCCCCGAGTTATATCCCCAGTACAACTAGAATAGAAAACATATACACGTATACACACCAAACCACACTTATTTAAGACGGTCTCTGGGGATAACAAATGACCAAGCAGATGTTCTGAATACCCCCCAAAAGCACAAATCCTGCAATGAAATCTACATGGCAAAACAACTTTACGAACACTCCGCTTATTCTAAGTATCCTAGAAAGATATACACAAATCAACAAGGAGACAAAGACCTTCATCAGTTCCTCAAGGCGGCTGCTCTTCTTGGAGGCAAAGAGAGATGGGTGCAGGTAACTGCCATCTTCCTCATCATCCTCGTCCTCATTGTCAGAGTTTGGACCTGACTCTGAAAGAAGAAACCCGTACACTTAACATCATACTCACAAAAACGGTGCAGAATATTCCTTACTCCTTAAGTTATGCAGAAAACAAGACCAAGAAGTCAGGAGTTTGGCCTAGTGGTAGAGTGCTTGCCTAGCATGCATGAAACCCTGGTTCCATTCTCAGTACCACATACGCAGAGCCCTGAGAAAGCCCAAATACAGTGTTCAGACCCTGAGTTCAAGCCCCAAGAAAGACCGAGAGGAAAGGAGGTGTGACCTTCAACCACTTCAGACTCCCCTAAAGGAACCCTAGTCCACAGACACTGAAATAGGTTGCTGGATGCAAGTGGTGCAGGCATGTAATCCTAGCTACTCAGGAGGCTGCAACATGAGGATGAGGGTCTGAAGCTAGCCTGGACAAAAAACAAAACAAAAAACAAAACTGTGAGACTCCATCTCCAAAACAACCACCAAAAAAACTACCAAGAAATAATTCAAATGGCAGAAAACTAGCTGAGTGAACAAGCCAGCCAAATAAAGTGTGTCCCGATTTCAAACCAAAAAAAAAATAAATAAAAGGGCAAAAACCTTACTGATTCATGAAAAGTAAAATCAACCCAAAATGGGGGACAGAAACTCTACAGCAAAGCTGGAGAAAATAAAATCTGCAGTAAGATTTATATAACTGAGCTGGGTTTATAGCTCAGAGGCAGAGTGTTCACTTAGCATGGATTCTACCCCTAGCCCCAGGGTATGTGTATGAATATATACAGCTGAAGCAAAATCCCTGATTTCAGCTGAAGAGAACAAGATTCAAGGTAACATACATACAGGAAGAGGCTTGAGCAAGTATAACGAACCATGTTCATTTCTGTGGACATGTACAATTTAACTTTATGGCCCCTTAACAATGGTGCAAGCAAACACATTTGTAGATTAACACTCCCTGCTTCCTCTATGAAATGTTAAACAGCTGAAACGAAAAGGAAAATGCCCAGCCTAGCTAATCATATCAGGATGGTATCGATATTTAATTATATTTCACCCATCTGTGAAATATTAACTGAAAATTCAATATGGTACGCCAGCAGGGTTAATTATCAAGCCCTGTCATAGGATTTCACAAACACTAAGATTTCTAGTCTAGATTTCAACTCTGTAGCTCTAAAAATGAAGATCTCCACATTTTCCATACTTCCTTCCCCGACCCCAGGCCAAAGTCTGAATGGGATAGAATAGATCATGTACTTTTTTTCTCTTCGTTCTTGTTTTCTGCCAGCACTGTGTATCGTCCTTCTTTCATAGCTTTCTGGATGAATTTGTAGTAGGGGTTGAGGTAGTGATCAAAGCGGAGGAAGTCGAACTGCGAGTTTCGTGCCTGCTTGGCCTTCAGCATTATTTCAAACTGTGCTCCCTGTTTGCATACAAAATTGGCTGTGCGCTCAATGATGGCATGCATTTTGGCTGTTGGTGGCTGCGAGAAAACATACACATTCAGGTGATCATTTTGTCTTCTTTTTCCACTCATCACATGACATACTTAAAACTTAGAAATATTCCGGTCTTTATGGCTCATTTCAAGACTGAATGACATTTCTGCTAAAGAACCCAGGCCTAGTGTTATCCCTGTAATATATCACCCGTTCCAGGTCTAGTGCTACCCCTGTTATATATCACCCGTTCCATGTCTAGTGCTATCCTGTAATATATCTCCTGTTCCAGGTCTAGTGCTGTCCTGTAATATATCACCCGTTCCAGGTCTAGTGCTGTCCTGTTATATATCACCTGTTCCAGGTCTAGTGCTGTCCTGTAATATATCTCCTGTTCCAGGTCTAGTGCTCTCCTGTAATATATCTCCTGTTCCAGGTCTAGTGCTATCCCTGTTATATATCACCTGTTCCAGGTCTAGTGCTATCCCTGTTATATATCACCCGTTCCAGGTCTAGTGCTATCCCTGTAATATATCACCCGTTCCAGGTCTAGTGCTGTCCTGTAATATATCACCCGTTCCAGGTCTAGTGCTGTCCTGTAATATATCACCCGTTCCAGGTCTAGTGCTGTCCTGTAATATATCACCCGTTCCAGGTCTAGTGCTGTCCTGTAATATATCACCCGTTCCAGGTCTAGTGCTGTCCTGTAATATATCACCTGTTCCAGGTCTAGTGCTGTCCCTGTAATATATCATGTGTTCCAGGTCTAGTGCTATCCTGTAATATATCACCTATTCCAGGTCTAGTGCTGTCCCTGTAATATATCACCCGTTCCAGGTCTACTGCTATCCTGTAATATATCACCCGATCCAGGTCTAGTGCTGTCCTGTAGTATATCACCTATTCCAGGTCTAGTGCTATCCTGTAATATATCTCCTGTTCCAGGTCTAGTGCTACCCCTGTTATATATCACCTGTTCCAGGTCTAGTGCTGTCCTGTAATATATCTCCTGTTCCAGGTCTAGTGCTGTTCTGTAATATATCACCCGTTCCTGGTCTAGTGCTGTCCTGTAATACATCACCCATTCCAGGTCTAGTGCTGTCCTGTAATACATCACCCGTTCCAGGTCTAGTGCTGTCCTGTAATATATCACCTGTTCCAGGTCTAGTGCTGTCCTGTAATATATCACCCGTTCCAGGTCTAGTGCTATCCTGTAATATATCTCCTGTTCCAGGTCTAGTGCTGTCCTGTAATATATCACCCGTTCCAGGTCTAGTGCTATCCTGTAATATATCACCCGTTCCAGGTCTAGTGCTATCCTGTAATATATCTCCTGTTCCAGGTCTAGTGCTGTCCTGTAATATATCACCCGTTCCAGGTCTAGTGCTGTCTTGTAATACATCACCCGTTCCAGGTCTAGTGCTGTCCTGTAATACATCACCCGTTCCAGGTCTAGTGCTGCCCTGTAATACATCACCCGTTCCAGGTCTAGTGCTGTCCTGTAATATATCACCTGTTCCAGGTCTAGTGCTGTCCTGTAATATATCTCCTGTTCCAGGTCTAGTGCTGTCCTGTAATATATCACCCGTTCCAGGTCTAGTGCTGTCCTGTAATATATCTCCTGTTCCAGGTCTAGTGCTATCCTGTAATATATCACCCGTTCCAGGTCTAGTGCTGCCCCTTAATGTATCACCCGTTCCAGGTCTAGTGCTGTCTTGTAATATATCTCCTATTCCAGGTCTAGTGCTGTCCTGTAATATATCACCCGTTCCAGGTCTAGTGCTGTCCTGTAATATATCACCCGTTCCAGGTCTAGTGCTGTCCCTGTAATGTATCACCCGTTCCAGGTCTAGTGCTATCCTGTAATATATCACCTGTTCCAGGTCTAGTGCTGTCCCTGTAATGTATCACCCGTTCCTGGTACTCCCAGGCCTTACATCAATGGTAGGCCCCTGCACCTTAAACAGTGTGCAGAGGAGCTGACTTCCTGGGCACAGAGTCTACATTTTCTTCCCTCACTCAGACACAAGAATGGACTTCAGTGGGTTCCTGGATTTTATGTATACATATAGTTTTCTACTGGTACAGTATATTTCAACACTTCTCTGAGAAGCTCAACAGCCCGTTGAACATCCAAACCAATCCAGAAGCCTACCACAAGCCTCTTACTCTTCAGCACTCACCACCTTCACCGTGTCTACTTCGTGTAAAAGAATACAGGTAAAGCTCCATTTCAGTGCCATCCCTAGTTGAAAGCATCTCCTAAACGGCAGGCAGTCCACGGGGTGGCCTGGGCAGAGCAGGTAGGAGGGGGAACTGCGGGCAGGGAGGCCTCTGACTGCACTCAACTCCTACCTCTTGCTTCTGCTTTGGCTTGTGAGCTACTTCCACCACCTCAAGTGCTGACTACCTCCTGGTCACAAACAGAACTTGTTAGGTCAAAAGCTAGAAGCCACACATCTAAAAATACTTTTAGTACCAACAAAGAGAACAACACTAGGGAATTATGTGAGAATGAAACTAGAAATTACTCTCATTAAAAATGGGCAGTTAAGCATTGAAGATTCTTATTGTAATTTCAGGGTCTCATCCTGAAATTACAAATGACTTAATTCTCTGACTTAATTTCTGAATAAATAATGTCCTACACGCTGGAAATGGGTAAATGTCTACAATAAAAGTTATTTAGACTCCCAAACAAATTAAGTTCCGTGTTAAAGGCTCACTGAGTATAGAAATATGGACCATGCTGTAGAATTTCATTGGCTTTGGCTAAGCAGGAAGGTTCATTTCTAAGCAGTACATTCCATAAACACACACAATGATTAACAATCAATTCAGAATAGTTACACTCTAGGGAAAACATGATCCCACCCAGTGCATGCTCTCTGTGAGCCAATCAACTTGTTGGTCTCACAGGTCTTGAGAGCAGGCCTAGTAATGATCTAATAGGACTGCAGTCCTTAGTGTGCTACATGTAGGTGATTTTACAAAGAAACAATGACTGCACAAAAGCAAAGTATCTATGAATATATTCCAAGATCTGCTACCAGGAAACATGAAATTAAAATATCTGGCTCTGACTTAGCTGGTAAAACACCAGCTCTGATCAATAGCAGCAATGACAACAACAAAGCAGCATGAAACTTCAAGACCTGGAGTTTGATTTCTAGTACCAGGAGAGGAAAAAAAAAAAAAATCTGACTTGAAAAACACCATACTTTGACTTTTTTGTTAAGCAGACCTTAGATAATTTCTCTTGCATTTGATGACATGACTCTTATTCTACAGTGATATTTTAAGACACAGTTAAGAAGTAGGGGGCACAGCTCAGTGACAAAATGCATGCATGCACACACAGGACCTTGGGCTAGAAAGCGTGGGATGCAGCTCAATGAGAGAATTCATGTACACACATACACACAAGACCCTGTTTGACCGCCAGCATTCAAACCAAACCAAACCAAACTAAGTCCATAGGGGAGCATGCTTGTGCTATGACCAAGGCTGTCTGGTAATGCCTTTCTAGTCCAATCCTGTGTAGAAGCCCCTGAACTAAGTGCTGCTATCTCCCTGCTCTTGCAAACTCTATCACCATGGCTTTAACCTCAAGGAAGAACATTTGAAAAAAGAAGCATTCTGGAAACCTCTGGACTCACATCTAGCAGGGTGAACAAGGAGTGACAGGAGAGGATATGAATAAAAACTTCCATGGTGGTTCACAGGCCTCTGGTCCTCCAAAAGAGGAGAAAGGAAATATTTGCTTTTTCCTCAAAGGGCCAAATAAGTGTCAGATTGTGTCACAACTCAAATATACAAACAAAATTATAGAAATAGTAGCAAGAAATACTAGAATTTCTCTTTCCCATCTTTTGGGAATAGGAAAGGTCTTCCAAGTTGTCCTTAAAACCCTGCAGCCCTAAGGACAGTAACAGGACAAAGGATCCACAAGAGCAAAGACTCTCCCATCAGACATGAGGCAGGGGCACATCAGCTTCTCTTCTCTTCCATCCCATACAGGGCAACACAGCCTGAAAGCCACGGAGAAAACAAACTTGAACAACGTTCCACAAAACTGAACTTTGGGGGTTCAGAGCTCCACAGTCAGTCATTGGCTGGCACCTCAGGCCTGCTGTGGGTGGCTTCCAATCTCTCTACACCACATGACATGCGTAGAGGAAAAACGGTCTCGACTTCCTATGGAACAGAATCACATGCTCAAGGAGACCATAAATCGGTAGCAGAGGTGTCAGATCACCTGACAGAGCTTGAGTCTAGAAGGTCACTGGACCACTGGAAGAGCTGTGTGGGGGTGCAAAGGGGAGGAGAGCACTGAACAGGACGGGGGCAGAGCCTCCCAAGGTGCTATAATTTCATTGGGTCCAAGTTGGATTAAACCAAGGGCTCTTTCAAGTGCCTGCCTTAACCAGCCACGGAGGCAAGCCCTCTCCACTGTGGCAGTGCCTGCCTGTGTGACCAGTTCAGCCATCCTCATGTCCCCTGAAAATACTCAACACTGGTGACTACACTTGGACAACAGGAGATGGTGGAGAGGATGCACTTCTGACACTGCTAGAGAGGAAATGGAAGAGGCCAGCCAGACTTGCCCAGTTCGTAAGCAGGCTTCCTTCCGTATTTGCCTCTTCACTCAAGGTTGCCTCCAAAGACAGCCTCTGTCCTCCACGGAACAGCAAGTATTTGTACTTCAGACCTATCCTTTATTAAACATTTTTTAGTTTGGCTAGGAATAGTCATTAAATACTGTAATAGGAATAAAACCAACAAAATCCCACTGTACCTTTGCACTGTATTTGTATAGAAATTTTAAAATGCTATAAAATTTTAGCATGACACATAATGAAGCAGATATGATTGTTAGGGCTTTATTTCAATGGACCACTCATATAAAACAGTCTATTTCTGAACATATAAGAAGACAATATATACCAATACGTGGAGCAGCATCAATAAAAGGCTTAGCACACAAAATTTCCAGATATTAGGAGTTTAAATACAGAAAACGAATCAAAGTTGGAAGCAAAGAATCAAATGTAAGTAATAATTACAAAACCCCACAGAGTTACGTGTGGAGTAACGGCACATACCTGCTACCCCCAGCAATGCAGGAGGGCTGCAGCATGGGCCGGCGCATGTAAAGTGAGACCCTAACCTGAAGACAGCTGGGGGCTGGAGGTCCAGCTGAATTGGTACAGTGCCTGCCTTGCACATACAAGGCCCTGAGTTCAGTCCCAGTAGGAGTGAGAAAGGGGAAGAGAGTATCTGAGGAGTAAAGTGAGAAGGGACTGAAAGGGCTACTTTGGTATCTTTCCACATGGAAGCTAGGGTGGCAGCAGGCAGGGAGAGGAAGTATCAGACGCTGGGTGTATGAAATGCTTCTTTCTTGGCATCCACTGCCTACCCAGTGACTTGTGTAATGGACATCAACATGAACTCACTTGTAATCCAGGTACAACCAAGTCAAAGCAAAGCCCTGCTGCTGAGCATGAACACCTGAGATCCCCCCACCCACCCCGCACTGTGCACACAAACCACATACAAGGCAGCATAGCCCACAGCCTGGAGTACACAATTCCAACACATTCTCTGAAAAAGAAAAAAAAAAATCTCAGCACCGGCTTTAATGCCTACTGTAAATCAGTAATATGAACTCAAGATGAACTCAAGTTCAAGGCTGACAAAGAAGTTCCACACTGGCTGTCCTCACTGGCAGAAGAGTAGAGCAGACATGGACTCATGACAAATGAAACTGCCCAAAGAATATAAGGCAAAGATGTAGCGTCTCCCCCACTCAAATCACAGCAGAAAGAGAATCGAGGCACATTGCCACAGACAGAGCAAGCACGGCCATGCTCATGTCCTCCACGGGGGCGACAACACACACACCTGACTCTGACATGGTGATCCATGCTGGAAAAGTCACGTACCAAAAAGGGCCTGTGTGCTAGTCTAGTTATTTTGCTATGTTTCTGCCCTTACCCCCATCTCACCCCTTTTGTTGTTGCTGCTCTTAGGAACTGAACTCAGGGTCTGGGTGCTCTCCCTGAGCCTCTTTGTATCCAGGGGCTAGCCCTCAACCACTTGAGCCACAGAGCTACTTCTGGCCTTTTCTGAGTAGTTTATTGGAGATGAATCTCACAGACTTTTCTGCCCGGGCTGGCTTTGAACCACGATCCTCAGATCTCAGCCTCCTGAGTAGCTAGGGTTACAGGCCTGAGCCCCGGCGCCTGGCTTATTTTTTTCCATCTTCCTTACAGAAAGAAAGTAATTGGAATATGATGATTCCCCCAATGATCTCTACAGCATGAAGAGCCTAGCCAGCAGCTGAATGCATACTGCTCTCTCTCAAATGCCGCACCGGACAGCAAGAAATAGAAGCAATGACACAGAAGTGAGAAAAATAAATACACATACCAGTTCCACGTCAGATGGGACATTCAATCCTAAAGGGGCAATAAAAGGTTCTTCATTTTCTTCCAAATTTTCGGCTTCAGATTTTTCTGTTAAAGCAAGCAAAACTTCTGAACAATGTTCACTAATACAACTTTCTGCTCTACCTCACTGTGTCTAACACCCATTTCACCCTCCTAGAGACAAGGGCGGCATGACAGGAGGAATGTTTCCAGGGCTGGCTGAAGTCTGAGCTCCAGCCCTGTCACTTCCCAGGTCTGAGCAGTTTCTATCTCCTTCAATGCAGGGCGAGCTCTGCATTGCACGCCAGTGAGGTGAAAGTGAGCAAGCCAGCCAGCGAGCCAGTCCACATGACATCTCCATCAGAGCAGAACGCTTGCTACTCAGCAAGGACTTGATGGATATTTTGCTCTGCTCTCTGCTACTTTTACTTCTCTAACTAACTGGCTTTGCCAAGACCTCCTTCCAATTTGTTTTGTGGATTCCCGATAGCAGCAGGCATCACTGTGTGCGTGTGTGCGTGTCTCCTGGGGCTTCTCTCTGAACTTTTTTGCTCAAGGCTACAGCTCCAGTTCTGGCCTTTTGATGATAACTGGATATGAACGTATCATGGACTGCGCTGCCTGGATTGGCTTCAAACAGCAATCCCAAGATCTCAGTCTCCTGAGGAGCCAGGATTACAAATGTGATTCTGATGACAATCAATTTTAATAATCAAATTATAAAACATTTGGGCACTAAAAATGTCAACACAGCTCACAAACATCTTATTGTTTTTTTTTTCTTTCACAAATAATCAGATGTCTTTTTCCATTTCTAGTCATTCATTCTAGTCACTGAATATCTGTCTATCTGCTACATTAGGTGCTACACAATGCTAGTACCATGTATGAAAATGTACCTTAGCCTAAGAGCTAATATACACAAGGAGTTCAAGAAACTAACCCCTCCCAAATGTAATAAACCAATTAACTCAGAAGTCAAGAGAAGACTTCTTAGAGGAGGCAAACACATGAGGGATCACCCTGTCATAAAGGGAATGACAGCAGGGTGCAGTGGCTTACACCTCTAGCTACTCAAGAGGCTGAGATCTGAGGATGGTGGTTCAAAGCCAGCCTAGGCACTAAAGTCCATAAGCTTCTTATCACCAGTTAACTACCAGAAAACCAGAAGTGGTGCTGTGGCTCCTGGGGTAGGGTGGTAGCCTTGAGATGAAGAGCTCAGGGACAGCACCCAGGCCCAGAGTTCAAGTTCCACTACCGACAAAAATAAAATAAAATAAATAAATAAATAAATAAATAACAAATGCTGGCAAGGATGTGGGGAAGGAACCCTACTGTACTGCTGGTGGGAATGGAAACTATTTCAACCACTCTGGGCAGCAGTCTCTAGGTTCCTCAATAAAAACAAACACAGATCTTCCCTAGGACCCAGACATATCACTCACGGCATCTACCCTGAACATCATGAACCAGGGATGTAACGCCTACACATGCACGCTCACTGCCTCACTACTCACAACAGTGATCCTGTGAGTCTCAGAGCTCGGCCTCCTGAGTAGCTAGGATTACAGGCTTGAGCTACCAGCACCCAACTTCTATCTATTGTTATTAAAAAAAACCTGCTACTGCAATACACACTTCAGTCAACTCAACTCCAATAGCCTGCTCTTTCTTTTCTCTTTCTGTCTGTCTGTCTGTCTATCTATTCTATCTTTTTTTGTCAGTCATGGGGCTTGAACTCAGGGCCTGGTATCTGTTCTTGAGCTTTCTCAAGCTAGCACTCTCCCACTTGAGCCACAGCACCACTGCTGGCATTTTCTGCATATATGATAACCAAGGAATTGAACCTAGGGCTTTGTGCATGTTAGGCAAGCATTCTACCTTAGGCAAAACTCCTGGCCTCTCAAACAACCCTTCCTTGTTGAACAAAGTATACATGATAATGGAAAGTTATGGAACGTAAAGGACACGGTATGTTACCACAAGGGAGAGGGGAGTCAGGCACTGAGGGGCTCTGACAGGCCCACTGAGGCCTTGCTGGTTAGAATGACAAATTTAATTAAGAAATGCCAAAATTATTGTAACTGTGAGGATAAAGGAATACAGATATGATACTGGGTCAGGCAGCCACTAGTGCAAGTTAAAAACAAAGTTACAGGGCCGTGAGTTTGGCCTAGTGGTAGAGTGCTTGCCTAGCATGCACGAGGACCCGGGTTTCGATTCCTCAGTACCACATATATAGAAAAAAACAAAAAAAATAAAGTTATAGCAGGGCCAGGAAAAAGCTAAGGGGCAGCACTCAGGCCCTGAGTTGGAGTCCCAATGATCACAATCATACACACACAAGAAAAACATACGAGGAGAGTTTTGAGAATGTGAATTTTAAAAAGAAAGTAAACAAATACGCTAAAGAGAACTCTGTAAAGAGAAAGTATACTTTGAAGAGAAACTAAGTTACACTAAGTCTTGAAGTTCAGAATTGTAACTATTCATCATCATTTAGCTGATAATTATACCTAGACAGCAATTGAACATCTGGAACACAGCAGACAAAATTGAAAGACTAGACAGAGGACGCTGTCAGGCCTGGGACACAGCATGTTCCAGCCATTCAACCCTGTGCCAAAGCATAAACCTACAGCAGACAGCATAAAGCAGCACATTCATTCACCAGTGAAACTATCTACAAAACGGCACCTGTGGTTAAGGGCTGCTCATGTAACCCTGATTAAGAACGGGTAATTTATTCTGGAAAAATAAATGTGTGTTTCTGTCTTACATCTGCAAGATTTTCCAGGATACCATAACCTGTGAGGGACAGTTAGGTTCAAAAGTCAAGATGGCTGGGATGTAGCTCAGTGGCAAGGTGCTTCCCTAGCAAGTGCAACATCAAGGCATTCACTGGTGGTTCATGCCTCTAATCTTAAGTTCTTCAGAAAAGTGATCTGAGAACCACAGGCAGAGTAGGCAAGAAAGTCTCTGTGTATGCGTGCGTGTGTGCGTGTGTGTGTGTGTGTGTGTGCGCACTGCACACGCACATGCATGCATGCCAATCCTAGGGCTTGACCTGGTCGATGTCCCTCAGCTTCAATAGCTCAAGGCTAGGACTCTACCACTTGAGCCAGAGCACCATTTCTGGCCTTTTCTTTTTATGTGATACTGAGGAATAGAACCCAGGGCTTCATGCATGTGAGGCAAGCATTATACCACTAAGTCACCTTCCCAGCCCCCATGAAATTCTTACCAATAATTAACCAACAAACAAGTAGAGGTGTGGTTCAAGTGCCTTAAGCAAAAAAAGTTCAGGAAAATGCTCAGAATCTGAATTTAAGCCCTGAGTTCAAGCACAAGAAGCAGCATTAAAAAAAAAAAAAATCCATTCAGAAAGTGTTATGTACCTTAATGAACCTCCAAAAGTCTATCAGGAGAATCTACAAGCTCACAAAGCAGAGTGCCTGTGATTCTTTTGCTTGCCCACCATGCTGTTTTGATGCTATCAAAACTGTTGGGGGGCCAGGAGTTTGGCCTAGTGGTTAAAGTGCTTTTCTAGCATGCACGAAGACCCGGGTTCGATTCCTTGGTACCACATACATAGAAAAAAGCCGGAAGTGGTACTGAGGCTCAAGTGGTAGAGCTCTAGCCTTGAGAAAGTCCAAGGACAGTGCCCAGGCCCTGAACCCAAGCCCAGGACTGGCTAAAAAAAAAAAAAAACAAAAAAAAAAAACAAAAAAAAACTATTAGGGGACGGGGCCAGTGGCTCACGTCTGTAATCCTAATTACTCAGGAGACTGAGATCTGAGGATCAAAGCCAGCCCAGGCACTAAAGACTTTGACACTCTTATCTCCAATTAATCACTAGAAAAGGAGAGAAGTGGGGTTGTGGCTCCAGGGGAAGGGTGGCAGCCTTGAGCTGCTGAGCTCAGGGACAGCGTCCAGGCCCAGAGTTCAAGCCCCAAGACCCACCAAAAAAAAAGAAAAGAAAAAAGAAAGAAAAAAACTGCTGGGGGGCTGGGAGAATGTGGCCTCGGGCTGAATGGACCCTTGTCCAGTCTCCAGGTAACAGATCAAGTCAGTGTTGATATGAAGTGTCTGTAGGATGTGAACCAGCTTGCAATTCCAAATAACTGAATTGTATCTCCAAGTTAAAGTTCTCTTTGTCAAACTGAGCATATGCATATGAGTGACCCCTCTTAAATTTCCCAGGCTCACATCAGTTACTGTCAACTGATCAAAACACTGGGGTTCTTTTAGTATTACATGAGAGTTAGTACAGGAAAGCACAAATGTCAAATCAATAACAAGAATAAGAGAAACAACAAAAAAAAGCTATGAGTCTATTTTTCACCCCTATGAACAATTTACTTCTTAGTTTCTAGCTTTATTTCACCAAAGGAAGGTATACTACTAAAATCCTGGTGATGTCAAGGGCCAGCTCACCTCTGTGTTTAGAAGGCTCTTCCTCCTCTGTCGGCTCAGATGGGTCATAGTAGTCACTGCCGTAAGTAAACCCCACAGCACTGTAATTCCCATCCTCGGCTAGCGCTTCACTCAATCGCTTGTATTCTTCCTCTTTGAATAAAAACGAGACCTTTATTAATAACACTAGAAGTTTACCATTTCTAAAGTTGTAGCTATCAACAAAAGAATATTACACTTTTTTCAACCTCTTTTCAAGGTGAAAATGTTTCTGAAAATGCCTATTTTATAGCTATCAAAATGTATTTCTGCCAATACACATTTACCACAGATAGGAGAATATATGTCTCTTAAGGAAAATTTCTTCCTGCCGAGAAAACTTTGGGATTAAGAACTATATTAAAAATCAATTGCTAAAGCAAAGACAAGAACATTAATCAAATTCATACAATACTGTTAAAGAAGAACACTTAAAGAGATTGTTTTTTTGTTTGTTTGTGTGTGTGTGTGTGTGTTTTTGTTTTGCTTTTGTTTTTGGCTTTTTTTTTTTTTCCTCAAATCCCAGTCTGCCCTCAAAAGCTGGAAAAATTCTTTGTGGCTCTACATATAAACTATCCTGAGGTCCTCTCAGAACGCAAAGACTCGTTTTTCCAATCCACTGGGTACTGTCAAGATAATATCAGAAAGAGTGAGTAAAATGAATGGGAGCAAATTTTTAAATACTTAAAATTTTAAAAGTTGTGGCAGAAGTAAGTCTTTCTTGAGCAGTACCTTGCCTCGCCTCCTCCTCAAGCAAGTCCGTATGCAAGGCTAAATACCTCTCTTCATCACACAGCGCCTCTACCCGTGCCTCCTCTTCAGAGAGTTGGTAGTCTCGGTTCCAGGTGGCATACTCAGCGTCGTACGCGGAGAGGTCATGCAGATGACCGCGCCCATCGTACCTGTAATGTGAGTGTGCGGGTCAGCGGACAGAAGTCACTGCCCCGGTGGGCTGTGTGTGACACTTGATGCACATACTTACCAATAAAGTCATAGAAACAAAAGCATGAAAGCAAATGTAAGGCTTTTCAGATTTATATTTAACATGGCTAATCACAGCTCACCTACTTTTAAACTCAAATTAACTTAAAGTCTACCCTCCTTTCTACAGCACAATAAAATTTAACTAAAGGCAGATACTCCTTTAAAACATAACTGACATCCACCTCACTAGCAGTTCTTACCGTGTATGATTTGGTCAACCATTCAATGCCACTTGCAAAAAAAAAAAAAAAATTTCTTTTTTCTGAAAAGTTAACTATCATAGCTTACATTCACACAAACCGAATACATAAATACCTATCCGTAAGAACCAAACGGTCGAAATTTCCTCGCTTCTTTCTGCTAGTCCCGAACTCTCAGGAGAGATCTTCATCAAAGAAACTTGCGTCCATTGGAGATAAAATCTTGGCTAGGCTGGCCCCTAGCCACTTGGCTGAGGAAATAAGTGCTGGGTTATGCGGTAGAGAGACACACATACATAGGAACAGTGACAAATACATGCAGTTTAAGGAGGTTCACTGGAAACGGAGCAAAACCAGTAGAGGAGGCAGTACCAGCATTTCCTTCTAAACTTCCTGTCCCAGAAAATAGCATAAATGGAGACATATCTTGCATGGATCAACAGTTACTATTGGAAGAATTAGAAGAGCGCTTGCTGCCATGCTTTTAACACAAAGATCCAATGAGATGCTGTCAAAGTACAACCATCTGCTAATAAACGAGTTAGTAGACTTTAGACAAAACACTCAGATCTGAGGCTGCAAAAGCAGTGTGGTGAAAAACAAAAGTCTGCCTCACTTACTAATGCTGAATTTTGCAACAGACACCGAATTAATGGGGGAAAAAGTCCAAAAGTTCCAGGGAACTCAAGGCATCACATTTATTAAATTTTAAACTTTGTTTTACTTTAATGTAAACCTCCTTAACTTACAAATGTAGATTATATTTTTAAAAGTCTTACAGGTTGTACATGTGTAGCGTTTGCTCCCCACCAGCTTTGGGAGGCCTCACTCAAGTCATGTACAGGATGATACAGAAAGCCAGGGGGGGGGGGGGCTAGACCGCAGTGCTCCCCAAACTTGAATAATACATGCCAGGAATAACACCTTGGAAAGCAAGCCTGGTAGCTCAGGCAACATCCGGGCTAAACAGTGGTTCAAAGGCCTAGCACGTCTGAGCAGAGAAGGGAATCCTCAGATCCAGAGCGAACCCCATCTGCAACATTCCCTTCACAAAGTCCTTGTTTCCTAGATCTATACCTCCAAAGGGACTGTCGGGGGTGGCAAAAGGCCTGCTAGTCATGAGTGTGTCCATCTGGGCCCAGCTCAGAGGTCATCCCTACAGTCATGTTCCAAGGCTGTGTAGATCCAGTCTTAACGCCTCTCACACGGTGGGCTTCCTTCACTTTGGAGAGCCTATTCCACAGCTTAATAGTAGGTAGGTCACGGTTAGCTCGGCAGTCCGGGCCCCAGAAGCAGTGTTGCTCAAAGGCCAGAAACAAAACAACAACAGCAACGAAAATAATTCCGAAACCCAGGGAGGAGAGGAGAAGAGGGGGACTGAAAAAGTGAGGGTGGGGAGCAAACAACCTACATCGCGGAGTGGTGTCACCCTTTCAAACCAGCACCTCTAGAGACCCGGCTCCAGGCCGCCGTCCGCAAGCGCCCGGGGGGATTCGGAAAGAGGCCACAGCCGGCAGGCGTCGGGAGACGGCGACGCAGCCCTCCCGACGCCACTCCCGGGAGCGAGGTCGGGTCCGCCCGGCGCCCCCGGCCGCCACGCGGCCTCGAGCCGGCGCCCCCGCGGGCAGCCCGACCCTCCCCCCGGACGCCGGGGCGCCCCGGATCCCCGAGCGCCTTCCGGCCCGGCAGCGCGTCAACGTGCGGCGCAGGGGGGGAGCGGGCGCGGGAGGGCAGGGCGGGCGCGGGGCGGGGGGGGCACCGACCTGTCGATGAGGATCTTGGGGTCCCCCATCCAGGGGATGAGGTGCTGTCCCTGCTCCTGGGCCAGCGCCCGCTCGTCGTCCCGGAACAGCTTGCAGGCATAGCCGAACACCAGCAGCTCCACCCGGCCGCCCGCCCCGCCGGCGCCGCCGGGCCCGGCCTCCTCCTTCGCGCCGCCCTTCCTCTCGGGCTTGGCGCGACCGGCGCCCGCGCCGTACATGACAGCGTCCCCGGCGCCCGGGCCGGCCCTCCGCTGCGCCGCGCGACGCCGCCGAAGCCTCTCCCGGCCTGACCCCTCAGTCAAAGGCGCCGCATCCCGGCCGCCACCTCGACGCGGCCGCCATGGCGGGCCACAAAATGGGGAAGGCGCGACTTCCGCCAGGCCGGCCCCACTTCCGGCGGCGGCGCCGGCAGAGTCGCCGCGCGGCAGATTCGCCGCGCGGCGGGGCCGTTCGAGCCGCTGCGGAAATCCCCGGGCCGCGGGCCCGCGTCCGCGGGGCGCGCCGCGGCGGGGGCCGGGGCGCGGGGCGCGGGCCCGGCCTCTTCCCTTTTTTCGGTGGCCGTCGAGGACGTGGCGAAAGTGCGGGCGGGGCGCGCGCCGAGCCCGCGGCGGCCGCGGCGGCGGGCGGGGCCGTTGCGGCGAGTGGCGGGGCGCGGCCCCGGGCCGGACCCCACGCGTGCGCCGCGGCCCCGCCCGCCCTCCAAGTGCTTCCAGCTCCGGGGCTGACACTGGCTGTTCTCCTAAAGGTCAGCCATTGTGCGCGGGCCGAGGGCAGGGGACGGAAGACCCGGCTGGGCGCGGGTCCCGGCCCGCCCTCGAGGCCCTGTGCCCCGGAGTCCCCGCCGCCCTCGAGGCCCTGTGCCCTGGAGTCCTCGAGGCCCTGTGCCCTGGAGTCCCCGCCGCCCTCGAGGCCCTGTGCCCTGGAGTCCCCGCCGCCCTCGAGGCCCTGTGCCCTGGAGTCCCCGCCGCCCTCGAGGCCCTGTGCCCTGGAGTCCCCGCCCGCCTTCCAGGCCCTGTGCCCCGGAGTCCCCGCCGCCCTCGAGGCCCTGTGCCCCGGAGTCCCCGCCCGCCTTCCAGGCCCTGTGCCCCGGAGTCCCCACCCGCCTTCCAGGCCCTGTGCCCCGGAGTCCCCACCCACCCTCGAGGCCCCGGGCTCCTGGAGTCTGCTGCCTGCCTGTGCTCCTGGAGGTGAGCTGGAGAGAAGAACCTCATGGACCTCCAGGCTAGGATCCCCACAGCTCAGCTCCCGAGTAGCAGGAAGACACCCGGGGCGGGAGCCCCAGCCCTGCTGCATGGCTCTTCTTCAGGTGCTTCAGTCGCCTGGATGCCACCTGAGCATCAGGAAGAGTTACACCTTCCCCTCCACTCCCCCAGGCACCAGGGACTTACTGCAATGACTCTGCCGCCCGGACACAACTGTTTCCATCATGCACACCTCACCCACGGCCCCCAATTCTACATAACCAAGACAGCCACCGACTGAAGTGCTGTCTTTCGGTGACTCTCTGCCCTTCCCCTGTGTCTGTTGGCATATTGGGCAAGTGGCTGGACCTGACATAAGGCACTCTTGGGAGTTTGGACCATGGACTGTCTTCTGTCTCCGCCTTTCTGGACCCCTCCTTGCTAGACCCTGGTGGGTCCCCTGCACGGGACTACCTCAAGTCTAACCTTGTGTGGTAAAGGGGGCTTTGAGCTGGTCACCCTGAGGGCTTTGAGCTGTGGAGATGGTCCTGAGTTATCTGAGGGCCCAAGGAAATCACAAGTTTTTACCAAGGGAGTAAGAAGGTCGCCTGAGTTTGGAAAAGGAGGTCTGCAAGGTGTGTGTGTCCTGCATGTTAAATAAACACGGCAGGAATGGGCCTCTGGCTGGGCATGTGATTCAGGTGTAGAGTGCCCACCTAGTAAATGCAAGGCCCTGGGTTCAAGCCCTAGTCACACCAAGAACAACGCAGAGTGATAGAGCAGATATACAAAAGTTTCCTGATTATTAGACAGGCAGAAGAGTTTATTAACCACATCAGGAATGTATCTTGATGGCCAGGCAGCATAAAGGAAGAAAGGGAATAATGCCTGAGATACAAATGTAAGATCCAAAGCACCACTGCAGTGCCAGGGGGAAATGTCACCACTGACTGGCACTGGAGGGGGAAATGTCACCACTGACTGGCACTGGAGGGGGAAATGTCACTGCTGGCTGCCAGTGCTGCTGGAACATAAATGCAGAATTGCTGATTCTGTCACTAGCTTACATGCAGGCTGGTAGCATCTTTTTATCTGTGCAGGCTGGCAGCATTCTAGTTTCTTAGTTTATGGGCAGGCTCAGGTTTCTTATTCAGTCTCAGGAAAACGCTGCTTGGTGACATAGGCCCAGGGTAATGGACAAAACAAACTACAAGACTCGGCATGGGTTAAGTGGCTCAAGTGATTTGAGTTCAATCTGTAGTACTGAAAACAAAGTTAGCATGTTTTTAACACCATCCTCAAAAAGCATCAGAGGTCCAAGGATTTATATCTTAACAGCATTATTTTATAAAGAAAATTTCTGGAGACAACCTGAATGTGGAAAGTAGGGGGTGCATTTTATGAATTATCGTACTTCATCCTTGCAGCATACCAAGCAGGCATTAAGAACAATGTGGTAATGCGCCCAAGGACATCTGGACACATCTGAACAAAGATATTCATCATGGTGCTGTTTGTAATAAAAGGCTGAAATAAATATCTGCTGATGGAAATTACTTAGGTAAATTATAGGGCATCAATTCAAAGGGACACTGAAGCCATTAAAAATAATGAGGATACTGTGAATGTACCCACGTGGAAGAATCATGTAATATATAAATGAAAGTGTAGGAAAGAACACAGACCATAATTGTGTGTGTGTGTGTGTGTGTGTGTGTGTGTGTGTACGCGCGCACGTGTGTGTACACGTGCGTGTGTTCATACGTACACAATCACAGGCCCTTGTTGGAGTGCAGGGTGTGACATGGCCTCACTGATGTGATCTGGTCACAGCATGGGTAGAGGGCAGAGCCTTCCTGTCTGTTCTTTTCCCTTTTCAGGCCCTGGATTGTCAGGGATCCAGAGATGCCGCCTGCTGCCGCCTGTGCACCATCTGTCAGGCAGGCGCAGCGCAAGAGGTTGGGCACCCTGGGCTGTTGCCATCTGAGTGATGGATTGGAGCCTGTGGTTGTGGGGACGCCAGTCATGGAGCAACGACTCGAGCAGTGGCAGCCTTCCTGATAAAGCTCCCAGCCTGGCCCATCACTCAGGATGAGTCCCCATCGCTCAGGCCCGGAGTCCCCGGCTTCTCAGACATGACCGTTGTGTATTTCTCCCGCAGAGTGTTGGCTGCTCAGGATTGATGCCATGCTGCTTTCCTTCTGTGATTTAGTGGGAGGTGAGGGAGGAGGAAGGGGCAGACGTGCACACCACAGCTGCTGTCCTGGGCCAGGGCCTGTGTCTGGGGGACGTGTGGATCGGGGTGTGTGGGGCCAGGCCTCTGCATGCTGGAGTGGCTAGGAGAGAGTAGGAGAGCATCTGCCCCCAAGGCGGTGAAGGGAAGACAGGGCTTGCAGGCGCACGGGCCTGAGCCAGGCAGCTGGGTTGCAGTTTTCCCACCTGAAGTAGAGATGGTGGTCACAGCGTCCTGGCTGCCTCGCGGGGGTGATGTGACACCCTTGCACTCGATGCATGGTGGGAAGTTACCGCTGTTGTTAATGTTGACCTCCAAGCTGCTGCTGCTCCAGCTGAAGTCACCTGGGAATCCTTCGCCTGTCCTCTGTCTCCTCCCGCCTGGAGGTAGCTGGACACGTGGGTTCAGGCTGCAGGGAGTGGGGAGGCTGGGGAGAAGAGCACTGCGTTCCCACCGCTCAAGGGATGCCATGTGCTTCCTCCGTCCCCGCAGGCCTTACCTTTGTCCACCAGCAAATCCCAGCATCCCCCTTGGTTTTCCTTCCTCTTGATGGTTCCCAGCCCCTCCTCTGCCTCCCGCTGCTCTGGGTCAACCATGCTCCCCAGGTCTCTTTCTCCTCCTCTAGCCCCTGCCAACCACCTCACCATCATGGGTACCTGTCCCTCAACTTGAGCTCTAAACCAGCTGGGCCTAAACTGGTCAATCGCTCAGAGAATCACCCCTGAGGGTGCTCTGGCCTTCAGCCCCCACCCCTGTCCCTGTCCTCCCTGAGTGTGTGGCCATGCAGGTGACTGTGATCGCAGACACCGTGGGGTGTGGGGCGGGGCATCCCTCTCTCTTGCAGGCCCTGTCCCTTTTGCAGCAATCTGGGACTGTTCTCTCAGAGCCAGGTCTGGGCAGAGCGGAACCCAGCAAAAGTAGCCTAGAGCTCAGCTCTCCAGGGTGTGAGGCTGCGTTAGCCTGAGCTCAGAAATCCCCCTGTGTCAGCATGGGGTTGCCATGGCATCTGCCCCCAGCCTGGCTCCACAGGCTTGACGGCCAGTGCGGAATCTGCTGCTCACCTCCACCCCCAGGCTCCTCTGCAAAGTGACCTCTAGCTTCTGTGGAAGGGACGTGATGTGACATCTTCAAAGACGCCTGGATGGGGTGAGGCACAGTCATGTGGACACCGGAAGGGCCTTCCCACATGGAGAATGGGGAGCCAAGGGGTCTCAAGGTGGGTTGAGCCGGGTGTCTGGCTAGAGGCAGGACAAGGAAACTGGGAAGTGAGTTCAGGACCTCACATTACCCGGGGCCTTTGTAGTCTCCTTTGCACCAGGCCCCAGCCAAGCATTTTCCCAGAGCTTGGTCTTAGCAAGGTGGCAAGACTTGCTGACTCTGAAAACAGTCCCTGTCTGGCCCTCCTCTGAGTGCAGAGCCCAGCTGGTACTTCAGGCAGTGTGAGGAGCAGTGTTTCCGCAGGAATGTCAACCTTCTGATGGCACCCCGAGGTTCTTATCGGCTGAGCTGATGAGAGGAGCTGTTTTCCTCTCAGCTCCAAGAGGTTCTGATCACCAGAGGCCTTCCTTCAGCTGTGCAGCAGGGAACAGGGAAGCTGTCCCCCCTCCAGGCTGTGTGCCCGTGGCTGTATGGTGGGGGAGCTGTCCCCCCCCAGGCTGTGTGCCCGTGGCTGTATGGTGGGGGAGCTGTCCCCCCCCAGGCTGTGTGCCCGTGGCTGTATGGTGGGGGAGCTGTCCCCCCCCCAGGCTGTGTGCCCGTGGCTGTATGGTGGGGCAGCTGTCCCTCCCTCCAGGCTGTGTGCCCGTGGCTGTATGGTGGGGGAGCTGTCCCCCCTCCAGGCTGGATGCCCGTGGCTGTATGGTGGGGGAGCTGTCCCCCCTCCAGGCTGTGTGCCCGTGGCTGTATGGTGGGGGAGCTATCCCCCCCAAGGCTGTGTGCCTGTGGCCGTATGGTGGGGGAGCTGTCCCCCCCCAGGCTGTGTGCCCGTGGCTGTATGGTGGGGGAGCTTTCTCCCCCTCCAGGCTGTGTGCCCATGGCTGTATGGTGGGGGAGCTGTCCCCCCTCCAGGCTGGATGCCCGTGGCTGTATGGTGGGGGAGCTGTCCCCCCTCTAGGCTGTGTGCCCATGGCTGTATGGTGGGGGAGCTGTCCCCCCTCTAGGCTGTGTGCCCGTGGCTGTATGGTGGGGGAGCTTTCTCCCCCTCCAGGCTGGGTGCCTGTGGCTGTATGGTGGGGGGCAGCTGTCCCCCCCCTCCAGGCTATGTGCCTGTGGCTCTATGGTGGGGGGCAGCTGTCCCCCCTCCAGGCTGTGTGCCCATGGCTGTATGGTGGGGGAGCTGTCCCCCCTCCAGGCTGGATGCCCGTGGCTGTATGGTGGGGGAGCTGTCCCCCCTCTAGGCTGTGTGCCCATGGCTGTATGGTGGGGGAGCTGTCCCCCCCCAGGCTGTGTGCCCGTGGCCGTATGGTGGGGGAGCTGTCCCCCCTCTAGGCTGTGTGCCCGTGGCTGTATGGTGGGGGAGCTTTCTCCCCCTCCAGGCTGGGTGCCTGTGGCTGTATGGTGGGGGGCAGCTGTCCCCCCCTCCAGGCTATGTGCCTGTGGCTCTATGGTGGGGGGGCAGCTGTCCCCCCTCCAGGCTGTGTGCCCATGGCTGTATGGTGGGGGAGCTGTCCCCCCTCCAGGCTGTGTGCCCATGGCTGTATGGTGGGGGAGCTGTCCCCCCTCCAGGCTGGATGCCCGTGGCTGTATGGTGGGGGAGCTGTCCCCCCTCTAGGCTGTGTGCCCATGGCTGTATGGTGGGGGAGCTGTCCCCCCCCAGGCTGTGTGCCCGTGGCCGTATGGTGGGGGAGCTGTCCCCCCTCTAGGCTGTGTGCCCATGGCTGTATGGTGGGGGAGCTGTCCCCCCCCAGGCTGGATGCCCGTGGCTGTATGGTGGGGGAGCTGTCCCCCCTCTAGGCTGTGTGCCCGTGGCTGTATGGTGGGGGAGCTGTCCCCCCTCCAGGCTGTGTGCCCGTGGCTGTATGGTGGGGGGGCAGCTGTCCCCCCTCCAGGCTGGGTGCCTGTGGCCGTGGGGGGACGGTGGCGAGGGGAAGTTCTGTGGTGGGGAGGTACCTCTCTCCAGGGTGTGTCTCCCATCTTGGCAACGCATGTCCTTGACTAGTGGAAATGTAGCGGAGTAGGGTAGGGTTGGTGCAGGATTGTAGGCCCACTGTCGATGTCTCTTGGCTCTCCCCAGCTCTACCAGTCCCCAACTCAGCCTCTTATGGCTCCTTGCATCAGGCAGGGAGCCCTCCAGGAGGAGGGGAGCAGGGCTGAGGGGCGACGCTCAGGACAAGGGACACAGCTGCTAGAGGAGGGGTGACAGGTGTTTTCAGGAAGGGGAGACGAGAGCAGTGACAACAGCAGGTACATATGATGTGGCATTGAGGTTGGGCGGGGCTAGGTTTGAGCCTTGCCGGAATGCCATCAGGTCTCCTCTTCCTGGGATGCAGGGTCGTCTCCTCCACCCCCACCCTCATCACCACCGTTATCCCCGTTACCAGCATCATCTCCAGCAGCGCTGTAGACCTCAGTGGTCATCCGTGCTCTCAGGGCCATCACTGTCCCTCTTACCACTCCACCACCCCCACTGCATCACTTTCATGATCACCTGGTAACGGCCACCGCGTTGTCCCCCACGTCGTGAGTGACAGCGGCAGCACAAGCGTCACGACCGTCCTCCTCATCACGAGTCCCCACCAGTGTCATCGCCAGCGTCACCACAGTTGTCCTTCCCGAGGAGAGCGGGTACACGTGGCCAGCAGGCCTCGGAGACAGGCTGCTCTCAGCAGGAGTGGCGGGCACACACGTGCAACAAGAGTTTGGTTGTTTCTGCCCAGGAGCGTTCCCACATGGGAGCGTTCCCACACGGTGTGCAGACGCTCAGGCGGAGGGAGTGTCAATGTGTCCCCCACCCTGCATCCTGTACGGAACGCCTAGCTCTTGTGCAAATGTTCTCTCCAGCCCCGTGTGCTTCCGTATAGTTAATTAGTCCTGCTGCCATTTGTTGATTTATTAGCAGAAGTCTCTCTCCTAGCCCAGGCTGAGTGGGCTTCACTGGGTTTACAGGTGTGTGCCGCCATGCCTGGCTGAGCTTGTATATTCTGTATTTCGCCCCGCGGCATTTTTGGCCTTCGGTTAAAGCTTTAGGTATCACGAGGTTGTGCTTTTGGACATCTTAATCCGCAGGTTTGATCTTGTATTTAGTGAAAGTACTTTGGGGTGTGGTGTGAGGTTGAGGCTGCGTTTTGCATTTTTCTTCTGCAGGAATTGTGATCACGCATCCTACAGATTTGAAGTCGTACCTTCATGGTTTGTTGAGTTCACGTTTGCCACCGGCTGCTCCTGGATCTTCCATTCTGTTCTGTGGAGGTTGTGCTCTGCCCGGGCCAATTCCATCCCATGTAAGTGCTATTATCTACTCTGCATTAAAACCTGGAGACCATCATGCTCTTCCCCCTCCCCCCCTCCCCCCACTCTCGTCCCATTCTTCCTTCCCCTCCTCCTTCCAGCTAGTATTTTCACACTTTGCCTTCACGGGGAATTTTGTCATCTACTTGTCCTTGTCTCTGAACGCCATTTGGAGACTTTGATCCTCGTGGCACCGTGAGAGATGTCCGGCTCTTGTTTGGCCTTTGGCCAGTCCCTCTGCTCTGACCTGGTAGCCAGAAGGTTCTGTCGTCGTCTTTCCGGGGTCTCTCACGCGATTGAGGTTAACTTACTCTTGGTGACTCTTCCAGTTGTTTATTGCTAATAACAAATTTTTATTGCTGTACTTGGAATTTTCTTTTAAAGCCTTGTTTGTGATGCAGGTCATTCAGACTTTTCCGTGAAGGAAGGAAGGGGACAGCAAGCTGCTGGGGAGCGGTGGCTGAGAGGATCTTCAGAAGGACAAGGAAGCAGATGGCTCAGGTCCGCCACACCTGCGCCCCGCCCCTCACAGCTCACAGTGGTGGCCTACAGGGCCAGGGACACGGGACTGCAGGAGCCAATGGGCCCTGTGTTTGCTCCGATTAAGACTAGACTCCGAATTAGAGGAAGGAGGACAAAGAAGAAAATGCTGAAAAGGAGCCTAAAGCAAAGATCCTCTCCCCCTCACCACCATGCTTCTGGACCCAGCCCCATCTCTCCTTCCCACTGCCCTGGCCCCTCCTCGCAGCCCCACACGGCCATCTCCTTCCCCCTCTTCTCTCTGGTTTTCCCAGGAGAACACATGTTGCACACTTATTTATCAGTCAACTCATTTACATTTGTGGGGCCACCCACCTGCCGCTCTCTAAATTGGAAAGCCAGGCTGGGCTCAAGCATAAGGAAATCTCGGTTTGTTTTGACTACTTTTGAAAACAAAACCACCTAAAACACTCCTGGCTGCCAGCAATTACATAATGGCAGAGCAGAGAACTCCCTGCGTGCTCCCACAGCGCCGCAGCAGGCAGGGACGCCCCTGTTGGGTGGCCTGTGGGCTTAAGCCAACAGCTTCCAGCAATAGAGAGCAGAGGACCTGGCTGGCCCAGGGCCAGAGCTGGACTATAGGGTCTGCTGGCCTCAGCTCTGGCCTCCTGTCTCCCTGCCCTGTCTGAGCCCTGACAGCAGTTCTCAGCGGCTCAGGGAGGATGGCAAAGGGTGCAGCCCTCCCCTGCTCCCCGTCACTGCTGGGGATCTGTCCCCCCTCCTGCCTCCCCTGCTCCCCGTCACTGCTGGGGATCTGTCCCCCCTCCTGCCTCCCCTGCATCAGGGTCCTGTTCACTGAGAACAGATGGCTCAGGAATTAGGACTTTACCCCAATGCAAGTCACTGAAGCAGTGTTAGACTTGATTCCACTCAATTACACCAATGATAACCTCCTCACCTCAGGCTGCCCGTGCGCGTCCTAGCTGTGCTTCAAGCCCGTCCCCAGGTCAGCGCTTCTCCTGCCATTCCCCTCCGGGAGGGATCGCCTGAGTCCCCTGTCCACTGCGGACATGGGCCCACCCTTCCCAGCTCACCCCACAGACACGGGTCTGATCCTGTTCCCTAACCCGGGCTCCCGCAGCCACCCAACTGACCTAACATCCACCTACGGAAACCCAAGGAGTGAATTGAGCCCAACCTAGCCCTCCACGCTGCCTTCCAGAAAGTTCTAGAGGCCCAGTCTGAGGTCCTCGGCCTCGCCGTGCCCCCAGCCAGCCTGGGAATCCTTCAGGACTATGCCCCTCCTCCGGGGCCCGCCTCCTGCACAGGCCCTGGGGTCCCTCAGATCCTGCTGACCTGCAGGCTCAGGGTGAGGCCCTGCTCCCAACAAGCCCCCTTGAGGCGGCCAGTGTCGGGGCCGGGCTCTGAGCAGAGCGTCTGAGCACAGAGCCCCTGGCTCAGCCACACCCGGGGACACTGAGCTCAGGAGCCTGGGTGCAGCCTCCAAGATCCATGGACTCCATCCGGGGACAGCCTGGGCTCTGGGACGGTCGTGGGGCATCTCTGGGGGCTCTGGTGGGCCTGCTGGGTGATTTCTCCTGCATGCCCCCTCTCAGCTCACCCAGAGCAAGCCAATGGATGCACCCGTGCAGAGCAGGGACCATGACAGCCATAAACCCAGCCGGCAGAGCCCAGGGCCCAGGCAGGGCCAGGCGGGTGCCAGCCTTGCTGGTGGGCCACCCAGGAGCCCCTCCACCCGGCAGGGGGCATCTCCCAGGCAGTGGGCAGCCCAGGAGGGTGGCCCTATCCTTGGGGACCCATTGTGTGGCGCTGACCCCTGTGTCTTCCTCTGCTTCTGGGGAGGGAGGACCAGTGCCCTGTGTCCTGAGCCCCAGAGAAGGTGGGGGAGCTGAGGGGACAAAGGAGCAGGGAGAAGGCCATGCAAATCATATGCAAATGGAGCACGGGTTGGGTCTGGCTGGTGTTGGTCTCTGGCCTCGTTCCCGGTGGGCAGTGAACCTGCACTAATTTCCATCACTCACTCGCAGTTTCTGGGACAATGCAGCTTTAGTTGCCAGCTCTGTGCCAGGACCAGCAGAGCTGGGCTGTGAGGCCCAGCCTCCACCCCTGCTCCTCAGGCTGTACCCTCTCCCAGTCCCCCCACCGTTCTCTGCAGGGTGCCTTCCAGGGCTCAGCTCCTCAGCTGCCTTGGGGCACACGCAGTAGGCAGACACTGGCAGGCGCCTGGCAGGGGAGGTGAGAGGGTGCAGAAGTCATCTGTGAGGAGTTTGTGTTCATCCATCCCTCTGACCACTCGGCCAGTGCCAGCTGGAATCCCACCCTGGTGCCTCTGATTGGCCTGCTGCGACCCCACCCCTGCCTGAGCCTGGGGGCAGGTGTGACTGTCCTGAGAGCAGGTGTGGCCGGCGATGACCTGGCCACGTGACTGTCCTGAAGGGCTCAGGGCTCAGGGTTGACCTCAGGGGCTACCAGAGGCCTGGGAGGAGGCTGCTGAGTGGGGTCCAGACACAGGGCCACTTCTCCAGCTGTGCAGCGGGTCACCTCTGCCCTGCAGTGGGCGTGGCCCGGGTCACCTCTGACCCACAGTGGGTGACCTCCAGCGCCACCCAGCTCTTGGAAGCAGCACCAGGATGCAGGTCCTGGTGTCAGGCCAGGCCCTGACCACTGGCTGGACTGTCCTTCATGCACCTCAGGTCCTGAGCTACAGGCCAGCCTCAGCGGTGCCTGGGTATGGAGGCTGCTCCCGTGGAAGCCGCTTTCTTCCCAGAGCCTGGAGGCCCGACACGCAGCCACGCACATCCAGGGAGCAGCACACAGTGCTGTGAACGTGTCCCCAGATGATAAACGGAACCGCAGAGCCGTGACGTCTCCAGGAGACACACGTCGGTGCAATTAAAGCCATGTCCCCTCTCAGTCTGAAGGATGAGGCCTTTGAGGGCCAGGGAGAGGCATCATCTTTTACAATAAGTGTCATCTCACTATTAAAAATTAATTCACCCCAAGTGCACTGTCAGGTCCTGGGGACATGTGTAAATCATCAGTGTCTGTAAGACTCAGCTAGCCCTGGACTCCACCCTGAATCAGCAGAAGACAGAGGTTGGCCTTGACGCCTGGGGACTGCCGAGGCCCCTAGGCTCTGGCTCAGACAGACAGACAGACAAGACAGACCCAGCACAGCCCAGGACGCCTTACCCTCTTCCTGCCACAGTCCTCTCTCAGTGAGGCCCCTTGAATAGACTACGGCTGGTCTGTGTCTCCAGGTATCTGTGTTTCAAGACCCGTCATCGGTGCCACAGGGAGCATGTGACAGCAGGGTGGGTCGCGGTTAGATGCAGTGCTGCCGCTCTTGGGCCATTCTCAGGAACCCTGGCCCACGCTCCTGTCCATCCCCCCGCGCCCTCTGTGCTCTGTGCTCCACGCCACCTGGCCTGCTGTGTATTCTCAACAGTCCCTTCTCCAGTGAGACTGGCCCTGCCCCATGCTGGTCAGATCACACTGCTTTCCCTGTTTCATTCCCCGCCCTGCAATCCTGTTCTGATTAGCCTGTGATTTATTCTGGTTTGTAAGGGAGCCAGAAGAGAGCGAGGACCAGGTGCCAGACTGACTTTTTCAGGGCCTCTCGGTGAACTTACTCCTTACTGTGCCTACTCGCCGGGGGCCGTGTTGTCACCACGTGGCCTGTGAGCCTCCTGATGGCGCCATCACCGGTGTGTACTGACTGGACAGTTTCTGTACCACCGAGTACACGTTGAGATGCGTTTGCCTGCCAAGGTGACTGAAGGGAGAAAAGACAACTTTTCAGCAAACAGCCTGGCACAGTTCACCCCCCTTCTACCCAGCAACCACCTCAGCTCACACCTCAGACCTAGGTAAACATGGCCTCAACGGAGGATGCAAATTACTTCTGGAGCAATGAGGAGCGGGAGAGCTGTGACCTTGGTGTGCGTGGCACTGGGGAGAACACAGTCCACAGAGAAGCCATGACTCATTTCATCCACGTGAAAAGAGTCCACTCTGCAGAGGACACGAGGAAGAGAAAGCTACGACCAGCCACGGCTGGCTGCCCCGCAGTCCACGCACGCGACGGTGAAGCGCAGCCAGCCCGTGCAACCACCTCCAAACTCAGCAAACGCGCAACCGACCAAGGTTTCCCCCGGACCTTTCACCTGAGAGAGACACGAGTTAGTGGGGCCTGCTGGCTCCCAGCTGCAACCCCAGCTCTGGGGAGGCTGAGCGAGGAGCTTGGGAGCTCAGGCCAGGCTGCAGACACGGGGTCTTGGATGCGCACCCCGGAGCCTCAGAGCGCCTCTCGGCCAGCGATGAAGTCTCAGCTCTGCCCCGTCCCAGCTGGCCCCACCCCGCCCTGAGAACCGTGACCTAGGCCCTGGTGGTCCCAGCTGCAGGGCCTCCTGCTGAAAGAGGGGCATTCTTCAACGCCCAGTCTAGAAATAGACTGTGACTCCACCGCCACCACGCCTGGACCGGGCCTGACCCTGGGTCCTGCTCCGCGGGAGGGAGCCCCAAGCTTGTGCAGGCTGTCCCCCAACAAGGCCGCCTTGTGTGGCTCTCTGAGGGCCTTTCACACTGCCCAGGGCAGCCCAGCTGTGGGCCTTCCTGTGTGCTGACCCTGGAGCCTGCCTCCCACAGGAAGGGAGGGCGGGGGCTCTGGTGGCTGCCAGCCTTCCTCCCCAGTCCCAGAGGGAGGCCCAGGGCCAGGGGGAGCCTAGGCAGCTGCCCCAGGGACTCCAGGGCGCGGCGTGGACTGGAGACGTGTGAGGCTCACGCGCTGCCCGTGTGGCTGCAGGGACTGTGGTGTGTATAATGCTGTGTGCGTGTGTACAACTCTGGCACACTCCATGTGTGTGGATTTACGATATGTGTGCACTCACATGTGAGTCCCCGTGTGCACACGAGCATGCGTGTGTGTATGTGTGTGCACTCACGGTGTCTCTGTACCGGCTCTGATGCTCGGCTGGTCCCCTCCTGGCCACCACCGGTGACGGTGCACACGGAGGGGCAGGCAGGCCGCCTCTCGGGCTTGTTTGTGCAGCGTCCCCCGGAGCAGGTGGGCCTCCTCGGGCTCGGCCTGTGCAGAGGGCGCCGCAGGCCTGGAGGTTTCACCCTGAGGCAGGAAGTGGGCGGGAAGGAAGGGCGCATGTGGACTCGGGGCCCTGCGCCCGGAGAGCTCCGGCAGGGCTGGGATCTGCCATGTGTGTGTGTGTGTGTGTGGTGTCGCCGGCCCGGGGTACTCGCAGGCCTGTCTCCAGGCTTTTCTGCTGCGTTGTCCATGCCCGGCTCTCCTCATTCCAGGGAAGGAGCTGGGCTCCTCCCCTCCGACTAGCCTGCGTTCTCACCGTCAGAAGAGCCCAGAGTCCGGCACTGGGAGGCATGGATGGCGGCCAGCACGTGTGGAGTGCAGCACTTCCCAGCCACCGCCACTTCTCCACCACCCTGCAGCCTGGTCTCCATCCCAGAACCCCTGAAGACCCCTGGGGCGAAGGGGAGACCCCTCCCCTGGCTCTCGGGGAGGCGGCCCTCACGGCGCCCGGCAGCCATCCCGTGCGCAGCAGCTGCAGCAGCTGTCGTGGGCAGTGTGGGCCAGGTGGGGTGCCGCTCACCTGGTCTGCGGGGCTCAGGCTCTGGGGTTTCTTGGCAGGCCAGGGCGCCGTCAGGGCGGAAGGGAGGCCCAGGCCTCAGAGCCCGGCGTCTCTGCTGAGGGACCACAGCCGGCTGGCATCTGGGTCGTCGGGGACCACAACCAGGATTGCCTCTCAGCCCACCTGCTCTGCCTTCTGGCTGCCAGGACCGAAGCGTAAAGGGAAAGAGTATTTTAATAAAAACTGAAAGCTTCATCCAAAAGGGACCGCTGGCTCCATCCTTTGGAACCAGGAGCCTGGAAGTGGCGCTGTGCCTCAAGTGGTAGAGTGAGTGCTAGCCTTGAGCTGAGTTGCTCAGGGACAGTGCCCAGGCCCAGAGTTCAAGTCCCACGACCCCCCCCCCACACACAAGTGCCCTTCTTTCTGTTCTGTAATCATCTCCCTCTGATTCTGAGGACGGCGTGGGCAGAGCGTGGCAGATGAGAGGGGCGAGACCTCCCCCACCCCCGGCAGCCATGGAACAAGCCACGTGTGTCCATCTCAGCCTTATTCTTCCCTAGGTTGTGTTCTACTTTCGGAGGATGGCTGGGTTGCTGGCAGTGTGGAAGGGAAGCGTCACCCCTGCCCTGCTTGCCGGGTGCTGTAGAGAATGGGGGAGGCCCCTGCCCGTGGGTTGTGCCCACAGGGCCATGCACACAGCCACAACGTGCTTGCTGGCTCCAGGAGAAGG